>NC_143568.1:108850000-109160844 GCF_054136105.1 Typopeltis vanoorti
CCTCTTACAAAGTCTGTTCTGCCATCAAACACACTCCACACATCTAACACATCTAAAAATTCGCATCCATTTCTTCTACACAGCCTGCACATGGAATCATTTGCTATCATTGCCCTCCTTCTTAACTCGGCACTGTCGTATCTGGGTAGCAATCCTACAATTTTTACTCTCTCACATTTTTTTCTTGCTTGTTCCAACAGACCTTTCATATCTTCTCTCATACTATATTTGTTACTACTTAAATTATTAGTTCCTATAAGAACTACCATCTCTTTTACTTTCTTTTCTGTTTTTCAATTACATTTGTCATATCTTTAATTTCACCCCTGGGAAAATAGAAGTAGTGACTCCCTTGGTAAGCACAAATTTTATGATCGAATCACCATACCACATCACCTCTTTTTCTTAGATTTTAATTGATTTACCTTGTTATTATTATTATTACGAACTTCAGTGCTTTCCTGTTCTTGTTCCGATCCTTTTTCTTATCCTGTCTACGTTTAGTTTAAACTTTGAAGCTTTTATTTATCAGCATTTATTTTATTATGAGAAATGGATTAGAAATAAAACTAATCAGACATTATAAATATTAGAGTTCTGTAGAAACTTTGGGGATTGAACATTTTTCCACTTTTTATAATTCTCTGGTGATTTTCTAATAATTTCATTTAATCAGGATATTTCCAATGTTAGTTTATCCTCGAATATATTATCATCCTCGCTGCAGCAACACTTCTGCTCGCGTAAAAAGGTTCTCCTAAGTTGTGCTTTAGACATTTTTAGCACCATTCTTAATAGTGAAAAAAACCTAATAATATTTCTACAATTATGTTATTAAATGCTGTAGTACCCTAAAACAAAAAGAAGCAGAATAATATTCTAAAAATACACCAATATAGCTAACAAAACACTAATATTTTAACAAAAACAACCGATCTTTCAGGAGCATCCTAACAACCTAACCCTATTTGGCCTTGTTGTCAGTAACTGATACCATGGGACAAAGATAGTATTCTCCCGAGTTTGCATAATTTCCAGTTTTGTAGTCCAGCATATAACCTGTCCTAACTGGAACATCCATATAGTGAGCAATGTCTCAGTGCAGTATGGCATGATAACTGTCACCAACTGGTGACAAAACAGTTGCATCTTTAAGTGAGATACCTTCTGCTTCTTTCAAGGAAAACGTTGCCTTGCAACAGCTCAATAAATTCTCCTTCATTCTCATCATGAGTTTTCTCTGCAACCCGATTTGCAATGTTTGAATAATTTAAGTCATTCATAATGATTATTCGTTTAATATCTATCAGGGTAATTTTGTCATCCCCACTGACAACACACTACCATATATTTCATACTATTAGCCTCTACTCCACACAAGATAGCTTTAAATTTATTGCTACACAGAACATTATTACTCTTATTGCTTACATGTGTTTATATCCTGACTGACCTCAAATCATCTGGAAGTTGTACCACCCCCCCTTTCTATCTGTTGTGTCCTCCACCCCTTCAAAACAACTATCTATATAGTTTGCAATCAATTCCGGTTATTTCTGACTCCATGCATCAGATTTCACCAATGCAAACAATCTTAGGTCACAGCATATCCACCAAGGCAATAAACTCAACCCTCTTTGTTCATGGCATTCATGTATAGACATGAATAGCCTCTTGGATCTTTTATATACTGTATACACCCACAGTCTGCATGGTCCAGCTGAGCAACTTTCCTGTTCCTATCCCCACACACTCAATGAGCCTGAACCAAATGTATACAAGGTTCCACTCCCACTAGATTCATAACCATGCTACTTAACATTTATATCATGATATCACTTTTACATACCTAGCTGTACTTACACACATATTCTCACTTTTCCTCTCATGATGTTCTAATTTTCCTGACTCTTTGCATTAGATCTCACCCGAATAAATAATTTCTCCAAGTTCCTGCCTAATCTATTTGATTACAGGTCATCCCTTTTATACCATCAAACCTGCATCTATTTCTTTTATACAGCTTGTGTATCAAATCATTTGCTATCATAACCTTCCTTTTTTTTTAACCTCGGTATTATCCTATCTCAGTCACTCACTATTTTCACTTTTAACTCTTTCTTGCTTTTTCCTTCCACATCCTCTTCTCACACTGCATTTATCACTGCCTTTATTATTTGTTCACACAAGTACTATCATCTCTTTTATCTTTGATTTCTGCTTCTCAATTGCATTCATCACATCTTTTGATCTTGGAAAGCTTGAAGTAGTGACCCAATTGTTAAGTGCAATTTAATGAGCAAATAACTATACCACATTAATTCTTCTTTTTCTTTTTGTACACTCTACTTGACTTACTATTAACTGATTTTACTAACTTCTGTGCTGCCGTCTCATTTTCCTAATCTTTTCTGAGTTTTTCTAAATGTTTATCAAATTTTTCTATTTTCTTCTGGATGGGTTGTTTAATAATTTGTTATAACCTAGATTTTATATGTCAAATTACTTTCTATACTTTCATTGGTATCATCAATATTAATGTTGTAATGTTTTATTCTGTGGTGCAAAGATTCTTATCTCTAGCATTTGCATTAGTTTTTGATTTTGATTCTGCTCTATTCTTCTGATGGGTTTTGTTGCCATTTTTGCACACTACTACATTAACCACGAATCCACAAATATATCAGCAAATACCCCAATAGCAACACTGTATTTTAAATGTGATTTGCAACACTACATCATATTAGTTCAACATTTTTTTATGTAAATTGAAAGTTCTCCACCACAGCTAATGGTTATTTTGTTATTTATTTCTGCATATGCAACAATACTGGTGAATGATATAGCTTCACAAATAAGAACATTTCCTATATTATCATCCAAAGCATCAATCCAGTTAAATCTTTTTTAAGTTTATGTGTCTCCCATCATGAAAGGTTGTAAACCTATAGTACATTAGTACAGTGAGTAGGCTAAGGATTTTTATGTAATTTGAAAGTTTAATTTTTTTAAAAAATATTTAAAAGTTATTTATTTGTGCATGCAATCCATACCTGAACTTGGATAGCATTTTGAATGTGTTCAGGAAGAAATCGAAGCATTTGAGTATAACACCTAAGCAAACCAAGTGTAGCAAGACGATAGAGATCATTGTTATCTGAGCCATAAGTAAATGGTTCTACTAAGTAGATAACCAGTGTCGGGCAGTGCTGCTCATCATCCTGCTCACTTGTATCTTGTGTGGTAGTATTAGAGGATGCAGACCCCATTGTTGTACTCGAAAGTCCTCCTTCTGTAATATCTGTTTATAAGAGGAGAAAATATTCCATCATCAGTAATACAGAAACTAAATAAGTTAAAAATAAGTTATATATTTACATAACTTATTTTGAACAGTTACAACAAGATACAAGTGTTAATAAACATCTTTTTTATAATTTAATTCATTTCGTGCTGTAGTACCATTAAAAATAAGTTATGAATACTGTTCAACAGAACACCTAAACTTGTCTATTATACAGAAATTAAAGTTTGAAATCAAGGTAAGAAAATATAAAAACTATTATTTGAACACATTTAAGATAACTTTTTTTCAATTATACAACCTCAAAAACATCGTTACTTTCAGCTAAGGTATTTTTAGCATGTGGCTTCGATTAAAAAATGAAATGAACAACTTCAAAGTAAAAAAAAAAAAAAACCTTCCTAGATGTTTTAATTACTCAAACCTTGAAAAGGTTTGAGTAATTAAAACATCTAGGAAGAAGTAGTCAAAAGGTGTCACATCGTTAAGAAGTAGTCAAAAGAAGGAAGTAGTAGTCAAAAGGTATCACACCTTATTACTAAAATATTCAGGATTAGAGAAAGATGTTGAAAGTTTTTCCACTTGTTTATACTATAAATTAAAGATGCCAAGAAATTATTTATCCTTTATCCAAGCGTAAGCAAACAAAGCTCGTGCGTGAAAGTGGAAAAACTTTCAACATCTATCTCTAATCCAGAGTATTTTAGTAATAAGGTGTGACACCTTTTGACTACTGGTATATGGAAATATGACTTCTGCATTACTCCAACCTTCGTATCACTTATGGGTCCGGCTCCCACTGATGAGACCTCAATAAAGGTCGAAACTGGTCTGAGTAGTGGCCCTTACCATAATGCACAGCATTATACTTATACATAAGGATATGGGTTTTGTATTATGAGATACTAAGGCAATTGATGTGAAGTCAACAGTTTCCATATACAAGTAGCCCAGTCATGAAATTACTTCACACACAAACTTTGTTTGCAGAAAAAGGATGAAACCAAGAATATAATTTTTTTGGCATCTTTAATTTATAACCGAGTGGAGAAACTTTCAAAATCCAACATATCATAGACAATTATATTCTTGCTTCCTCTACCACCAATGCTCGGAGAATTGCTGAAGAAGTTCCACTTTGTCATTATATTTAAACTGCAAAGGTTCCCAAGTAACACTTGGAAATCTTTGTAACTTGTTACTCGGTAATAAGTAACAAGTTAAAACTGATAACAAACTTGTTACCAAGGACAATAAATTCTCCTTTCTTCAATACAATTAACTAGAAAATATAAGCATAAAAATCCAAGAAGATCCTGACAATTATTATGCAGTTTCAAGAGATTAAAAAGAACACCATCCTTTTGAAGAATATCCAATCAAATATGTTTGACCATTCTGCCTGAATTTGTCAATTAAATATTAACAAGTATTAATAGGGCAAAGTGTGACCACCTTTCTCTCCAACAGGGGTATCGACATACTCTTTCTCCAGGAAACCCATACAGTTTCAGGGGAAGAACTCTAAAGAAAGGGTACAATATCTAGTTTCTGCATCATTGGAGCAACATATCATCAAGCGCATGGAATAGTGACATATATTTGAAATGGCATCAAGCATGTGCACCTATTGATATCAAATAGAGAAAAATATCTAAACATTGTATCCTGCATTAATCCAATCACAAGGAAAGTCTTAGGAAACTTCCCACATAGTCAACACAGACCTGTAATACTGGAGATTGGCATTGCTATTCCTCTGATTAAATTTTCTCACTTCAGATGGAACTTTAAAAAAGCCAATTGGGAAAACTTTATCGACACCTCGATAAATGCATCGTTTATGCCTCCTGCTCACAAAACCTGTGACTGTTTTTCACAGCAGTTATATAAACAGCCAAAAAACACACCCTTGGAGGATAACCAAAAGGATTACAACCCTGAATGAACAGAGTAACTTGCTATACAATGAATTCCCACACACAAAGCTCACTGACATCCCACGGCTGATATCTGGCACAGTCAGATCAATGAATACTTACTAGCTTCCAGCCTTCTGCAGCATTTTACTATCGCATCTAAGATTTGCCATTCTCCTACAAGAACATAAGAAGATCTATAATAATCCTCTTTTCCATGTGCATGAGGACATTCTGAACTTGAGAATCAATCAATCAATAAATAAATCTAGATGGCCACTAGTATGTGAAGCAGGCAGTCTATTTCATGCATATACTGTGATGAAAAGAGTTCCTGAATCTCAACTATATATATTTAATTTGATTGATTTTTTTCAATAATTCATTTACTTGAAATAGTCCTGCTCTGTACATTTGTAAATGGAAACTAAACTCAGTATTAATATTATGCAGGCTCCTCTAGGGATATAAAGAATCAATGGAGGGTGTCTTTGAAGTTGCATAATATATAAATCTTTACCTTTTTTCTTGAAACCTTTATTGCAGATATACTCACAACGTCAACTAGTAATCTATTTTATACATTATGAGAAGAGCCTGGACCTCACATACTTCCTAAATACTCCTTTTATTAAGTTTCCAGGGATGACCCTGACTTCTCTCACATCTACCTACTGCAGGATATATAATCCCACTTATATCTGTACTTTGTCCTTTAGCAACATGTATTTTTCTATCACATTGCCTCTTTTTCGCCTGTCACTAAAAACTTAATATATAATAAATTTTGCTAAAATTATAATGAGGTCATATTCATACAGTATGAATATCGATATCAAAACATTAAAAATCTATTAAAACCCTAAAAGTATATATTTTTTTTGCAAAAAAATTAATAATTCAAGAATGGAGTTCTACAAACTAAACATCTCATCAATTAATAAAACACTTTTATTATAATCTAGGAACACGAGCTTCATGTTAATTTATTGAACTAAGTGGTACATAAACAATAATAACATATAAACACATTTACACAAGAATATTATATTTTAATTTTCAGTCTGAAAATAACAGACTATCTTCAGTGGCTACATAGGAACAGTTTTAGGAACAAGGTGGTATACCAACAATTGATCATTCAAAAGTAGAATGAGCCACGCAATGTTATATTGCAAAGTATTAAAGACATTAATTCACAAATTCATATAATAATCTTAATTTACAAATAATATTAGACTAATGTAGGAATTCATTATCATCAAATTCCTGACATGTACCCTCAAGGGGTGTACAGGATATGATAGTACTACATGAAAAATTTACATCATTACTAACTTCCTATCTACAATTTTCCTCCAAATCAGTCTGTTACTAGTCAAGACTCCAACATTGTCAGATCTCATATTTCTATCGTCTAAGGCATTTTGTACCGTATCAATCCACCTATATCTTGGTTTTACTCTGGATCATTTTCCTGTGAACCTGGCAGAGAACACTTGTTTTGCTAATCTTTCTTCGCCCATTCTGTTTAACTGACCATACCACCTGAGATTAGCTCTGCTAATGCATTCCGGGATGCTGACAATGTCAAGTTCTTTCCTAATATCCTCGTGTTTAATATGATATTGCCATTGATGCCATCTGTTCATGCCTCTAATCTTTCTCAGGATTCTCATATCTGCAGTCTCTAGTCTTTGGTCAAGTGTTTTACTTCTGACCCAGCTCTCAGATCCATAAGTTAAAATTGGTTTGAACACTGTCTTGTATACAGCTAATTTAGTGTTCCAACTAATTTCTCTCTTATTCCATATGAATTTATTCAATTGACTTCCTACCATACCAGCTTTGTTGATTCTGTTGTCTATTTCCATATTTAATTTACCATCTTCAGTACAAATCGTGCCTAAGTAGCTGAAATGTTTTACTTGTTCCACAGGTAAACATTTCAGCTTTTCACAACACAGTTGACATTTTCAACAATTCTACCAATTTTCATTGTCTTTGTCTTTTTAATGCTGACATTCATACCATATCTATTACAACAGTTATTCAATTTAGTCAGGGAATCTTGCAAACTTGTAGCGGATTTATTTAGAAATATAATATCGTCTGCATAAAGCAAAGAACTGACATTAACATCATCAATTTTGATATCATGTTTAATATCACTTTCCATCATAACGTGATCCATATAGATAATGAATAACAGAGGGGATAATGTACATCCTTGTCTCGCACCAGATTTAACATTAAACCATCTTCCTGTACTTCCTTCAATTCTAACTGCTGACTTACAACTCAAATAAAGACTAAGTATTGCTTGATATAATGCCCCATTAACACAATTATAACTGTAGCGTATTGAATAGCTTCTCTCTTGACACCTTGTTATGTGCCTTTTCCTGATCTAAAAAACTTAAATTCAAATCTTTGTTATATTCCCATGCTTTCTCAACTATTTGTCGTAAAGTGAAGACTAAAATACACAAAGATTATTCAAGAAAAAATGAAAGAGTTTGAGAACAGGAACCAAACCTTGGAGATTCAGTAGCAAGCCTTGAAGAAAACCTTGATTGATTCTGGAAGAGAGGCACATGGTGAGGTTGTCTGCAAGGATAGAAAAATGTAGGAATTAAGTCTTAATTATAAATAAAACAAATCTGAAAACAAACCCCAACTCAACATCACCAGAGTTAAAGATCGGTACTATCAACGTAAGAAGCCTGAATGGCAAAGAAATGGAGCTAGCTGAGGAATTAGATAAGTACCAGATCAACATAATAGGGGTGACTGAAACAAAAAAGACCAAAACTGGTGAGATCTTTCAGAGCAATAAATACAAAATGTTATATTCAGGCAATGACAATCAAGGAAAAGAAGGAGTAGCCATAGTATTCAACACAAAATACGAGGCTAATCTTCCTGAATGGCAGGCAGTCTCAAGTAGAGTAATGTGGGCAAATATGAGAATGGGGAACTGGACAATGAGACTTATTTGTGCCTATGGTCCCACAGAAGGTTCTACTAAGGTAGAAGTGGACGAATTTTTTGAGACTTTAGAAAAAGCAACTGACACAATGAAAAAGGAAAAGTTGGTCCTTGTTGGGGATCTAAATAGCAGAGTAGGAAATGATTGTGAGACATACAAAAATATTTTGGGAAAATTTGGAGAAAAGAGCAAAGCTAATAATAATGGCAAATATCTGTTGGATTTCTGCTCAGGACATGGACTAGTTATTACTAACACCATGTTCCAACATAAAAATGTGCACAAATTCACATGGAGAGAAGAGGCTAGGAATAAGAAAAGTCTCATTGACTATGTTATTGTTGATAGATGTTTTCTCCCTGGTGCAGGACACCAGAGTGTACAGAGGATTTGAAATTGGAAGTGATCACTATTTAGTCTTGAGCAGGATAAAATTGAATTTCATATTGAAAAGAATAACATGTAAGAAAGTTTTAAAGCGAATAAAAGTTGAGCAGCTCTCAGATGTGAACTGTAGACTAAAATACAGAAATATTATTGAAAAGAAAATGAAAGAGTTTGAGAACAGGAATCAAACCTTGGAGATTCAGTGGCAAACTCTGAAGAAAACATTGATTGATTCTGCCAGAGAGGCATGTGGTGAGGTTGTGTGCAAGGATAAAAAAATCAGAACTCCCTGGTGGACACAGGAAGTTAAAGAGGCAGTGAAGGAAAAGAAGAAAGCATATCAAAAGTTCCTGGCAAATAAGTCAGCTTTTACTCTTACAGAATACAGAGACAAATGTACGAAAGCTAAACAGTGTGTAAAACTAGCTAAACAAAAGTCATGGGAGGACTTTGGCAAGAATATAGAAAATAAATATCAAGAAGGTGGCAAAATATTCTGGAGGTTGTTGAAGAAGCTTAGGAATGGAGGAAAGAGTGCTGTAAAAGGAATTAGAGATGATAAAGGTGACATGAAAACAGGAGAAAAAGATATCCTTGAAGTATGGAGTAATTACTTTGAAAAACTGCTAAATGAAACAAGCAGTGATGACAGCACAGTGATAAAAAACACGGACCAGGCATGCAGTCAGGAATACATATCCATACTTGAAGTAGAAAAAGCCATCAAAGGCTTGAAATGTGGAAAGGCAGCAGGAGTAGATGATATTCGACCAGAAATGCTGAAGTATGGTGGTATAAGAGTCTTACAGTGGCTGCACTTCATAGTTCAGAAAGCCTGGACAGAGGGATGAATTCCCGATGATTGGAGTAGAGCTCTCATAGTACCCATATATAAAAAGGGAAATAAAACTGAATGTGAGAATTACAGAGGTATTTCCCTGTTGAGTGTTCCTGGCAAGATCTATGCAAGCATACTTGAGAAACGGTTGAGAAGAATTGTGGAAGAAAAGCTTGGTGAAGAACAAGCTGGATTCAGGCCAAATAGAGGCTGTCAGGATCAGATCTTCACTTTACGACAAATAGTCGAGAAAGCATGGAAATATAACAAAGATCTGTATTTAAGTTTTGTCGATTTGGAAAAGGCATATGACAAGGTGCCAAGAGAGAAGCTATTCAATACGCTGCAGTTATATGGTGTCAATGGGGCATTATATCAAGCAATACTTAGTCTTTATTTGAGTTGTAAGTCAGCAGTTAGAATTGAAGGAAGTACAGGAAGATGGTTTAATGTTAAATCTGGTATCAGACAAGGATGTACATTATCCCCTCTGTTATTCATTATCTATATGGATCACATTATGAATGAATGTGGTATTAAACATGATATCAAAATTGGAGATGTTAATGTCAGCTCTTTGCTTTATGCAGATGATGTTATAATTCTAAATAAATCCGCTTCAAGTCTGCAAGATTCTCTGACTAAATTGAATAGCCGTTGTAATAGATATGGTATGAAGGTCAGCAATAAAAAGACAAAGACAATGAAAATAGGCAGAATCATTGAAAATGTCAACTGTGCTGTGAATGGAGAACCTGTGGAACAAGTAAAACATTTCAGCTACTTAGGCACGATTTTTACTGAAGATGGTAAATTAAATATAGAAATAGACAACAGAATCAGCAAAGCTGGTATGGTGGGAAGTCAATTGAATAAATTCATATGGAATAAGAAAGAAATTAGTCGGAACACTAAATTAGCTGTATACAAGACAGTGTTCAAACCAGTTTTAACTTATGGATCTGAGAGCTGGGTCAGAAGTAAAACACTTGACCAAAGACTAGAGACCGCAGATATGAGAGTCCTGAGAAAGATTAGGTGAACAGATGGCATCAATGGCAATATCATATTAAAAATGAGGATACTAGGAAAGAACTTGACATTGTCAGCATCCAGGAATGCGTTAGCAGAGCTAATCTCAGGTGGTATGGTCACTTAAATAGAATGGGAGAGGAAAGATTAGCAAAACAAGTGTTCTCTGCCAGGTTGGCAGGAAAACGACCCAGAGGAAGACCAAGATATAGGTGGATTGACATGGTACAAAGTGCCTTAGACGATAGAAATATAAGATCTGATAATGTTGGAGTCTTGACAAGTAACAGAGCGATTTGGAGTAAAATTGTAGATAGGAAGTTAGGAATGATGTAATTTTTTCATTTAGTACTGTCATATCCTGTACACCCCTTGAGGGTACATGGCAGAATTTGATGATGATGATGATTATAAAAAAAAAAAATTAATGTGTTATCCTGATTAAACTTTCCCAAATTTTTGATAAAGATATACAGTCATTTTGATTAGGGCGTTAAAGTAAGGTCTCAGCACTTTCTTTAAATAGACGTTCAAATTTATAGCGACATCTGTGTAGGAGGCGAGTTTTGGACCAGAGGATGTTTGTGGCTTGTCTCAATTCCGTGCTGAGCTAATCCAGACTTATCGGATTTGTATAGGGACAAAGTTGAGCGTTTATCTTTAGAAAAAGGAAAATAGGTGGATATTTTGTTAATAGATATATAGGTGGCTGTTAAATCATATTTCTTCAGAATTTTTGAAATTGGTTCCGAAATCCCGGAAATATAAGGAATTGGAACTCGACATATTGAATCTTTGCTGTTTTGGATTGGATTGTAAGAATCGAAAAGATGTTGTGTACTCTTTTCTGAGAAGCCATTTAGTTTCATGTGATGTTTGATAGTTGAAAGTTCTTTCTGTAATTCATGAGGAGTTGAACAATTAGTTCTGGCTCATCGGATTAAACATTTTATGATAAGGATGATGGGCAGATTGTTTGAGAATATAATGTCCAGTGAAAGTGGGTTTTCTGTAAACTGTTGTTGTTAGAATACCTGAAGGTGAACGGATGAGGAGGACATCTATAAAGGGTAACTTGTTATCTTTTTCAATCTCCATGGTAAACTTGATACGGTTAAAAAGGAAGGTAAGGAATCTCTGTTATGAGATATAATATAAGGAATCTATATTATATCTCACCCAAAAGGATGGTTGAGGGAATATAGATGAGAACAGGATGTCTTCTAGATGTTTGAAATAAAAGTTGGCTAGAGCAGGTGAAAGTGGACTTCCCATGGCTGTTCCTTCCACTTGGTTGTAGAACTTGTTTTGACACAAGAAATATCCAGAGTGCATCACGAAATCAAATAATTTTATGTCTTGTGGGAAGATGTTAGCAAGTAATTGTAAAGTCTCTTTGAGAGGTACATTAGTATATAGAGATTCTACATCGAAGCTAACCATAAGATCAGTAGGTTGTAATGAGATATTTTTTTAATTTTATTTAGGAAATCAGAAGAATTTTTCAAAAAAGAGCGTGATTTGCCCTATATGTGATTTCAATAATTTCGCTAAATATTTGGCTATGCAATAAGTAGGTGAATCAATAAAGTCCACTATAGGAAGAGGAGGAATATCTGTCTTGTGTATTTTAGGTAGACGATAAAATCTAGGAGGCCTTGTGAAATGAGTTTTTTGCCTTTCAATCGTGTCTGCATCTAAACTTATCACCTCATCTAGAAGGTTGTTTAATTTCTTCAGTTGGTGGTATGTTGAGCGATCTCGAAGTAAAAGAGAAATTTTACTTCTATAGTTTGAAGAATCCATAATTACTGTTGCTTTCCCTTTGTTGTCTATTTCCATATTTAATTTGCCATCTTCAGTACAAATCGTGCCTAAGTAGCTGAAATGTAGCTGCTTTAGTGATAACAAGGTGACTGTTGCTTCTTAAGGAATGTAGAGCTTTCTTTTCAGAAGGAGATATGTTGGAAGGAGGAAGCTTGGCTTTAAGTAGCGTAGAAGCAACTTCTAGGTGGAGAGAATTAGCCTTTTCACTGGAAAGATGACTAAAGTTCCGTTTGATGTTAACCAGAAAATCTACATATGGAATCTTTTTAGGGACTATAGTGAAATCATGTCCTTTTGAGAGGATGAGTGTTTCATTAATAGTTAAAGGGCGACCAAAGACGTTGACGATCCAATTATCTGGAACTTGGAAAGGCTTGATTTGTATAAAAACAAGAACATCATATTTGCACTTTAGATGTTGATTCAGTGTTTTATACGAACATTGTATAGAGCGTTTAGCCACATTAAGAACTATGTCAGAAAGATGTGGGTCTAAGTCTGTGGAGATAAAGGTATACGGAGAGAAGAAACTTGACGAATGTTAATAGCAAGATCATGTTTAGCTGCTCTGAGTTGGTTACGGATTAAAGCTAAACTGGTGTTCCCGTAAATATTATGAGCTCCAGGAGATTTGATGGTTTCTTTAATCTTAGCGAAATTAGGAATAATCTTGTTGTCATGGCATTTTTAAGAAAGACGATCCTTGCTCGCATCTTACCTTGTATTACCGATAGTTTACCTAATTTACCGTTTTTTTGGTAAAGTTTTCCCCGTGAAGGAATAGAATTTGATTCTTTAGAGACACTTGTGACATTAAGATTATAACATATAAACACGTTTACACAAGAATATTATATTTTAATTTGCAAAATATTTCAGTTGGAAAATAACAGATTATCTTCAGTGGCTACATAGGAACAGTTTTTAACAAGGTGGAATACCAACAATTGATCATTCAAAAGTAGAATGAGCCGCGTGATGTTATATCGCTAAGTATTAAAGAGAGGAAAACATAAATTAAGATTATTATATAATTTGTGAATTAATATCTTTAATTGAATCATTACTCTGATAAAAATGTTTTCCTCTCTTTAATACTCATAAATAATAAGTCGCTATAAATTTAAACGTCTATTTAAAGAAAGTGCTGAAGCCTTACTTCAACGCCCTAACTTGAATCAAAATGACTGTATATCTTTATCAAAAATTTGGGAAAGTTTAATCAGGATAACACATTAGAGAAAGATTAATTAAGACTTTTAATTCCTACATTAGTCTAATGTTATTTATAAATTAAGATTATTATATGAATTTGTGAATTAATATCTTTAATTTAATCACTACTCTGATAAAAAATGCTATCTTTAATACTTAGCGATATAACATCACGTGGCTCGTTCTACTTTTGAATGATCAATTGTTGGTATTCCACCTTGTTAAAAACTGTTCCTATGCACTGAAGATAGTCTGTTATTTTCAGACTGAAATATTTGGCAAATTAAAATATAATATTCTTGTGTAAACGTGTTTATATGCTATAATCTTAATGTCACAAGTGTCTCTAAAGAATCAAGGTACATAACAATGACTTATTTGGGATTGATTATTGCTACATAAGGAGCAGATATTTGGTTTCAGCATTGCTGTCTTTAGCTGCAGCTAGTCTTCCAGGAGAGTGTTCATCATTTGCACTGCTTTATAACTTCCATATCACTATATGGCTTTTCTCCTGAGTATATATGCTACTTTATAAGTTGCTTCAGTCATTACTTGAAATAACTGTTGTTGGTTTTATTAACATTTTATGTTTATAAGTATAGATTTTATTGGTTCTCCTTCCAATTTTGCATATTTGTTGTCTTTATGTGTGCCATAATGCTGATGAGCATTGTATCTTTTCACTGTTGAAATCACAGCATCACAAAGTAAGCAACATTTGATCATTGACTGCAAGCGTGTAGTATTGCATCTCCTATTCTTTATTAACTCCATTCTCCTTAATTGTTCTATTTTCATATTTGGCATATTTAAGATATCAAATAAATTTTAAAAAATCAATAAATGAACTAAATGAAAACTTCTACTCATCCAGTATATATGACATATGACAGCACTACAATATAGCAACACATGCTAAAACTAAATAGCTTTTTTTTTTTTTTAATCAAATTGACATAGTGCCAGACACTCATGGTTGTTATATTAATTGACAAATTAATATAATACGATTGTGCGCTAACCACTAAACAACTGATAGATCAATAATAGCGAATGATTTTTTTAACACTGTGCTTTAAAAATAATGATTTTTTAAATCATTATTTTCAAAGCACAGTGTTAAAATTGTATTTTTAAAATACAATTAATTAAAATATATGGTATTTAAGAATTTATAATTTGTAAACAATGAAGATACATAATTAACAAAATATCAAAAAGGCTGTATATGTGCCTTAGGGCTGCAGGTTCCCCATTCCTGGTCTAACCTCATATGCACAATCCACAAGCCAGATATCACTTCGGTTATCCAGCCCACCAGATTCTTTCAAATGTTTCCTTAATTTCTCTGAAACATGGTTATCATATCCTAGCACAGTTGTCAATGATCTAATCACTTTAATAATTTGATAACCCATAAACTTTATCTTAATCTCTTCATTAGTTTCATTGACCACCTGTAGGAAATTACCATTAATATATAATATAATAGATAATACAGCAAGAAGAATGTTCAATGGGACTGACAATATTTTAGATGTTTGAGATATTTACCAGGATCTGATGATTTGAAAGTACAACGGTCTTTATCTTGTCCCTCTGCATTTGACATCACAGGTGATGGTACAGATGAAACTTTCTCAGGAGGCTTCATAGCAGGAGGGATAAATGTATCCAAGAGTGTTTTATCTAACGTTTGGGTTGATAAATGGGGCGCTGAAGGAAAAAAGAAGAAAATAAATAAATAAAAAAGTATTCATATGATGTAATTAACAACAAAGAAATAAATATATGCAGCCCCATGGAAATGGCATTGCATCCATAGCACTAGGCTGAAGAAAGACTTATAAGTTTGATTCTAGTTGCTGATAAGTAGTAAGTATTTCTCTAACTGGTTTCTGAGGTCAATCTCTGGTACTAACATGCAGTTTTTTTTTCATCTCAGAAATTAGGGTTTTCAAACCTACTACTCAAGAAAAATTGAAGACCTCACACTATTTCAGACAATAAAGTATAGGTTAGAGACCACAAGATGATGAAAGTTTTCTGCTGTACTGCCTGCCCTGAATGCCTATTGAAATAATCAATACCCTTGGGCCAGTATCTCTGATGGCCGAGGGTGAAGTGTGGCTGCCTACCAGTCTTCAAAAGTTAGTAACGGCTGCACCTACTCCTGTTACAGGATATAGGGTTTTTAGTTTAGCATATACAGTCAGACTTATTTCACTGTCAAAAAACAGTGACCATCTAGAATGGTGAGTCTGAATCTGACAAATGAATTCCTACTGTATATGCTAAACTAAACTATATTATTGTCCAAATTGTGTTCAAAACCAGTTCTAAGTTTTGAACATGGAAACAATTAACAGTGAAGAGCTTCCTTCCATAGTTCATTGATAATGTCCTCTGATTAGAAAGACTTGGGCTTGAATCTTGAAAAAGAGGCATAAGCAGAAACCAAATGTTTTTTTGAAAAAGAGAATGGAGTGAGTCTTTAAGATACATTTAACAAATAATTAGATTACCCTTTCCTAGTAATCAAGCTTTTTAGGAAAAGTGCTTGGCGCACTAACTACATCAAATACAAGAACAGTATTAAAGTATTGCAAATTTGGGATTTATATAGTGAAAGGTGTATGAGTGTGAATTAATGTGTTAAGTGGAAAAGGATATCTAGTTTTTTGGAAGTGGAGAGAGATGTAAATCAGCCTCATAAGAAATATTTAAACTTAGATGGAAATCTGGATTTTATTAACCTTCTCTCTGTGTATAGGGGTGCAAACACACCCCAGGCTAATAAAAACATAAATAAAAAGTTGCCAATGGAAAATTTTCAAAGTTTTCTTAGGAACACAATTTGAAAAAATTTTCCTTGAAATTGGTGAATTTGAATGTAGTAGTAAGGCTTCAAAGGCACCTGAGTGCTTAACCATGAGATATCAACTGGACCACTTCAAGCCTTCGCATATGCCACGACAAGGTAGAGCGCCGTAGTAGAGTCTAAAGAAATTGTCACGGACCCTCTCCATATAAACAGTAACCTCAGCTACAATTTACTGGACTCATTCAGCTCTGCTGTCAGATATTGGCACGCTCATGAAGCCACATGCACACAGGTGTCTAACAATAAAACTTTAACTCGGACTGTAGCTCCAGTTCAAAGTTAACTGTGGTTTATAGTCGAATTTATATTAGATATATGAAGAGCCAAATGCTTCAATTTGGTGACATATGACTTGTTTAAGTTAAGGGATATTACATCCCATATCGTTTCTTAGCCGAATAAGAAACTCAAAGAGTTTCATGCCGAATATAGTAGAAACTATATAAAGTTCGGCGATTCCAAGCGTAAGCAAATACCTGGATACTGCAGCAACTGACCCTTAAGGTAGTGCAAGCTGAGGCAACTCATGTCAAAGGTGGAGCAAGCTCTGATCACTATTCTTGATATTTATCCATAATGTGAACTTAGCTCCTAGGAGCTTGCCTCAGCTTGCACTACCTTAAGGGTCAGTTGCTGCAGTATCCAGGTATTTGCTTACACTTGGAATCGCCGAACTTTATATAGTTTCTAGTATATTCGGCATGAAACTCTTTGAGTTTCTTATTCGGCTAAGAAACGATATGGGATCTAATATCCCTTAACTTAAACAAGTCGAGTTTATAGTTTTATAGTGACTCAATGTGTTTATTTATAGTGTTTTTATTGCCTTTCTATGTTCTCTCATGCCTGAAGAAGTCGGCCACTCCGATGAAATGTTGCGTAATTAATAAATTTAATTGTTTGTTCTAATTCTCGATCTCAGTCAGTACAGAATAGTATGAACATATCTCAATTCCGAGTTAATACAACAAATCATCATATATACAGGAACACCTTGTACAGCGTGATTAACTGGTTCCAAGAAGAGTCCGCGCTATGCAAATCCGCAATGTTCGAGGTCTATTTATAAAGGTTTTCAATTTAATTTGTTTATTATAAAAATTTAGGATAATGAAAATCTTCAAAAATGAAACAAAAATGTTATTTTTATTAACTGAATAACAAATAAAATCCTTTTAATCTGATATAAAAGTTGTAGAAAACAAAACAAATATTGCTTTTAGCATATTTTAGCATACAGTAATTTACTTTTTGATTCTGCCAGAGAGGCATGTGGTGAGGTTGTTTGTAAGGATAAAAAAATCAGAACTCCCTGGTGGACACAGGAAGTTAAAGAGGCAGTGAAGGAAAAGAAGAAAGCATACCAAAAGTTCCTGGCAAATAAGTCAGCTTTTGCTCTTAGAGAATATAGAGACAAATGCAAGAATGCTAAACACTGTGTAAAACTAGCTAAACAAAAGTCATGGGAGGACTTTGGCAAGAATATAGAAAATAAATATCAAGAAGGTGGCAAAATATTCTGGAGGTTGTTGAAGAAACTTAAGAATGGAGGAAAGAGTGCTGTAAAAGGAATTAGAGATGATAAAGGTGACATGAAAACGGGAGAAAAAGATATCCTTGAAGTATGGAGTAATTACTTTGAAAAACTGCTAAATGAAACAAGCAGTGATGACAGCACAGTGGTAAAAAACACTGACCAGGCATGCAGTCAGGAATACATATCCATACTTGAAGTAGAAAAAGCCATCAAAGGCTTGAAATGTGGAAAGGCAGCAGGAGTAGATGATATTCGACCAGAAATGCTGAAGTATGGTGGTATAAGAGTATTACAGTGGCTGCACTGCATAGTTCAGAAAGCCTGGACAGAGGGACGAATTCCCGATGATTGGAGTAGAGCTCTCATAGTACCCATATATAAAAAGGGAAATAAAACTGAATGTGAGAATTACAGAGGTATTTCTCTACTGAGTGTTCCTGGCAAGATCTATGCAAGTATACTTGAGAAACGGTTGAGAAGAATTGTGGAAGAAAAGCTTGGTGAAGAACAAGCTGGATTCAGGCCAAATAGAGGCTGTCAGGATCAGATCTTCACTCTACGACAAATAGTCGAGAAAGCATGGGAATATAACAAAGATCTGTATCTAAGTTTTGTCGATCTGGAAAAGGCATATGACAAGGTGCCAAGAGAGAAGCTATTCAATACGCTGCAGTTATATGGTGTGAATAGGGCATTATACCAAGCAATACTTAGTCTTTATTTGAGTTGTAAGTCAGCAGTCAGAATTGAAGGAAGTACAGGAAGATGGTTTAATGTTAAATCTGGTATCAGACAAGGATGTACATTATCCCCTCTGTTATTCATTATCTATATGGATCACATTATGAAGGAAAGTGGTATTAAACATGATATCAAAATTGGAGATGTTAATGTCAGCTCTTTGCTTTATGCAGATGATGTTATACTTCTAAATAAATCTGCTACAAGTCTGCAAGATTCTCTGACTAAATTGAATAGCTGTTGTAATAGGTATGGTATGAAGGTCAGCAATAAAAAGACAAAGACAATGAAAATAGGCAGAATCATTGAAAATGTCAACTGTGCTGTGAATGGAGAACCTGTGGAACAAGTAAAACATTTCAGCTATTTAGGCACGATTTTTACTGAAGATGGTAAATTAAATATAGAAATAGACAACAGAATCAGCAAAGCTGGTATCGTGGGAAGTCAATTGAATAAATTCATATGGAATAAGAAAGAAATTAGTCGGAACACTAAATTAGCTGTATACAAGACAGTGTTCAAACCAGTTTTAACTTATGGATCTGAGAGCTGGGTCAGAAGTAAAACACTTGACGAAAGACTAGAGACCACAGATATGAGAGTCCTGAGAAAGATTATAGGCGTGAACAGATGGCAACAATGGCAATATCATATTAAAAACGAGGATATTAGGAAAGAACTTGACATTGTCAGCATCCAGGAATGCGTTAGCAGAGCTAATCTCAGGTGGTATGGTCACTTAAATAGAATGGGCGAGGAAAGATTAGCAAAACAAGTGTTCTCTGCCAGGGTGGCAGCAAAACGACCCAGAGGAAGGCCAAGATATAGGTGGATTGATACGATACAAAGTGCTTTAGACGATAGAAATATAAGATCTGATAATGTTGGAGTCTTGACAAGTAACAGACTGATTTGGAGGAAAATTGTAGATAGGAAATTAATAATGATGTAATTTTTTTCATGTAGTACTATCATATCCTGTACACCCCTTGAGGGTACATGGCAGGAATTTGATGATGATGATGATGATGATAATTTACTTTTTACTAAAGTAGTCTTTTAGTGTTCGTTGAACCATCCTTGTCTGCTTTGTCTCTTCAAGTACTAGATCTCTATAGCATTTGATGGCATTATTGAGACTTTGTCTCTTGGATGCTTCTTTCCAAATTCAGGTCAGCATTTATGAGAAAGTCGGAAGCTTTGTCAATTTTTCTCACAAAAGTTGAAAGGTTAGCAAAGGAAAATTCTTCAATCATGACATCATTGGGGTCATCTTCTGTTTCATAGGATCGTTGTTGTTCCAACTCCAAAAGGGTTTCATCATCCAGATCATTTGAATGAGAATCAATACATTTGTTCACATTGTTACAATCGAAACTTGTAAAACCAAGATATTTGCCAATCTGCACAATTTCTGTTGAGATTTCCTCTTTCTGTGTTGCAAAGGCAACAAAGTCCTTTGAACAATGCAGCAAGATATTATGCCATATGGCTCTCATGTTGCTTTGAGTTACCTCTTGCCAAGATTCATAAATATTTTGAATGGCATCTTTTATGTTAAATTTCTTCCAAAATTCACTCAAAGTCCAAGAATCTTCTTCTTCTGCTGCAGCTTTAATAGCTTGAGCAAAAGTTAGTCTTAAATAGTAAGCCTTGAAAGTGGAGATAACGCCTTGATCCATCGGCTGCAGAATTGACGTTGTGTTTGAAGGGGAAAAAATGAATCTCGACATTTTCATCTAAGTCAGTCAATAGAGTTGGATGGTCTGGCGCATTGTCTAATAAAAGAAAAATTTTAAAAGGAATTCTTTTTACAATAGCTTTTAACTTCAGGGCAAAAACAAGTTTTAAACCAGTCTTCGAAAATGGAACGAGTCACCCACGCTTTTTTATTCAAATGCCAATGAACAAGTAAATTGTTCTTTATAAAGCCCTTAAGAGCTCTTGGGTTTTCTGCTCTGTACACTAACAGTGGCTTCAATTTTAAATCACCTGATGCATTACCTCCTAGTAAAAGTGTCAATCGGTCTTTTGACACTTTATACCCAGCTTGTGTTTTTTCCTTCTCTGCTAGAAATGTGAGTGATGGCATTCTTTTCCAGAACAAGCCAGTCTCGTTAACATTAAAAATTTGATCATCTGTGTAGCCTTCCTTCTCAATAAGCTCCTTCAATTCATTGGGAAATAATTCTGCAGTTTTAGTGTCAATACTTGTGCTTTCACCTTGGATTCTTACGTTATGGAGTCCCATACGCTTTTTGAAATTGTAGAACCACCTGCGTCTTGCTATAAAAGTTTCACTGGTTGTACCTCCTTCATTTTCACTTTCATTTTCTTTTATTTTGTCATATAGACTTGTTGCTTTTGCCTGGATTATCATTTGACTCAAAGGAATCTTTTTCTGATTACAATCTTCAATCCAGATCAATAGAAGGCGTTCCATATTTTCCATTGTAGAAGATCGATTTCTCGTGATCACTTTTGACATATAAGGAGCGGAGCTCATTCCATGTTGTTTAATCTTTTCTTTCATTTTCGAAAATTGAAAATGTCATCCAGGCGTTCTTATTTGCTGTATAATCAACGGGAAGTTTCTTTATGTTTTTAAAGCATCTAGGCTTTGCCGATTTTCCAATTACAAGAAGCTTTCTTTTATCGCTACCGGTCATGTTCGCACAAACTAAAACTGTGAGTCTATTTTTGATAAGTTTTCCGCCAATGCACTTTTTGTTTTTAAATCTAAAAGTTTTACTGGGCGTTAAATTATAAAAAAACACTGCTTTGTCTGCATTATAAATATTGGCATTAAGAATGTATGGCCGGACATCAAACCTTTGTTTGATGTCCGGCCATACATTCTTGATCCAGTCAGAAACAACGTTTTTGTCAACGGACAACACCTCGCCACTTACTTTTGCAAAGACAATATTGTTTTTCTGTTCGTAAAGCGATCAATCCACCCACTGTTGCATTTAAAATCGCTATAACCTAGTTGAACAGCAAAATTGGTTCGCTAATAGGTAAGCCAGCGGTTCTTTGCACTTTAAACCACAAAAGAAGTGCCTCGTCAATGTCACTTTTATTACACTTTTTAAGTTTTTTATACACTTCGATAAATTGTTTTCAAAAGCTTTCAGTCAACTTGCGATTCTCCCAAATTGTTGATATTGTAGATGGGGACAAACCATACTTCTTTGCTACTGTCAGATTTGATTGGCCACTTTCCACCTCCTGTATAACTTCTACTTTTTCGGAAACCGATAAAATTTTCCGTTTGACTTCCGACATTTTCCCACAACCAGCAAATGCGTACCTACGAAATGTCAATAAAGGAACGACTAACGTGTATTATTTGTTCGTTATTCCCGTGAAACGAATTCTTAGTAAACATGAAATACATGCATTAAATCAAATGTAATTCAAATATACCTTCAAAATTATCCGTTATAAACGTGAATTCGCTGTAACTGTGATCGTTATAACCGAGTTCTACTGTATTTGACTAATTACTCTGTTATTCCATATAAATTTATTCAGTTAACTTCTTACCACACCAGCTTTGTTGATTCTGTTGTCTATTTCCATATTTAATTTACCATCTTCACTAAAAATTGTGCCTAAGTGGCTGGAATGTTTTACTTGTTTTATAGGTTCTCCATTCACAAAGCAGTTGATATTTTCAATGCTTCTGCCTATTTTCATTGTCTTTGTTTTGTTATTGCTGACCTTTATACCAAATCTATTACAACAGTTATTCAATTTATTCAGGGAATCTTGCAGACTTGTACTGGATTTATTTAGAAGTATAACATCATCAGCATAAGGTAAAGAGCTGAGATTAACATCTCCAATTTTGATATCAGGTTTAATACTACTTTCCTTCGTAATGTGATCCATATAGATAATGAATAACAGATGGGATAATGTACATCCTTGTCTCACACCAGATTTAACATTAAACCATCTTCATGTACTTCCTTCAATTCTAACTGCTGATTTACAACTCAAATAAAGACTAAGTATTGCTTGATATAATGCCCCACTGACACCATACAACTGCAGAGTTTTGAATAGCTTCTCTTTTGGCACCTTGTCATATGCTTTTTTCCAGATCTACAAAACTTAAATACAGATCTTTGTTATATTCCCATGGCTTCCCAACTACTTGTCATAAAGTGAAAACCCGATCCTAACAGCTCTATTTGGCCTGAATCCTGCTTGTTCTTCACCTAGCTTCCCTTCTACAATCCTTCTCAAGTATACTGGTATAAATCTTACCAGGAACACTCAGAAGAGAAATACCTCTGTAATTCTCACATTCAATTTTATTTCCTTTTTTATATATGGGTACTATGAGAGTTCTACACATTACATAACACACAATACAAAATGATGGTACAACATGACAGAACTTCATATGTGTACACATGAATGACCAAAACTTTATAGGAAGGATGACATGTAATTTGTTTTCTATCATAGTAATTTATTGCACTACCATAATAACACAACTCTCAAGTGAATATACAAATGGTTAATAGCTGATTAATGAGGTTGAAATATAATTCTATACCTCTAACAAATTTAAACATACCAACCAATCATAGAAATTATCTTAATTATTCGTTACTTATATATATGCAAAGATATAATTTGTATGGTGCTCAGCATGAACCTATTAAATTTCTGTCCTGTATTAAATTAAAATGAGGTACATTATGAATAAAAGACAAACTAAAATGTAACTGAAGGCAAAATTGACACAATGAAGAAAGTTTTTTTAAAGATAGAACCAAAAGTAAAGGAACCCTAAATGAAGATTTAAATTATAAAAAATATTGTTTTTATAATTTGATTTTATAGGTTTCATACTATGCAAAATATAAAAATAATGCCAAATTACAATACTCAAAAAGATAAGAATAATAATAAGAAAAAAATAAATAAGACAGTTCTATTACTGCACAAGAAGTTGTTTGTTCATGCTTAAAACATTAACACATGTGATTAAAAAAAAAAAAAAAACTGGATGCAAAAACATTTTTGAAGTCTACATGAATGGAAAAAAATAAAAAAAAATAAATAAAATAAGCTGAACTTCATAACCTTTCTTAAATAATATTTGTAGCATTAAAATTATTCTGATATTAATCAGCTGAAGAAAACCAGAAGAGCACAATTATATGTAAAATTGTTGTCATTAATTCAAGACTAAAATGAATATCCATATATGAAAAATTACATTAACCAAATAATTTTAATGAGAAAAACAATTCTGGCTCACCTAAATGGTGACGACAAACTTGGGCATATAGTTTTAACTTGCTGGCAACAGGACCATCACCAATGGCATTAAACCACTCATCAACTGGCTGATCTGCTAAAGTTTTGGTAGCTGTTTTTCCAACTCTTAAAATTCCATCCCGAAGAACTTTAGTTATTGGACAATGCCTACCTAATTTGCAGAGCTCATACATACTGCTTAACTCTTTGAAGAAGGCTTTTACATGATTGAGGATGAAATCACTATCTGGTGTTACAACAATGTAAGCTACATCTCGACACATAGAATAAGGTTCTAACAGAAGTTTATCCTAAGGGAATAGAATGGAAGAAAGAATATCTAAAATAAGTTTATTTGAAAAAAATTCAGTATTATTAAATGCATCAATATATAGCATATTTATTATGTGCTGAAAGAAGTGAAGGGGATTATATCTATGCAGTGGTTTATTAGCAAAGAAAAATTACAAATATACAGGGTGGTTCAAAATTTCACGTACAAACTTTGAGGGGGAGGTAGAGAACATCAAAATCAACCATATTCACATAGGAAAGCATGACTCGAAACACCACCAGAAGGTACTAACAGGGACACATAGATACAGAAATAACATAAGGCAGTAAGTAGTGTAAAAAAATCTTATTAGGCACAACTGAACAGTTGAATAGTATGGTTTCACATCAGGTGCTCAAAGTTACGACCATTAGCAGTGATGCATATCTGACACCGCACTAAAGTAGTCTTTTAGTGTTCGTTGAACCATCCTTGTCTTCTTTGTCTCTTCAACTAGATCTCTGTAGCATTTGATGGCATTATTGAGACTTTGTCTCACTTTGATGCTTCTTTCCAAATTCGAGTCGGCATTTATGAGAAAGTCGGAAGCTTCGTCAATTTTTCTCACAAAAGTTGAAAGGTCAGCAAAGGAAAATTCTTCAACCATGACATCAGTGGGGTCATCTTCTTCTTCTGCTTCATAGGCTCGTTGTTGTTCCAACTCCAAAAGGATTTCATCATCCAGATCGTTTGAATGAGAATCAGTAAATTTGTTCACATTGTTACAATCGAAACTTGTAAAACCAAGATATTTGCCCATCTGCTTGAACAATGCGGCAAGATATTATGCCATACGGTTCTCATGTTGCTTTGAGTCACATCTTGCCAAGATTCATAAATATTTTGAATGGCATTTTTTATGTTAAATTTCTTCCAAAATTCACTCAAAGTCCTAGAATCTTCTTCTGCTGCAGCTTTAATAGCTTGAGCAAAAGTTCGTCTTAAATAGTAAGCCTTGAGAGTGGAGATAACACCTTGATCCATCGGCTGTAGAATTGATGTTGTGTTTGGAGGGAAAAAATGAATCTTGACATTTTCATCTAAGTCAATCAATAGAGTTGAATGGCCTGGCACATTGTCTAATAAAAGAAAAATTTTAAAAGGAATTCTTTTTACAATAGCTTTTAACTTCAGGGCAAAAACAAGTTTTAAGCCAGTCTTCGAAAATCGAACGAGTCACCCATGCTTTTTTATTCGAAAGCCAATGTACAGGTAAATTGTTCTTTGTAAAGCCCTTAAGAGCTCTTGGGTTTTCCGCTCTGTACACTAGCTGTGGCTTCAATTTTAAATCACCTGATGTATTACCTCCTAGTAAAAGTGTCAATCGATCTTTTGACACTATACCCAGCTTGTGTTTTTTCCTTCTCTGCTAGAAATGTGCGCGATGGCATTCTTTTCCAGAACAAGCCAGTCTCGTCAGCCTTAAAAATTTGTTCATCTGTGTAGCCTTCCTTCT
This sequence comes from Typopeltis vanoorti, assembly GCF_054136105.1. Taxonomy (NCBI): domain Eukaryota; kingdom Metazoa; phylum Arthropoda; class Arachnida; order Uropygi; family Thelyphonidae; genus Typopeltis; species Typopeltis vanoorti. The sequence goes on from NC_143568.1 coordinate 108,875,756, forward strand.
CAATAAGCTCCTTCAATTCATTGGGAATTAATTCTGCAGTTTTAGTGTCAGCACTTTCACTTCACCTTGGATTCTTACGTTATGGAGTCCCATACGCTTTTTGAAATTGTAGAACCACCCACGACTTGCTATAAAAGTTTCATTGGTTGTACCTCCTTCATTTTCGCTTTCGTTTTCTTTTATTTTATCATATAGACTTGTTGCTTTTGCCTGGATTATCATTTGACTCAAAGGAATCTTTTTCTGATTACACTTTTCAATCTAGATCATTAGAAGGCGTTCCATATTTTCCATTGTAGAAGATCTATTTCTCGTGATCGCTTTTGACATATAAGAAGCGGTGCTCATTCCATGTTGTTTAATCTTTTCTTTGCTCTGAATAATTGTTCGTACAGATGACTCATTCATTGAATTCTCCGTGCTATTTTAGCAAACGAAGCGGCATTCTCGTGATATTTTATAATTTCAAGTTTCTTCTCTAATGTCAGCCAATTGCGTTTTTTTCACTCATACTTAAATAATAAAAATAAAAAAAATATTAAATATTAATATTAATGTAAATAATAAAATGCTTCGGGGGAAAAACGTGTCTACGTGAGAGCCAATCGAATAACTACTGCATGAACGTGGCTCTCGACTGTCACTTGCGGCACCCGGGAGTTGCCGGTCAGTGTTGACAATCTTAGTGTATGTAATAATAAAAACCACGTTAGACCAAAAACTGCGCTATACAAGGTATTCCTGTACATTTTTAATAAGGAAATGTAAAAATATTCATAATTTAATACTAATGTATCTCTACATTAGTATTCTATAAGTTTTGGTTTCATAACCACATATAGTCAGCACTCGCAATGTGGCCAATAAAAAATTAATATTTAAGTTTAAAGAAATAATGTAAAGTATTTGAGATGAAGTGAATTGTACTTACAAGATATCTGATAGTTGTAATATTTTCAATGTTTTTTATTTGTAATTCATAAGTGGTAGGTGTACTGTGATATCTGCCATTCATCATAAATATTTTTGCTTTTTTGTCTCTTTTTGCTAATGACGCGTCGTGTCAGCCATTACTAACTTATCGCATACTGCTTAGTGAACAAGGGCACATGCTCACCGAGGAAGTTTATATGCGATTGACAAGTTATACACAGAAGAATATCACAGAATCTCGGACATTAGACATACGAGAATAGGGTGTGTATGTGGGAAGGGGTTGATGGACAGACACCACAGAATGCCATATGGTGGAGTGGAATCTAGGAGAATGATGATGACTAGTTGAGTACCTCAGGGTTTGGTACAAGGGCTACTACTCTTTAATTTGTATATCAGTGACATAGCGAAGATTTAAGAGGGAATATTGATGGACAGCATAGATTTGATAAAGAGAGGTCATGTTTTAGTAATCTACTACTTGTTACAATAAGGTGACGCTACCTTGGACAGAGGAGAGGAATGCACAGTAGTATACTTAGATTTCTCAAAGACTTTTGATAGATTACCTCATGATAAGTTGATAGTCAAACTAGAGCATATGGGGTTGAATATTAGATTAGTGCTTTGGATTGGAGACTGGCTATCTGATAGGTATCAACAAGTTGTGTATGGGGGAGCGATATCCAGGAAAAGGAAAGTCACTAGCGGTGTGTCTCAGGGGTCTGTTTTAGGGCTGTTACTGTTTAACTTGTACATTAATGATATTGGTGAAGATTTGGATGGAGATATTCAGTTGTTTGCAGATGATACAAAGTTGCGAAGAACCATGAAGAGTAGAGAAGATGTGGCCTTACAAGACTTGAATAAATTGGGTGATTGGACACGGGAATGAGAATGCGAGTTCAATGCTGCAAAATGTAAGGTTTTAAAATTTGGAAAACAAAGATGGGATGCAGAATTTATGTTTGGTGAGGATATATTGTCGGAGGTGGAGGAAATCTGGAGGGGTGATAGTGGATGAGGATCTGAAATTTAGGGGACACATTGCCAAAATTGTGAAGACAACACAAAGGTTTCTGGGAATAATGCAGAGTACACTGACTTGTAGAAGTAGGGAGATTCTTGTTCCATTGTATAAGGCTTTGATTAGGCCACACATGGACTATTGTGCCCAGATTTGGTTACCTGGTTTTCAAAAGGACGAAGAGATGTTGGAAAGGGTCCAGAGGGGGACTGACCAAAGTAGTTTCTAACCTCTGGAATGTCGAGTATGAGGAAAGATTGAGAAGATGCAATTTTCAGAGTCTGGTGGACAGGAGGAAGAGGGGAGATATGATAGAGACCTGCAAGTTAGTAAGGGGTTGTTATAGGATCGGTGCTGGAGAGGTTCTACAGAAAATAGTGGGAGATCAGAGTAGAACCAGAGGTCATCCCTGGAAACTGTATAAAGATGGTGTGAGTAGGGGGGGGGTGAGAAGCAGGTTTTTTTCATGCAGAGTTGTGACTGATTGGAATGTCTTGCCTGAGAGTGTGGTGTCTGCAGAGAATTTGAGTGTGTTTTAAAGTATAGTATGATTAGCTGTGTGTATGATAAAAGGACTTCCCAGATGAGTCTTTGTCTCCATGGGGTCTTGGGCAATAATAATAATATTCAGTTATTTACTGATTATGTAAAACTGGAAAGAATAGTTGATAAAGGTGATGTAGATATCCTGCAGGATGATTTAAATAAATTGGCATCATGGGCATAGGATAATGATTGTCAGTTTAATGTTGTAAAATGTAATGTTATGCACTTTGGGTTGAAAAAATTGCATGTGGAGTATCATCTTGATGGTATTGGATTGCAGGACATTGATGAGGCTAGGGACTTAGGGATAATGGCAGACAGAGAGTTGAAGTTCAGAGGGTGTATTGCAAAATTTGGTAAAATAACTCAAAGGATTACTTGGATGTTGAAAAACACTTTAACAAGTAAAGATAAAAAACATATTATCCCTCTTTATAAGGCTATGATTCAGTCACATCTTGATGACTGTGCACAGATTTGGTCACCTGGGTTTCTTGGGGACCAGGAGATGTAGAAAGGATTTAGAGATAAGTGACCAATATGGTGACAGGTCTGTGGAATACTCCCTGCAAGGATAGGTTGAAGGTTTGTGGGTTAAGATATTAAAGGGGTTTTATAAAATTGATGCAAGTGAAATTTTTTAATATATGATAAATAGTCAGAGAACTAAGAGCCATTCATGGAAGTTGTAAGAGTGTGGTTAGTAGGGGTGTGTGGACCAGATGTTTTGCATGGAGAGTGGTGATGAGTGGAATGGATTTCCAGAATTGGTTGTGAGTTCCCTGATGGTGAATGGATTCAAGGAGAAGTATGATTAAGATTTCTGTGTATAATGGTTAATTTGGGTCTCCCATGATGAGTCTCTGGACTCCACAAAGATGTAAAATAATAATAATTAGGCACTGGCATCAGGCACTATCGGTGCCTAATGTACTTGAGACATTAGGCATTGACATACTCTTGAAATTTATTTTAAAATTAAAATAAAGTTTAACATAATATATTAGAAAGCATAAACATTATTATGGCATTTAGTTATAATATACCTATTATCAGACTAGTTCAGCAATAAAAACCTTCTTCTTATTATTATTACATGACACCTCCAGGAGTCCAAGGACTCATTGCAGGAGGGAACTCTATTCTACTTTGCTAAATACATCTCGCCCTCTCCACTACTACTTAATTCTCGTAATACAACACTAATACCTTCCACACCATCCACTGCCAACAGCAGTATTTTTTGTCTGTAAATTGCATGTGTTCTGAAGGCTGATTTGTCTGTATGCAGGATGAAAAATCCAAGTTTCCAGGAGAAAAAACTCTGCTACCTCTATGATATTGGCTAACTCGTCTTCAACTGAAAGAGCCAGCATTTCAGTTGATTCCCCTCGTCATGACGAGAATCGAACCCTGGACTTTTCCATTTGACGGGTTTGCAGTGTTTTTCCGCTGTCCTTCCAATTCTTATCAGATTGTGTGATTTCATTTAGACCAGGAATGTAACTGTGTATAGTAAAAACCTATCACTATCATCATCATCGAATTCCTGCCATTTACCCTCAAGGGGTGTGCAGGATATGATAGTACTACATGAAAAAATCACATCATTATTAATTTCCTATCTACAATTTTCCTCCAAATCAGTCTGTTACTTGTCAAGACTCCAACATTATCAGATCTTATATTTCTGTCGTCTAAAGCACTTTGTACAGTATCAATCCACCAATATCTTGGTCTTCCTCTAGGTTGTTTCGTTGCCAACCTGGCAGAGAACACTTGTTTTGCTAATCTTTCCTCGCCCATTCTGTTTAAGTGACCATACCACCTGAGATTAGCTCTGCTAACACATTCCTGGATGCTGACAATGTCAAGTTCTTTCCTAATATCTTCGTTTTTAATATGATATTGCCATTGATGCTATCTGTTCACGCCTATAATCTTTCTCAGGACTCTCATATCTGTGGTCTCTAGTCTTTGGTCAAGTGTTTTACTTCTGACCCAGCTCTCAGATCCATAAGTTAAAACTGGTTTGAACACTGTCTTGTATACAGCTAATTTAGTGTTCCGACTAATTTCTCTCTTATTCCATATGAATTTATTCAATTGACTTCCCACCATACCAGCTTTGCTTATTCTGTTGTCTATTTCTATATTTAGTTTACCATCTTCAGTAAAAATCGTGCCTAAATAGCTGAAATGTTTTACTTGTTCCATAGGTTCTCCATTCACAACACAGTTGACATTTTCAATGATTCTGCCTATTTTCATTGTCTTTGTCTTTTTATTGCTGACCTTCATACCATATCTATTACAACAGCTATTCAATTTAGTCAGAGAATCTTGCAGACTTGTAGCAGATTTATTTAGAAGTATAACATCATCTGCATAAAGCAAAGAGCTGACATTAACATCTCCAATTATGATATCCTGTTTAATACCACTTTCCTTCATAATGTGATCCATATAGATAATGAATAACAGAGGGGATAATGTACATCCTTGTCTCACACCAGATTTAACATTAAACCATCTTCCTGTACTTCCTTCAATTCTAACTGCTGACTTACAACTCAAATAAAGACTACGTATTGCTTGATATAATGCCCCATTGACACCATATAACTGCAGCGTATTGAATAGCTTCTCTCTTGGCACCTTGTCATATGCCTTTTCCAGATCGACAAAACTTAAATACAGATCTTTGTTATATTCCCATGCTTTCTCGACTATTTGTCGTAAAGTGAAGATCTGATCCTGACAGCCTCTATTTGGCCTGAATCCAGCTTGTTCTTCACCAAGCTTTTCTTCCACAATTCTTCTCAACCGTTTCTCAAGTATACTTGCATAGATCTTGCCAGGAACACTCACTAGGGAAATACCTCTGTAATTCTCACCTGCAGTTTTATTTCCCTTTTTATATATGGGTACTATGAGAGCTCTACTCCAGTCATCGGGAATTCGTCCCTCTGTCCAGGTTTTCTGAACTATGCAGTGCAGCCACTGTAGGACTCTTATACCACCATACTTCAGCATTCAGGTCGAATATCATCTACTCCTGCTGCCTTTCCACATTTCAAGCCTTTGATGGCTTTTTCTACTTCAAGTATGGATATGTATTTCTGACTGCATGCCTGGTCAGTGTTTTTTACCACTGTGCAGTCATCACTGCTTGTTTCATTTAGCAGTTTTTCAAAGTAATTACTCCATACTTCAAGGATATCTTTTTCTCCCGTTTTCATGTCACCTTTATCATCTCTAATTCCTTTAACAGCACTCTTTCCTCCATTCTTAGCTTCTTCAACAACCTCCAGAATATTTTGCCACCTTCTTGATATTTATTTTCTATATTCTTGCCAAAGTCCTCCCATGACTTTTGTTTAGCTAGTTTTACACAGTGTTTAGCATTCTTGCATTTGTCTCTATATTCTCTAAGAGCACAAGCTGACTTATTTGACAGGAACTTTTGGTATGCTTTCTTCTTTTCCTTCACTGCCTCTTTAACTTCCTGTGTCCACCAGGGAGTTCTGATTTTTTTATCCTTGCAGATAACCTCACCACATGCCTCTCTGGCAGAATCAATCAATGTTTTCTTCAATAATCTTTGTGTATTTTAGCCTGCAGTTCATATCTGAGAGCTGCTCAACTTTTATTCGCTTTAAAACTTTCTTACATGTTACCTGTCACTATTAATATACAATTAATTTTTGGTTTTTTGACATTAAGTATTATAATATGGTTTTCAGTTGAATAATTTTTCTGATACCAAAAGTGATGTTAATCTTAGTTCTTTACTTTATGCAAATTATGTTATACTTCTGAATAAATCCAGTACATGTCTGCAAGATTTCATGACTGAATTGAATAACTGTTGTAATAAATTTGGTATGAAAATTGACAATAAAAAAGACAGACAATGAAAATAGGCAGAAATATTGAAAACATCAACTGTATCCTGAGTGATGAACCTATAGAACAATTAAAATATTCTAGCTATATAGGCACGATATTTAGTGAAGATGGTAAATTAATATGGTAATAGACAACAGAATTATTAAAGCTGGTATGGTAGGAAGTAAGCTGAATAAATTTATATAGAATAAGAAAGAAATCAGTAAAAAAAAAAAAAAAAAAAAAAAAACCTAAATTAGCTGTATGTAAGACAAGTGTTCAAACCAATTTTAACTTAAGGCTCTGAGAGCTGGGTTAGAAATAAAACACTTGATCAAAGACTGGAGAGCTGTGATATTAGATTTCTGAGAAAGATTAATGGAGTGGACAAATGGCATTAATGGTAATATCACATTGAAAACGAGGATATTAAGAAAGAACTTGCCATTATTAGCATTCAGAAACATGTTAATAGAGCTGATCTTAGGTGGTATGTCACTTAAACAGAATGGGAGAGGAAAGATTAGCAAACCTACTAATCTGACAAAGTGTTCTTTGCCAGGTTAGCAGGAAAAAGATCCAGAGGAAGACCAAGATGTAGATGGATTGATAAAGTAAAAATAATGCCTTAAAAGACAGAAATATGTGATCTGATAATATTGGAGTCTTGACAGATACCAGATTAATTTGGCAGAAAATTATTGATTGGAAGTTAGTAATGGTGTAGCTTTTTCATGTAATACTACCATACTATCCTGTACCTCCCCCAAAGCGACATATCAAGAATTTGATGATGATGTATCATACTGGCATTTCTCATAAAATTTATAACAAATTCCCTCACCATAACAACAACAAAAAAAAGTTGCTACTAAAATCTGTTGTTCAAAATGAAATTCAGTATAACAAACCTTCTGGTATTTGTTTGCTGATGATGCAAAGATAGGGAGGGCAAAATTACAAAATGATTTGAATAGATTGGAAATCTGGGCAAACGAAAATGGCTGCCAGTTTAAATGCTAGTAAGTGTAAAGTTATGCACTTTGGCATGATTAGAGATCCAGCAGCATATTGAAGAGGCAAGGGATCTTGGTGTATTGGTGGATAAGAATTTAAAGTTCAAAGGTCACATAGCAAAAGTTGCAAATACAACTCAGAGGATGCTGAAGCGAACCTTGACATGTAAGGATAAGGAAGTAATTTTTGCCTCTTTATAAGGCTTTGATAAGACCACACTTGGATTAGTGTGCTCAGATTTGGTCTCCCGGCTTCCAAGGTGATAAAGAAGCTGTGGAAAGGGTGCAAAGAAGAGTTATAAAGATTATATCTGGATTATGGGATTTAGATTATGATGACAGATTGCGAGTGTGGATTACCGGCTGGTTAACAGGAGAAAGAGGGGTGATATGAATTTGGTGGATAAGGTCTATAAACTTTTGAATGGGTGTTATAGCATTTCAAATGATGAAATTTTTCGTTATATGGAAGGTGGGGAGAGAACATGGGGCATCCATGAAAGTTAAGGTTGTTCTCAGTCAAGAAAGAGGTAGGAGCTAGATTTTTCTTTCAGAGAGCAGTGAGTGAGTGGAATAATTTGCACTTTGGGATAGTGAATGCATCTAGTGTAAATGAATTTAAGGGAAGGTATGATAGCTGGGTTGGGTAATTTACAGCCTCCCTTGATGAGTCCTTGACTCCCTGGAGGTCTCGGATAATAATAATAATAACAATAACCAATTATTCCTGTAGTTCCCTACAAGTTTACTGTAGTGTGAGAGGTTAATATTTTTAAATTTTAAGAGATCGCAAAGTTCAAAGGTTTGATTAAAATAGTCTTCTTGCATCAAGCTTGTGATGTTTAAACTTTTTAAAAATTAACTTATTTACTATAATACCAATTATTATAAAATTCTCTCACTCACACGCACACACACACAGTTTTTAACTGTAATGAATAAATATTAGCAAGATATGTGACAAGGCTCAGTTATGTTTTTCTACAAATATTGCCAGTAGAACCAATACCCTTTTGCTGAAAAAAAAAAAAAAAGCCTGGGTTCATATTCTGTCTGCGATGTAAGCAAAATGTATAAGTTATTTTCAATTTGAAGGTCTTTTAGGGATAGAAGAATTTTTGTTTCCATCATATGATTAAAATTATAGAAATCAAGTTACTTGATCATAAGAGACTACTGGGCCTAAATACATGTGAAATATGTATAATGAGTGCTGGCTGATTGTGATTGATTAATGACCTTCATTTTAGTGAATTTTATATTTTATTCAAAATATGAAATTTAATTGAATTTATAATTGTAAAATCCATTTAATTCAAACTTCAGGGATAACATATCATCAGTGTTGAATAAATAAATTTGGAATTATAGGAAAATTTCTCAGTTATTGGTGATGTTTACATGTGATATGTTTTATAAATAAATAAATTTTAAAATAAATAAATATATATATAAATGATACCCCTATCCTGGAAAATTTTTTATATAACAGGGACTCTCTTGCCTCTTTCCACTCCCTTGGGACTCTACTAGTAGTGTTCATTGTGTATATTCTCTGGCATTGTTTGTCTGATTTGACCATTGTTTCTGATGGGAGAACTCTGCCATTTCTGTATGAGACTAGCTAACTCACTGTTATTCAGAGTCCTTATATAGGTTCTTTTGTAACCTAGATGGGATTCAAACTAAAGGCACTGTCATTAATGGACTTTTATCTCTGCATCCACATAGAGATTTCTCAATATCCTAAACACTCTCAGCCATCAGTATTCATTAAAATTATTCTTCTATAATCATTCTTTATTTTGTAAATTTCGTTAATTTCCTTACATAATATAATTTTGTCTTTCTCACTATAACAGTTAGTCACACTTCTTGTCTATGATATGTATTGCTCATGAGCCTACAGCTTAATGATGCTAATCATCCATTTAATCCCTATCTGATTTATCCTCCCTCCCTGGGTAGCAATCTGATACTGCTTTCCTTAAATACCATTTCACATGTTATACTAATATACTCTTTGAAGCAGTGCTGTGGGTTTGAGGGCAGATGGTCCGAGATTTTTTGTCCTTTTATAAGTTTGTCCAAGGGAGCACTCGTCCCATCGGACATTTCGTCCAAGAAGGTGAGGTGTGTTATATCTTGTTCATTCTACTTCTGTTCCTCCTGCAGGGAATTGATGAACCTTCAAAGTGATGGATGGTACACCACCATCAATTTGTCCCATCAGTCATTTTGTCCAACCTCAATTTGTTACTATATATTTCAAAAATTTTAACGTCAACTGACTATTATTAATGATCACAAGTTACTTATAACTCCTTGGAGTAATATAAAGAATTGTACAAATAGCAATGCTCTCTGTCCAATTTAGATTTTTCCACTCAGCAGTGAAAATGCAAGAGTGATTTTGAGCCATTTGTTTTAATTTGTACAAATTTCTACAAGATATGTATGTGAGCATTTAATAATAAAAAATCAAATAAGGAAACAACAGAATTAATTTGGAAATTGATGTGAAATGGTATGTGAAAACGAGCTAATGGATTTTCAGATCTGCAGAGTTTCGAGAATTTAGTCTTCCTCGACTGGGGGTTCACCTTCTTGACTGCAGGTACGTGTTGAATCTGTTTTCAGCCTTGTACTGAGGATATTGCTGTACTAGGGAGAAAATGCATTCTTTGTTACGTAGGTACCGGCTATTCACAGGAGCCCTGATGTTTCTTTGACCTCCAAGAAGGCGTGTTATATCTTGTTCGTTCTGCCTCTGTTCCTCCTCCAGGGAATCGATGAACCTCCAAAGTGATGGATGGTACACCACGATCAATTTTGGAATTTGTTATGCCAACCTTCTACAGAATTGTTGGTTCTCTGTGTCCCATTGATGATCAAGTCATGGACATTCCATACCTCGGGTGGAAAGCGAAGGTTCCCCTCAAGCTCGACACCCTCTGTTGTAAACACATTCAACATACTCTATCAGGTCTTCCGAAACACTCTTTGCAATGTGGTCAAATACCTCGAGTACGTCATCGATCGGCACAAATGGCAAGCCACCATATGTCACCAAATTGCCCAAGAAAAATGAAATAGACAACACTTTATATTTGCATTAGGAAATATCTCCTGTGAAGCATTCATATTCGCCAGTTGGAAATCCATCATAACAGTATGTAGATTCACAATGATTCCTGCTTGTTTTGCAGTATTGACAACATGCTGGTATATTGACCGATATGTAGTCTCAGTTTTTGTGGGAGTTCGAGCGTACACCAGAGGCATGACATGCTCTCGAAATATTCCATGCATAGTAAACAACTGAGCCAATTGTGAGGGCACAGTTTTAAATGTGCTATCGGAGAAGATAATGTCACTCGTTCCAAGTAATCTTAGGTTCTCCGTTGTGGCAAAAACAAGAAGACGATCCTGTCCTGTACACCAGAATCATAAAAAAGAAATCTGTCATGATTTAACGTTACTTGATATTCTTCCAGTATCTCAATGCCAACCAACTTGTAAGAGTACGAGGCCTTGCATTGTTCTGCCATCTATTGACTTGCCTCCGTAAACTATTCCTCTCCGGCAACATAAGTAATAAAATGATAACAATAATTTTGTATATAAAGCATTGGTTTACCCCTGTCACTCATCAAAATTTCCACCATATTCAGCACTGCCAAATTTTAAGGATAAATTTTAAAAAATTTTAACATCAGTTGACTATTATTAATGATCACAAGTTACTTATAACTCTTTGGAGTAATATGAAGAATTGTACAAATAGCATTGAACAAATAAGATTGGACGAAATGTCCTACTAGACGAGAAAAGTAATGGATGAGATTTTGATCGGACGAAAATAATTGAATAAACTGCCCTGAAACTGTGCTGTGGCATAAGAAACTACAAGCTGACTACTAAGTTTATCATAATTGCCATTGTAGTTTCATAAATAACCTTTCTTAATTGAAAATTCGATCATGTGTAGCCACAGCTCAGATTAAGACTGCATGATCACCCTTTCCCCCCCACTCCCTGAAGCAAAGACATTACCTTGGTTATTGGCAAATTTTCTGATGCTGTCATCAGATATGGCACTCTCAATTTTTGATCCTTTTTATCACATTTCTTTCTCCCCACAGTTGCCCCCCCCCCCCCCCCGCACCACCACCACAAAAAAAAAAGTTATGACATACCTTAAGGCCCAAGATATGTGGATATTATATAACTTACTCCATTTATAATGCAATATAGAAAATAAAGAATAAAAAAAAAATTTTTAATTTTTGTGCTTGATTTTTAAACTTTTTCACTTTGTTTGAAGAGATATTAATATTTTGAATATATTAAATTCTCAGTTAAATATTTTTGTTTTTCAATATTACTAAATTTTATTGATAATACAAATTATTTAATTTCAGGCAAACAAGCTACCAGGTGCTATATGTGCTCTTATATGTGGGGGCAGTGATATTGGAGAAGCAATTGCAAATGACAACAGGATAAATTTAGTGTCATTTACTGGAAGTACTTCTGTAGGTCATAAAGTAGCACTGGCAGTTCAGAACCGTTTTGCCAAAAAAATATTGGAATTAGGAGGTAATAATGCAATTATTGTTGCTGATGATGCAGATATAGATATGGTAGTTAGATCTGCCTTATTTGCTTGTGTTGGTACAGCTGGCCAAAGATGTACTACAACAAGAAGGTTAATTGTACATGAAAAGGTAAGAGCAAAGGATAATTTATATTATTTTCTGATTACCTAAAACCATTGTATTTAGATACAATAGTTTTAGTTTCAGCATTTGGCCCCTTCAGCCAAGTGCTGAAACATTTTTCCCTGCATCAATCCTATGAAACCTTTAAACAACTTAAATATTTCTATCATATCCCCTGTTTTTCTCCTATCAAACAAACAACTTCTGCAATCCATACACCTTCAGTCTGTCTTCATAGAGAACATTCCACAGACCACACACCATCTTGGTCACTCGCCTCTTAATCTTCTCCACTGCATCCTCATCCCCAAGAGACCAGACTTGAACATAGTAATTGAGATGTGCATGTATCAAAGCCTTATAAAAAGGAATAACAACTTCTTTATCTCTACTTGTTAATGTGTTCTTCAATAGCTAAGTAATCTTATGGGCCACCTCAGCAATATGTCCTCTAAACTTTAACTCTCTACCTCCACCCCTAAATCTCTAGCTTCATCTATTTCTTGGAGTACAGTGCCATCAATGTCAACACAGCTTGTAATCTGTTTATCTCAAAATGCATAATTACATATATACACATTAACTGATACCCATTATCTTTTTCCCATACTGACAGCCTATTTAAATTGTTCTGAAACTCTCCACATCGCCTTGATTAATTGTTACTCTACCTAATTTCGCATCATCAGCAAACAACTGAATATTTCCTTTCAGGTTATATCATTTATGTACAAATTTCCTGTATCATTTATGTACAAATTAAACAATGGTCCCAGCACTGAATCTTGGAGCACACCACTAGTCACCTGTTTTCACCTCAGTTCTGCTCTTCCATATACCACTTTTTTTGGTATCTGTCCCTCAGCCACCCCTCTTATCCACTTAACCAGTGTCATATCCACCCTCATTTGTTCTAATTTGCATAAGAATTCCAAAATCCAGCAGAATCATCACGTCATTTCCTTTATCCAACTCTGCTGTTACTCAATTATAAAAAGATAGTAAATTACTAAGACACGATTGACCCTTCACAAAGCCATGTTTCCCCTCATACAATATCAAATTTTATCTACCCATTTTTGAATTCTCTTTTTGAGCAATTTTTCCAGAACTTTTACCACCACGCCCGAGTTACTGATTTGGTCTATAATTTGCTACTGCAGTCTTAGAACTGTCCTTATGCAAGGGAATTATTTGCCCTGTTTCCCACTCCCTTGAAACTCTACTAGAGCTGAGACTTAAATTAAAGAACCAAGTCAGTTCCCTTGCACATTCTCACAAAACCCAAGCTGATATCCTATCTGATCCCACAGCTGTATTTATGTTGAGATTCTTCAATATCATAAGGACCTCCAATTCATCCACCTCTGTTCCCACATTAGTGTCTGTCATATATTTTAAAGCAGTAACTTCACTAGGATGATATACCCTTGCAAAGTGGTCACTCAGTAACTCAACTATTTTATCTGCTTCTGTCACCTTGTTTCTTCCATAGTCATTCTTCCTCTTACTTGCAGCATAACGAAAGAACTCTTTGGGATTTCCTTTGGCTTGCTTATCTAGGTTCTTCTCATAATATGATGAGAAGAACCTACACAGCATCATTTTCTTCTTCTGCAGCTTGTGTTTAATGATCCATCTAACTCCTACCTGATTAACCCTCTTTACCTTAGGTATACCATTTAATATTGCTTCCTCTGGATAATCCTTAACTATCTCACATGCACTACTAACATCCTTACCATGCAGTGTTTTATGCCGTAGCACAGATTTATGCTTCTTCCTAAACTTGTCATAATCATCTGCCTTGTAGTTCCACATATTCCCCTTCTTGACAGATTATTCCTCATATTGTATAATCCACCAAGTCAAAACTGCGTGGTCACTTTCACCAATCAGAGGCAATGTTGTTACCTTGGTTATGGATAGCTCTTCTGATCCTTACTGATATTACTAAATTCAGTAAATTAATTATATATAATAATGTCTCCTGGTGTTGTTTATACTATGTAGCACTGTTATAAATACAATGGGAACTTAAAAGTATGCAGTCTACATAGCAAGTCAGCAGGATTACTCAATTACAATGCACTAGCCAGCCATTTTGATTAAGTCATTCAGATTAAGGAGTCAAAAAAGGGGAGATGAAGCATATATCCACAGGCTTTCACCTTGCCTTTATTATAATTTTATTAAAAGGAGCTACAATATTGTTCATTTCTTTTGCATTATGTCGCAAAATTGTACAATAATCGTAATAAACAAAAAGAAATCATTTTTTTTTAGGCTTTTAAAAAACCTGCAAAATTGTAATGTTGAGTGCATTTTAATGGCTCTGCTTATAATAACCTTTAAAAAAAAGTGGGATGTCCGTAACTCCAAAAAGTATTAAATCCATTTCCACTGTTTTTTTCTCTCTCCATTATGAACAGGATTTATATGCTACTGCTAATAATATCCTAATTTATGGAGAATACGCTGCTTTTCATGTTCTGTAACAATAGGCATATTATCTTCTGTCAGCTGTGTTTTGCCAGCAGTCATTTTGAATGTACTAATGCTAACCAGTACCATATGCACCTTCTTCTCCTCCTTATTCTTGATAGTTTATGTTAGTAAATAATGTCAGGATACTTCCAGTTACATCTATACTAATTTTCCATTATATGATCTTTTGCAGACTGAGACTTGTGGTGTACAGGTCTGGCTTTACTTCTAACAACTGCTAATAACATTTACATACAAAATATTTGATTCCATGCCATTCTGTGATAGTTTTTTGACAACATTCCATCTCTTATTCATTCTAATTACTGTTACATTCATTTAACAGAACTTTTGCCTGCTTTGCTGTCAAGAGCATTAAATCCATTTCCACATCAGTGGAAATTAAATCTACTGACATTTTTTTCTTCTTTCCATTCATTATGAACATATTTCATGTGCATATGACTATGAACTGCTCCCATTAAAGCTTATCTCTTAAAAGTTCAGACTATCCCTGTTATGACTCCTTTATTTACCATCTGATTTATTCTATACTTGAACACTTTTTCTTACAAAATTTTCATTTAACCATATCATACTATTTACAGTTACAGCTTCCCTCTTTCATCTCACTTCTTTTGATAACTTAGTGGTACACCCATGATCTACTTATTCTCTTCACTCAGTAATTTTAAGAGTTTTTTAACATTTATCTCCAAAATTGGTCATCACTCATTATTCACATCGACTGTTACAACCATCCTCCATTTGTGCCTTTTGCATTTTTCTTATTGGATGCCCGAAGTGGCATCCAATAAGAAAAATGACTTTTAACCTAAATTTTCTTTAACTGGTATTTGTCAAAGCAGAGTCTTTCTGAAATATACTTTATGCAAACCACAAATGTAAACAAATGTAAATCCAGGCAAGGAATTTATAATTTGTGTAGCAATGCGTAATGTTTCAAACTAGAAAATACTTTCAGAGACTGAATTAGATTTAAAAAATAAATAAATTGCATTTTTTAGGTGTATGATGAAGTACTACAGAGACTGAAAAAAGCTTATAGCCAAGTTCCTATTGGAGATCCTTTAGAACCTGGTACTCTCTATGGCCCAATGCATAGTAAAGAAGGTGTAAAACAGTATACAAAAGCTATAGAAGATGCTGTGAAACAAGGAGGAAAAGTTGAATGTGGTGGAAAAGTGAGTAAATTGACTAATGTGCTGAAGAATACTTCTTATTTTATTACTATAATAAATTTGTGTATTTTAACATATGTAGTACTTACAAAACTGATTTTGTTGTCTATTAACTTTATAGAAGATGAAAAGATTAACATCAAAATAGAGTGCTAATGTACATCACAGTAAACAAAAAATTTCTTTATTACCGATTGTAATAGATTTCCAGCTAGGTTAGTATATCTAACTCTCCAACAAGCTGCAGATTAAAATCCTGCCAAAAACTTTATATAATTCGAACCCATGAAAGGTTGGAAACCTATATTAGTACTGTGAGTGTGAGCTAAGGATTTTTTCTATTTTTGTTAATTTTTTTGGATTTTTATATTTTTGCATCTATTTTTACATCTACATTTATCTCCCTCTAAAACAATTTGTTTTAGGGGAGATAAATTTCATAGCCAGGTGTGAGACCACTGTTCCACTTATTGGAAGCTTGGAATGGCTTGAAAAGTTTCATGTTTTGTTTCAAGAGCAGAATTTCCAAATTATGCAAAAAAAAAAAAAAAAATAAAAACTAATAAAAAGGTACAAAAATTATTATACAATTAAAAAAACGACAACAGAAAAAAAACAGCCCCATTCACAAAACAAAATCTGTTTTGTGAATGGGGAAAACTCGAGAGAAAATTCTTTCTTCTGGGTGTTCAAGATAAAAGTTGGCTAGGTTAGGTGATAAGGGTGAGCCCATTGCAGTTCCTATCTCTTGTTTATATATTTTATCTTTCCATATGAAGTAACCAGTTGTAATTACAAAGTTGAATGAGTCCACTATGTCTGATGGAAATTTTTGGAATAGAAATTCTATTGTCTCTTTATGAGGGATATTTGTAAAGAAAGACCATGCTAATATAGTGTACTAGCATGAGGTCATGTTTGTGATTTTGCCCAAATGTATTCCCTATTTAGATTTCATGCACAACATTGAAAAGAACGCAGTCATCTGTCTAGCTAGTAACGAAGCTAATAGACTAGTTTTACAATAGCCAACCATCAGAACTGAATATCCTGCAATCAGAGTTAAAAACACCTGAGTCCTTAAAACGAAATAATAACCCACTTATCACCAAAGTTGACAACAGTAATACTACCATAGTCTTAAATGCCATTCGATCAAAAAATGAATATTGCTTCTTCATGATGGCACTACATTCACCCAGCTTAATACTGATCCTACCAAAAGTCAACTCAAAAAAATTCAACAAGTTACTGGATAAAATAACACCTGTAGATCAAGAAATCATCAAAAGACTCAGAACATACCATGCAAGACACCCTAGAATATATGGCTCACCAAAATTACATAAAAACCACTTAGACCTATTGTGGGTATAGACAGTCCTGCATATAAAATATCAAGATTTCTGTCTAACCTTCTCTGCCCCCCCCCCCCCTTCCTCATTGGTTGCTCTGCTTATTTGTTAAAAAAAAAAAAATTCCATAGAATTTCTTACAGGAATAAATGCCATTAAATTGACAGATAGACAGCTTTGGCATTGTTTGTCTCTCTTTCTCTCTCTCTCTCTCTCTCTCCACAAATATCCCTCACAAAGGGACATTAGAATTTCTAGCCCAAATATTTCCATCGGACATAGTGGACTTATTCAAATTTGCACTTTATTATTATTATTACATGACACCTCCAGATAGTCCAAAGACTCATCAAGGGAGGGTACCTACTCTCCATCTCCACTGCATCATCTACACCAAAGCCATCTACTGCCCACCACCACTACTAGTGTTTTCACATACAATCACAAACATTCATGCCCACGTCGGGATTCAGACTCATAGCCTTTTGGCTGGAGAGCAGATATTCTACCACTCGGCCAACCAGGCTGGCTTATGGAAAGATAAAATATATAAACAAGAGGAAGAAACTGCAATTGGCTCATCCTTATCACCTAGCCAACTTTTATTTTGAACACCTAGAAGAAAGAATTTTCTCTCTTGACTCAAAATCAACAATCTGGCTGCAGAGCATTGATGATTTCTTTGCAGTTAGAGTTTGCACAGAACCAGAACTCCACTCGTTTCTACAAAAAATCAACCCCTACATCCTCGTATTAAGTTCACACTAGAAAAAGAATCATTAAAACATATTTCCTTTTGAGATGTACACATCCACATAAGCAAAATGGATCCATTTCCCTTCTTTCTATCGAAAACCAACTTTTTCATGATGTTATATCCACAATACTTCAGTCCACCATCTGTCTCAAAAATATGGCATCATAAAATCTCTAGTATCAAGAGCACACCAGATTTTTTCTTCTGAATAATCTTTAAAATAAGAACTAGAAATTGTCAAAGAAACAGCCTTATTAAATGGATATAATCCAAAAATAGCCCAAAAAAGAATTACCTACTCTCCTATACTGCTAGTAACCCAGACAAGAAGCCACAGGACTCTTATACCATATATTAAAGGCATCTCTGAACATGTGGCAAAAATTATGAAATTATATCAACTCATTGCTCCTTCTATATCCATCAAACAAACAAATTCATAGCCTGCTGCTTCTCCAACGGACAATTGATGCTCATCAATTATGATGCCTACCATATATCAAGTACCATGTTCATGCAACTTGTCTTACTATGGACAAACAGGAAGATCTGTAAATAAACATATCTCTGAACATCAAGACCACTTCCAGCTTATCAAAACTCATATAACATGGAATTAAAAACATTAACCACCAGGATCCAATGGGAAAAACACCAGACTGCATAGATCTATATATAAACATGCCTTATACAAAGAAAGTGCTAAAGCTCCATTTCATTGACCTAACCTCAATCATAATGACTACCTCACTATTCCAAAAGCCTGGGAAATGGTTATCTTCAGTTGTATTAAATTAATTTGTAATCTCTTATATTTCATTTTTAAATTTTAATTTTCAGTTCAATAGTTTTAATCCATGAACATGTGACTGTATACATAGGATTTCAATTTAACTCATGTGCTCTAGTGTTTCTTTATTCAATTCCTTATTGTTTGTACTGATGATGTCTTACGATACACAAGATGAAATCTTTACATAATAAATATATTTTTACCATGATATACATATATTTTATAGTTATAAAATATATGTATATCATATATTTTATAACTATAAAATATAACTATAACTATTATAACTATAAAATTTTTCTCTGCAGGTTACTAGGTCTACCTAGTAACCTGCAGAGAAAAAAAAATGGCGGCTGCATTGTCATTCCATAATTTTAATTTGGATTTCAGTAGGTTCGTTAAGTGTGAGGTCTGTTATATGTATTCCTTCGATTACATAAATGATTTGTGGATGTTTAGTGCGGATGGAAGAAGGGTGTGTGCGAAATGTGACCTGAACGAGGAATTGATGAATGCGAATATGAAGTTGATGACAGAAAGTGCTAGTACCGATTGTGTCGTGAGTGCACGTTTGAAAGAGAATGGCGAGAAAGACAGGCGAAAAAATGTTAAAAAATCAGGAAAAAAGAAAAAGAGCGATTTGACAACCGTAACGGATGTTAAAAGGGACGAAAGTGAGGCGGAAAGAAACGAAATTGAGAGAACGAATGAAAGTAGAAATGGCGTGGTGCAGAAACCGCAAGTAAAAAAAATCGACAGAATGAATGATAGCGAAAAAAGAATGACTGATGGCGAAAGTTGGACGCATGTTGGAACGAAAGTACTAAACCAAAGAAAGATGAATGACAGTAAAAGTGAAAAGAATGATAGCGAAAGTTGGACCCATGTTAGTCCGAAAGTACGGAAACAAAGAAAGATATGTGAGAGTGAAAGTGAGAAGAATGACAGTGAAAGTTGGACGTATGTTGGACCGAAAGTACGGAAACAAAGAAGGTTGAATGAGAGGGAAAGTGAGAAGAGAGGGTCGAGAGTTAGAAAGTTAGAAAGATTTAATGATAGAGTGAATGTGTCGCGAGGTTCAGAAGGTGAATTGGATTGGATGAAGCAAGAAATGAAATGGATGCGGAATGAAATTAAGAGAATGCAGGTCAAAACTATTAAAATAAATCATGATGGCATGAAAGAGTTAACAAAAGATGAGCGAGTGGCGTTGTATGGCGACTCCATTATTAAAGGTGTGCTAGAGGATAAAATGCACAAGGTATGTTTTCCAGGCGGTAAAATGAGTAGAGTGATTGAGGCATTGAACATGAGGCGGGAACGAGCAAAAGAGTTAATTGTATTAATTGGAACAAATGATTTGAGAGAGAACAAAGAGCATGTCAAAATGAATGTCAGGAGACTGCTTGGAAAGATAAAGGAGAATAGTGTGACAGGAAGGGTGGTCAGTGTGTTGCCTAGGTATGATTGTGGTGAAATGAGGCGGAGAGCAAGGATTATGAATGATATTCTGGCTGAAATGTGTGAGGAGATGGGAGTACAGTTTGTTAATGTGTGGAATGAGTTTGAGGGACGAAGTGAGCTGTATGGGAGCGATGGACTGCATTTGAGTGGTTATGGTGTGAGTCGCTTGGAGAGACTGCTGCTGGAAGGTAGAGAAGTGAATAGAGAGAATGAATCAGATCAAGAGGGGAGTGATGTGGAAGAGCAGGAGAGTAAGACAGGAGAGATTGAAGGAGTGGAAATGAATGTGGAAGTGAGTGGTATGAGTATAGATAATGAGAGAATGGGTGTGCAAGAGGAGCAGGGAAACGGGGAGGCTCAGGGTGGACAGGGATACACAGCGTGAGAAAGGTGGATGCTCCAAGAGGAGGTGAGAGAATGTGTAGGCAGGAAAGTAATGGGATGATCAGGGATCAAAAGGAAACAGATGGAATTGCAAAGGGTTCTAAAATGAAGAAGCAGAAAGGGAAATGGCCCCAGTCCAGCATGGAGAGATCACATCGAGTGAGTGGTATCAGTGGAACTAGCTGTAGATCCAGAAATGAGTTGTTGTGTTTGTATACCAATGCTAGAAGTATAAGAAACAAGGCGGATGAAATGGTTGCACTAATTGCGTCTGTGCACCCAGAGATTGTCGGAATAAGTGAGACATGGTTAGATGAGGATGACATCCTGACAGGAATAGAGATGGAAAGGTATGATGTGTTTCGTGAGGATAGAAGGGGTAAAAAGGGAGGGGGAGTGCTATTGATGATAGAGAAAGAGTTATGTCCATACAACGTAGAGATGCAAGGGGGAAATGGGGCCAGTGGTTTTGAGGCAGTATGGTGTGAGATAGAGGTGAATAGAATCAAATACTTGGTGGGATGTTGTTATAGACCTGGTAATGTGGATGGTGGTGATAGTGAAATGTATAGTCAAATAAGCCAAGCAAATAAGAAAAGGGTGATCATTATGGGTGATTTTAATTATGGCAATATAGACTGGAATGAAGAGATAGCAACTGGAAGTAAAGAAAATGAGTTTCTTGAGTTTTTGAGGGATAACTACCTCAGACAGTATGTAACAGAGGGCACAAGAGGATTAAGGGTCTTGGATTTGGTCATCTCATCGGAGGATGTAATTATCAATGAGGTATCAAATCATCCACCAATTGGTGAAAGTGACCATGAGGTGATTACTTGGGTGGTTGCCAGCAGTGCAAGGACCCCTGTGAAAAAAGGGTATATGTGGAACTACAAGGGGGGTGATTATGAAGAGCTCAGGAGACAGCTTGCAGGTGTAGCATGGAATGAGGAGTTAGCTGGAAAAGAGATCAATGCAGCTTGGGGGATTTTCAAAAAATATTTAGTGGATGCAATGTCTAAATGTATACCACGGGTGAGAAGGTTAAATAAGTTAGGTGTGAGATGGATGAATAAAGAGATTAAGCATGCAATACAGAGAAAAAGGGCATTGTGGAGGCAGCATAAGAGAAGTGGAAGTAACCAATTTCATGAGTTCTACAAAGACCAGGCAAGGAGAGTGACTTGGTTGGTGAGAGTAGCTAAAGAGAGGTATGAACAGCAGTTAGCTAATGAAGCTAAAAAGAATCCTAGGGAGTTCTTTCGATATGTAGCCAGCAAAAGAAAGAATGATTATGGAAGGATGACATTGATTGGAGGAAATGGTATAAAGACAGCTGTTGCAGAATGTGTGGTGGAGATACTTAATGAGCAGTTCATAAAGATCTTTCAATCTTGTGAATGTGACTTCATGGAGAGATTAAGAGCAGTTGATGATGGGGAGGAGAGACTGACTGTAAGTGAGCAAGAGGTGTTTGGGGAGTTGAGTAAACTAGATGTAAATAAGGCTGTGGGACTTGATAATATATCACCGCGTATTCTGAAGGAATGTGCCAGAGAGTTGACACCTGCCTTGACATATTTTTTTAATACGAGTCTTGCACTTGGTCAAGTCCCTAAAGAGTGGAAGGAGGGCAAGATTGTGCCACTTCATAAAGGAGGTGATCGAACTCAAGCATCAAACTATAGGCCTATCTGTGTGTCGGGTGTTGTGGTTAAGTTGTTGGAGAAGCTTGTGAGAGCTAGAATCCAGAGTTAGGTTGACAACAATGGTATAATCTTTGATGGACAGCATGGATTTGCTAAAGGGAGGTCGTGTTTTAGTAATCTACTTACTTATTACAATAAAGTGACTGCTTCCTTGGACAGAGGAGAAGGATACACAGTAATATACTTGGATTTCGCAAAAGCTTTTGATAGAGTGCCTCATGATAAGTTGACAGTCAAACTAGAGCAGATGGGGTTGGATATTAGATTAGTGCATTGGATTGGAGACTGGCTATCTGATAGGTATCAACAAGTTGTGTATGGGGGTGCAATATCCAGGAAAAGGAAAGTCACTAGTGGAGTGCCTCAGGGATCTGTTTTAGGGCCATTACTATTTAACTTGTATATTAATGATATTGGCGAAGATTTGGATGGAGATATTCAGTTGTTTGCAGATGATGCAAAGTTGGGAAGAACCATAAAGAGTAGTGAAGATGTTGTGGCCTTGCAAGAAGACTTGAATAAATTGAGTGATTGGGCAAGCAAATGGGGGTGTGAGTTCAATGTTGCAAAATGTAAGGTTTTAAAATTTGGAAAACAAAGATGGGATGCAGAATTTATGCTTGGTAAGAATATATTGTTGGAAGTAGAGGAAATAAGAGATCTGGGAGTGATAGTGGATAAGGATCTAAAATTTAGGGGTCACATCGCCAAAATTGTGAAGACAACACAAAGACTTCTGGGAATGATGAGGAGGACACTGACGTGTAGAAGTAGGGAGATTCTTGTTCCATTGTATAAGGCTTTGATTAGGCCACACATGGACTATTGTGCCCAGATTTGGTCACCTGGTTTTCAGAAGGATGAGGAGATGTTGGAAAGGGTCCAAAGGCGACTGACTAAGTTAGTTTCTGACCTCTGGAATGTCGAGTATGAGGAAAGATTGAAAAGATGTAATTTGCAGAGACTAGTGGAGAGAAGGAAGAGGGGAGATATGATAGAGACCTACAAGTTGGTAAGGGGTTGCTATAGGATCAATGGTGGAGAAGTTCTACAGCGAATAGTGGGAGATCAGGGGAGAACCAGAGGTCATCCCTGGAAACTGTATAAAGAGGGTGTGAGTAGGGGAGTGAGAGGCAGGTTTTTTTCGTGCAGAGTTGTGAATGATTGGAATGCCTTGCCTGAGAGTGTGGTGTCTGCAAGGAGTTTGAATGTGTTTAAGACCCGGTATGATGAGATGTGTGTGAGATAAAAGGACCTCCTAGATGAGTCTTTGACTCCATGAGGTCTTGTTTAATAATAATAATAATAATAATAATAATAAACAAAGAAAACTGTTCTCATATATTTATGTCAAACTGCACATACTTGAAGTGGCTCGGTATGGTGTCATAGTGTTCTGTAAGGATATGAAGTTAATTCATAGGAGCAGTTTCAGGCATAAGCATCTCTTTTAGTAGAGTTTTGAGGCTTGCCATGGAAGATTAATCTTGAACTGCATAAATTAGTGCTGTGTATATCGCTTCCCTTTTTTAGCTTGTATGTGTTATTTTGTGATATGTGATGAAAGGAATTAGAGGTCAAAGAGGGTTAGATCTGATTTATAGTGTCAGAGGGGATTTTAGTTAAAGATATAACTATTCTGCCCCCAGTTGGTGATAGTGATTAGGTAGTACTCACTTAGGAAGTGGCTAAGTTTATGAATGTTTCATTCAGGAAAGGTTACATGCTAACTAGGAGTACATGGGTCCTGCATCATCATATCAGTTGTTGGATGGGAAGGATATCAACAGTGCATGGGTAGTGTTTAAAAAATACTTAAATAATGTAATATCAGAATGTATCCCTAGAGTTCAAAGAATAAATATGATAGTAATGAAATATATGTGTAATCTAATTAACCAAGAAATTCATAAGAAAAAAGATGATAAAATACCAGGTGCATAAGGATGATGTCAGTTATGAAAATTATAAGGAGCAGACCAGAATCACACAACAGAGTCACAGCTGTTGTACAGAATGCTAAGTCTGAGAATGAAAGGAGACTGGCTCTGCAAGTTAAAGACCACCCCAAAAGAATTCTATCATTAGGGGATTATGCTGCAAGTAAAAGAAAGAATGAAAATGAAAGAACAACTCTACTGAACGCAGATAGTTTGCGGTGACTGATGAAAAGAGATTGTTCAGCTAATGAGTGGCCATTTTGCTAAAAACCATCAACTTAGTGTATGCAACATTGAGTTCACTACTACCTCTTCACAGTATGAAGAAACGCAGGTGTATGAGGAGGATGTACTAGAGCAGAATTCTTCAATAGGAACTGATGGGATATCAGCTCAGATGCTAAAAGAGTGTTCAGCTGAACTGGCTATTCCTTTGTCCAAACTACATAATTTGAGTCTCAGAACAGGGAAGATTCCACAAGAATGGAAAGAATGTATGGTAATTCCATTGCATAAGGATGGTGCAAAGACCGGTGTATCCAACTGTCAACCATTTAGTATCAGGAGTGGTGGTGAAGAGTGGTTAGTGCTTGCATAAAGAAATGGGTCAACAGAGAAACTATACTTTACAATGAACAGCATAGGTTTACTAAAGGAAGGTCATTTTTTAACAACTTGCTCACATTCTATAATAATGTTACCATTGAACTAGACAAGGGAAATGGATACACCATGATACTTTTGGATTTTGTTAAGGTTTTGATAGAATACACCATGGAAGAAAATGGAAAAAATGGGATTGGATTATGGGCTATTGGCATGGATAACAGGATGGCTGACGGACAGATATATATATTAAAAAAAAAAAAAAAAAAAAAAAGTTGTGTATGGTGGGGGGGGGGGTGCAAATCTGCAAGATTCAAGGTAACCAGTGGTGTGAGTTAAGGATCAGTCCTTGGTCCATCGTTATTCAATCTGTACATTAATGACATGGAAAGGATTTGACATGTAACAGCTGTTTGCTGATAATGCGAAGATAGGTGGAGTAATAAGGAATACTGCTGATATTCAGTACTTGTAGTAGAATAATTTGAATAGGCTGGAATTGTGGGCATGTGAAAATAGATATCAGTTCATTGTTAGTAAATGTAAAGTCACGCACTTTGGTGTGATTAGATATCCAATCTCATATTATATTGGTGGGATTATGCTAGAAGAAACTGATCTGGAAGTTTTAGTAGACAGGAAGTTGAAGTCAAGGGCCATGTAGTGAAAATTGCAAATGCTGAAACAAACCTTGACATGTAAAAATAAGGAAGTCATTTTGCCTCTTTACAAGGCCTTGATATGATCTCATTTTTGCATGCAGGTCTGGTCTCCTGGTTTCCATGGTGATTTTGATACATTGGACAGAGTGCAAAGAGGAGTGTTAAAAATGATATTGGGATTGTGGAATACTGATTATGGAAAAAGACATAGACACCAAAATATCAAACTTTGTCAAAGTAAATTATTATTATTATGTGACACCTGCAGGGAGTCCAAAGACTCATCAAAGGAGAGTGTGCCAACAGCATCGAATGATTGATAACCTTCCAAATACTAACTGTGCTCAAGCTTGCTTAACTTTTTGGGTGAGCCATTAGTAGCAGAGGGTCTACCAATTGACCAACCATTTGCTGGAAATGGCATAATAAATAATATATTTAAGACATCTTTTTTTGTACTAACAAAAACGCACTAGAATCAGACTATATAATGTCTTGTCAAAACCAACTCTACTAAATGGAAGCGAAACATAGGCCATAAAAAGGAAAGATGAAAAATGAATTCAAACAGCAGAAATGAAATTTCTCAGAAAAACAGCTGGATATACCAAGTGGGACCATAAAACAAATGAAGAAATTTTACAGTCCCTGAATATAAAACCAATTAATTACTACATGAGACAGTATAAGCGAAAATGAATAGAACATTTAAATCGAATGGACAACAGCAGACTACCAAAAATATTATACAGATACAAAATAAGTGGAAAAAGAAGAATTGGAAGATCAAGAAAGAGATGGCATGAGACTGGAACAGGCTACCTGGCCTAAAATCCATGATAGGAAGAAGATGATGATAATAATAATAATAATAATAATAATTATTATTATTATTTATATACACGGTTGTAAATTAGTCCACTTTAAAGAAAATAGTTTGATAATACACCTCTAACATGCAGCACTTGGCTTTTTTTTTCCCTCCAGAATCTAGTTATTATGCACACAGAAAATCAAGAGGTTGGGATAGCGAAGATTCAAATAGGAAACCTATCAGGAAAAAATATGGTGAAGCTTCATATGTCATTACATTACTAATGGAACATCCTTCTGAAAGGTCACCAGTTCATTTTAATTTTTATATTTGAAGTATAATTCTCCACTGAGATGATCATCGAACACACAATGTCTGATTAATTGGCTTTATTAGGACTACACTGCATTTACCAAAAACTGACATTAGAAATTCATTTCAACTGTTGTTCAAATGTCGCAACTATTAGGTGCTAATTATAAATATTATTCACTCCATCTTGAGCCAGACCTTGCAGTGAACATTGTACCTAACTGCATAGAAATTGGAATTTTATGAGTAGCCAGTGACAAAAATTTACTTGCAGCTCATAATATGCACTTCAAGGTTTGCAAATATTTGCCAAGTTCTTGTTCAGGACTGTGTTGTACTGCTTGAAATATATTATTTTGAACTTGGTGATAAACATTGCATTCACATACATCAGTAAAAACTTCAGTAGGGACAGGGTATTTTTCAACAGTAGCTCTTACATTGCTGTTTCAAAAACCATAAAGGAAGTGGATGTTAGCAATCCCTCATTTAAAACTTGATCAGTACCTTTTCAGTAATAGCACATAGTTAACCATATCAACAACAAAACACTTTACACACTCCGTTAATGCTTGAGAACTAGACTGAAACTTGAGTTTAGTGCAGTGAGATAGTGCTGCACTTGCTAGCAACTGAATCATGAAATTACCATATCTAGTTACCATAGTTACTGTCTGGATTTGGGCACATGTTGATACAATTTTGGTTACAATTTCTCAAGAAATAAGTGCTGAAGTTTAGCCAAATCCTGATGGGGCAGCCTGTATATGTAATCCATGTATACTAGGGGAGAACTGTTTTGCATATAATTGATACATGAAGTTGATAGTTATTGATTAGTGTTGATTGATCCTATGTAAGCTATGATTGATGATCAGTTACGAGTGAAGAAGTGTGGTATTTGGTCTTTTTGAGCTAAAGAGTTAAAAATAATAGGAATATTCCTAAGTGATAGAACAAATGAGAGAAATAGTGAAGCAGCTGTATAAAATTCAGTGATAAATCCACGCTCTTAAGCCGAGAGGTTTTGAATGTAGAAGGAATTCACTTTTTTTAACTACTGAAAAGATATGTCTTCATAACTCAGTTGGTTTCAACAAGTTACAGAGACATGTACTCCTAAGCCCTAAAAAGGACTTTTCAACTTAAAGTGTGTTAGCTAGTCTCATACAGTGGCAGCAAGTTCCCTCCCAGAAACTCAGGTTTTTCATCCTGAAGAACAGGCAAACCAGCCAGAAGAATGCATTCAATTGGCAGCCATAATACACCATGCAGAATTAACTGCCCTGCCAAGAGTATTAATTAGGTTTCAAAGATTCCAAGTTACTTGGCTGTGAGTTTAATATGTAATCGGGAAAATATGTCAATATTAAAGTGATATGCTGTTCAGAATTTATTGTAATGTGATAAAAGAAAAATGGTTCTTGTAATATACCTCCAAAGATTTGGCTCACCAAACTGATTTTTTATATACACTATGTTGACAAAAGTAATTGGTCCCACGAGTGGGACCAAAAGGTGGTCCCACTCGGTCAAAAAAAATGCATTTTAATCATATTTCTAGTACCGAAGCTCAGTAATGGCCTAATTTGGTATGAATGGTGGTTCAGACCACCTTTGGTGTCTGAATAACAGCAACTACCTTTCAGGGTATGCTTTCAGCCAATTTTTTAATATGTTGCAACTGGAATATTCTTCCATTTCTTGCACAAAGCTACCCCCATTGCTGATGATGGCTTCTGTGGTCTGGAGTGAATTCGGCATTCTTATTCATCCCAAAGATATTTGATGACTGAGGTTTGGATCTCAGCCAGCCAGTTCATCACTTCAGCATTGTTTGTGGGAACCAATCTTAGATGCGCAGTACAATATGGCATGGAACATTGTTGTGCTGAAATATGCAAGGGTCACTGCCGAAGTACAGTACTTCCGTGGTGTTGGAAGCACAAAGTCATCAAGAATGTTAAGGTAGCCATCAGACATCATGGTTTTGGGTACATTCACCAAGGGACAAAGCCCCATCCAACTGAAACATCCCCGTGCCATTCTGAGCCTCTGCCAAACTTGACAGTTGGAATGATGCAATCCTGCCAGAACCATATCTTGGGTAATCTACAGATCCAAATATGACCATCAGAGTGAAACATTTGGAAGCACGATTTGTCCCTCCACAGAATCCTTTTCCAGTCATGTATAGTCCAGGAACAGCATGAAAGACACCACCTCCAAAAGTCATTTGGTGTTGAAGGGGAGGTAATGTGCAGCTTGTTTGTAGCAGCTCTGCCGTGATAACCTAAGGTATGCAACTCTCTGTGAACAGTTCTAGTGCTGACTAGAACTGATCTAGTGATGTCTTTGCAGCATTTCCCATGTTGACTATGAGGTCCACTGCTGATAACATGCAGGACAAACCTTGTCAGTTTCAGTCATTGAGTGTCAGTGGTCTCCCAGGGCATTTTCCTGCTGTGATAGCACCATCAACTCTTTCATAAATGAATGACATAAGCAGCAATGGAGTTCAGTTTACCCGGGTTAGCAGTGTCACAACAGACAGAAAGATCACTGATGTCACATCATCCAACTACCATCTCATGTTGGAAGTCTGTCAGTTCAGCTGAACATGGCATCTTGACATCAAGTGCAGTGCAAAACATGTAGTACATCCCACTTTTTATTGCCAGACTTACACGCACACACTCCTTTGAATATTTGCATGTGGTATGATAAAAATAGCGTGTGTGAGCGTGCAATGTTTCCCTCTAAGCTATGCACATGTGTAAGCACACAATGGTTAAAAAAGAGAGTACACATGCCTAGTAACCATGCACACAAAGTTTTTGCTTTCAGAATTTCTAATTTACAGTCAGTAATTTTTTAACATACTATTAAAAATGAATTATATGATAAATCATACTTGTCACTTATTTTATTCAGTAATTTCTCCAACGTCTCCACTCCATATTACTCTAATCCATTTCAACTTAATCCACTCTAATTAATTAATTTTAACCTGCACTATGTGGATGAAACGATGGTCACATCTGCAAGTTGCAGGGGCATGTTTGTTTAATGTGTACTGTTTAGAGAGTATACAGTCACTTGAAGTTGTACAGTTCATACTTACCTCACACCAAATGGCCTCGGAGCCATTATTACTACTGGTTTCTTCAAGTTCAGTATAGAGGAGACACAACTCTTCTGAAATCATCATTAATACCCCATCTCCTCTTTTATCTTTTCTTCTTGAAAAATGCTACAAAAACATCACATTCTATTCCTGTGAGTATGTCATCTTCTGCTAAGCATTCACTGACACCAATAATTTGCAGACTGACTATATCAAGACCACAAGCTCTGCATCCTTATTTCTAATCCTTCTTGCATTGGTGTGTAAACACAGCAACTTTTCCTTGATCTTTTTCCCTTCCTGCAATTCCTCACCATATCAGTCAAGTCCTTTGACTATGGGGTGAGGAATTAAGGCCATCCTTATCTCATTTTTCTTCATGTTTTATCTCGCACCGATCCAGGTAGCTTATACTCAGTCCCACTGTATGGTTTTTATTTCCCTAACTGGCCACACACTCTCATCAACAATCTACCCAGTTTCATACTGCCACCCTCACTCAGATGCAGACCAATTGCAGCAAACAAGTTTCTCCTTCCTTCAAATTTATCCCATACATTCATACTCAAACCTTCCCTTCCTGCACATTCATTCAATGATTACGAATGGCATTGCTCTTCAATGCACCTCAGTTCTCTACTATACCTTGATAACATAACACTCAAAATTCTCCCTCTCTTACTCTTTCTCTTCACTGTCTCTAACAATACTCATATCCCATGCTACCTCATTGATACTTCCTTGCAAATCATTTGTTCCTATCAGCATAGTTGACTTGCACTTCCTTTCTTCTCTACAGTCTCAGTCACTCTTCCTATCATTGAACCTCTCACAAATAGTTATCTTTAACTTGTCTACTATTGGTACCTTCCTTCCTATTTCACTCTGCACATCCTCTCAGTTTGTTTTTTAACATTATCAGTTCTTTTCTAATATCCTTACTTGTTCCATCATGCAGGCTAGCAGCTTCTTTGCTATTCTTCTGCCTTCATTCATCTACTGTACCATTTGTCTTTTGTATCTTCCTCTCTCTCCTGTATCATATTTCACCACATTCGCTGACATCATTCAAGCTACTATCAATTGCTTCTTTCACCAGATGTCTCCTCCACTTTCCCATAACTTCCTTACTGCTCACTCACTGATCTTTTATGTTATCTCTCATCACTATCAGATGACCACTCATTCTTGTTACATGCTCACCCTCAGTTGTTAATACATCATGCCCACCACCTCAACATTCAAGTTGTCCTTTGTGCGTGCCTGCACATTCTCTCTCTCTCTCCCTCCCTCCATCTCTTGCATAATTTATCTACATAATTTAACACATTTCACAAGGCATTTAAAATCAAAATTCAATTCATGGAGAGACAAAGCAGCTGCTATCTTGCTTTTGGTGCCCATTATTATTATTATTACATAATATCTCCAGGGAGTTCAAGACTCATCGAGGGAGGGTACCTACTCTACAACTCTCCATCTCCAACACTCCACCAACTGCAACTACCTTCATCATCTACACCAACGCCATCTACTGCTGATTACCACCACTAGCATTTTTACAGACAAAAATCCATGCCCACAGCAGGATTCAAACCTGCTGCCTTTTGGTTGGAGAGTAGATAATCTAACCACTTGGTCCACCAGGCCGGCATAATTTTTGCATCACCAAAGTGAAGCCTTTTGGCTCTTTATTTCAGTAATTCTTGGTGCCTTTTGTGATGTGACACCTTTTTTTAGCAACTCGTATGTTAAAGTATAAGTTCTGCATTACTACAACCTGAGTATTTAAATCTGGGTCTGGCTCCCACTGATGAGACCTCGAAAAAGGTCGAAACCAGTCTGGGTAGTGACCCCACCCCATAATGTATAACATCATACATTTCCTAGGAGATGTGTTTTACATTATGGGAAAAATACTGAGGATAGTGATCAGAGCTTACCCACCTTACTGCGAGTTGCCCCTGTCATGAAAGGTTTGCTTACACTTGGATCTGCCGAAACTTTTATAGTTTCTATCTTTATTCATCATGAAACTCTTGTAGTTTCTCTATTTGGCTTTGAAATAATGTTGCATTCGATATCCACTTAATTTGAATAATTTAATTAAGAAACTTATCTGAACTTTCGGACCTGTCTGGGACAGACAGAAAGTTTCCAAGTAACAGTTGGCTTGCATCAAGGGTCAGCATTAAGTCCGTTTCTGTTTAATATTGTGATGGAGGTGGTAACAGAGGAGGTAAGAGAAGATGCACCCTGGACAATGTTGTATGCAGATGACATCTTGCTGTGTGTAGATTCAAGAGAAGAAGCAGAAACTAAACTGGAAAGATGGAGAAAAGTACTGGAAGAGAGAGGTATGAGACTGAGCAGAAGTAAGACAGAGTATATGTGTTGCGCAGTGGGCGGTGGCCAGGAGACAGATCTGGAGCTGGAAGGAAATGTCATCAGGAAGGTGAGAGACTTTAGATACTTAGGTTCAACAGTGGAAGAAGATGGAGGAGCTGAGAAGGAAGTGGGATGCAGGATACAAGCAGGTTGGAGGAACTGGAGGGAGATGGCTGGAGTGTTATGCGATAAGAGGGTGCCGATCAATCTGAAAGGCAAAATTTATAGGACAGTAGTGAGGCCAGCTATGACATATGCTATAGAAACTGTGGCCCTGAGGAAAAATAACATTAGCAGGATGGAAGTAGCAGAGATGAGAATGCTTAGGTGGATGTGCGGTGTGACCAGAAAGGATCATCTGAGAAATGACTATGTCAGGGGAACAGTGAAAGTTACGAAATTAGGAGCGAAAATACAGGAGGCAAGGTTGAGATGGTTTGGTCATGTGATGAGGAGGGAGGACGAATATGTGGGAAGAAGGGTCATGCAGATGGATGTGCAAGGAAGGCGGAAGTGTGGGTGACCAAAGAAGAGATGGAGGGAGCTGGTAGAAGAGGACTTGAAGATGAAGAACTTGGATGTGGTGACAGCCCAAGACAGGAAGGTGTGGAGGAGACTCATAACAAACAGTGACCCCACTTAAGTGGGAGAAGCTGCAGAAGAAGAAGAAGATCTGAACTTACGTCATTCTTGCTTGAATCTTCCTATGAAGTTCCCTTTTCTCTTTTGCAGAATTTCTGATCTGTTGTTTAATCTTTGCAATTTTTCAAAAATTGCAGACATATGGAAGCACTTTCTGTCTCTTCAGTAAATTTCTTATGATTTTTTTTTTTTTCCCACTTGAATTAGACTTCAAGTACTGCTGTTGAACAATGAGTACTTTCTTGAATTAAAATTAAATATGTTGTCCTTTATGAAGTCAGTTAAATTTTTTTGGGAGGTGGAGGAAAGAACAATGAAATAACATTTAGAATGTAAACAAATTTTAATATAATATACAGCAACTTGCACAGTGTTCAGGCTATGCTATTTTCCAGTTTGTTCTGTATATGTACTGTCATCTTGCCAGCAGATCAAGTAGCTTGGTAACCAGGTGGCAGAGATGACTGGCTTGTTGTACAAAGTAGACTGTGTGTGTGTGTGTGTATTTTTGCATAACTGTGACATATAAATAGTTATCGAATATAGTATAGGTCAAACGTGTTTGATTTTATCATCATGTTGCATATTGCTATCTAATAGAAACATTTACTTATTACAGGTAATTGATACACCAGGAAATTATGTCGAACCAACAATAATATCTGGTTTGGCTCATGATGCTGATATTATTCTAAGGGAGACTTTTGCTCCAATTGTATATATCCTTAAAACAACTTCAACAGATGAAGCCATATCATGGAACAATGAAGTAAAACAAGGTCTTTCTAGCAGCATTTTTACCCAGAAATTAGGTGATATTTTTAAGGTGAGTGTGGATATATTAGAAATAATTTTTAATTCTGACAGTAATTGCTACATATGTGCAAACTCTTCCTGTACTTTCTTCAATTCTGACTGTTTATCTTGAACTAAAATAGAAATTGTATATTGTTCAATATAACTTCATGTTTATACCATATAATTATAAAGTTTTGAACAGTTTTTCTCTTGACACTTTCATATTCCTTTTTTTTTTTTCAGATTTACAAAACTGAAATACAGCCCCTTGTTTCATGCCATGATTTCTCAAGATCAGGATGTCTTAAAATGAAATGCTGATAATGTTCATAACACCGATCATGACACACCCCTGCTTTGGTCTCAACCCAGCTTGATTTTTTCTTCCTTTTCATTCCTGCAACTAGAGAAAATGTGAATAGTCTGTCCTAAAGACACTCACTCCACCTACTCCAAACAAGATAGGAAAGAACCACAATTTTTAGTTATCCCTTTATTTGGGGGGCGGGGCTTTATTCCCTCTTGTCACATCCTGTACTTTTCTCTCTCTTCACATTTATTGTTTTAACCTGCACTATTTAGGTGATTCCATCCACTTGTCTCTCACTGTACACTCTGAAACAACCTATTGCTTTTCCCATAGTACAGTTGACAATGCAAATGTATGAGCTATTATTCATTCGGAATTGCTTATATGGCTACGATGATTTTTCTGCATATGTGCAATTTTTTTTTTTTATTTAACTTTGAGACACAACATTATAATTAAAATGCATATGCCTTCTCCTTACAGTATCTAGAAACATTCCCTTTCTATGTAATTTTCTCATTGCTAATGTACTGGATTCCTTATAAGATACTTTTTATGGCAAGAAAAAAATCCTTAAATAAACATGACATAATTCTATACCAGTTATTATGGGAGGGGACTTATTTATATGGAAATTCTACAAAATCTCTACACCTTTTATGAATCCTAGATTTGTCTAGCAAGAGAATATTGCTTACATATTTGAGGATGGAGGTGGGGGGTGCTTAACAATGGAAAGCAGTTAAGTGATTATCATCTCTGCTGTTATTTACTTCAATCCCTACCTCAATCTCTGTTCAGCTCTGAATTCGTAATGCAAAACAACAACAACAAAAAAAAAAACTGTTCATTCATTCATTCATCTTGCTATCTTATGGAATAGACCTTCTGCATCAGTTGCAGCAGCTACTTGCAATAAGGAGGAAATTTCTATTCTTTGCTCACATAAATTTCTCCTGTTTACCTTACCACTCCATGATAACAGTATGCTATGTCTTGGTAGCACTGCTAATTTAAAAAATGCTAAGAATCCATTAAGTTATGCACTAGTGTGGTATTTTTTCTTTAGCTGAAATAAGTTTAAAGGCTTCTTTACATTTTCTTGAATTGGCTGAATTTTTTCATGAAGTAGCTGAGAATCACTTAAGATTTTACTTGTAGTATGCTTCCAAATGTTCACCTTGAAAGAAATTTTTTATTGAAACATCAGGTTTACTCAGTCACGTTTTATAGGTAAAATATATTTGTGTATGCAGTTTTCTTATTCTAATAAGGCTTATATAGATATATTTTTTTCATTTTTTAGTGGATCGGACCAAAAGGTTCTGACTGTGGTATTGTAAATGTTAACATTCCCACAAGTGGTGCAGAAATTGGAGGAGCCTTTGGTGGTGAAAAGGTATGCCAAATATTGTAGTCTTTACAAGTCATATATATGTTTTCATGGCAAACATGAATTTCTGCCACTGTGTATTTAAAAAGGCAGTGTTGAAACAGAATATATGTATTGCTGTTAGAAGCATTTAAAAATTGTTATAATTATTAATAATTAGTTAAATTCAAGTAACTTGGTATATATTCTAGAATCAAAATTTTCCAGAATATACATTTTGGACCAGCCAATATTAGAGGGAAAATTGAATTGTTTTATCTTGCCACACACAGCCTAGCCTAGCCTGGAGAGCAGTGGTTTTTCTTTCTAGAAACTCAACTTTTTCATCCTGTAAAACATGTTAATCAGTCAGATGAACATATGCAATTTGCAGAGACTGCAGATAGGATTAACCTACCTTATTATCATAAGCATTATCAGATTTCTGAAAAGATAAGTTATTTGGCTGTCAACAACAAGCCATTGTTGTTGACAGCCATCAAGTTTAGCATTACATGAAAATGCGATTAACAGTAGTGCCAAAAGTATATAGTGTTGGAAATGACTTGATGGAAAAGCATTCAGCAGAAGAAGAAATTTAGATGAGGTTATGGTTTGAATTACCAGGAAGGGGGAGCTGACATCAGTGGTATATTTGGAATCAGAGCTGATCAAGAAAACATTGAGTATTGGGAGGATGGGAAGAACTGTGTGGTATTCTTTAGGAGTAAGTAGAAATCATTAGGCCATTGCTAGTAGCATTTGCTTTAGAACTTTTTTGGCATGGAGACTCAGTGGAGTTGGAAAATTAAGCCATTTAGTTATGAACATTTTAAGTGACCAAAAAAAGATGTCTCTGTGTTTGATTGTAGTTTGGAGTGCAAAAAATTAAGTTTCTTTTATTCAGAGAGGTTTGAACAGATTTTGAGAATTTGAGGAGCAATAGAGACAGCATATCAATGCAGCTAATGGAATAAGGAAAGTTTGAACTAGAGAAGATTAAAAAGATCGATTCTAAGTTTGTCTTTCTTTGATATCGGATATCAGATCATGATAATATATAAGTATCACTGCCAGCACTACCATCATGTTGTTGGTCCTGTATGTATTTAAAAATTTTTAGTTTTCATAATTTTCCTTTTCAAAATCTATAGTCCATTTGATTCATCATTTTTGTTGTTTACTGCCCTTATTTCTGCATCATTATCAACACCATTCTCTTACCACATATTCTCGGCTCAATCAAGTTTGGCTCCAAATATTTAGTCATCCTCACCTTCGAAAAATATACAACCAGGTATGAATTTTAAATTACCCTTCAGTACTATTTAAAAATTTATATTGGTCTTTTTTAACTAAGCCTCTAGTTGAGATACAGAGTAGCTCCATGTCCCACCAAATTTTGTATTTTTTTCTATTATCTAACATCAGGAGCAACACAAAATCTTGGATTCAGAAAATCCATGTAATAATATAAGTATTATCTTTTGTAGCATAATAGTGGAGAATATATTTTGGAAATTTGAGGTAGGGCAGTGTTTATTGTGACTTCAAGTTGAACTTCTGTTTCCAATTGGAAGTCATATTTGTATGTCTAAATAGCAGTGTAATCTTTAAGTATGTGTTCAGGCCATTAACGTTATGTGCAAATATTTTCTTTCATGTAGAATTTTTGCTACCTTTTGTTGACCTGTACTGTTTGTTTTTTCATGGTATCAGAGAATAGTTAGAGAGTGAAGTGTATGATTAGACTCTTTGATGTGTGAACCACACAAAGAGCATCGATTCTCTTGGCCACTGATTCCCAAGCTAGATTCTCCAAACTGTCTTCATAGGTTCTGCAAGAATTATATGGGAACAAAAATTGCAATAAAATATTTTATATTGCATGAAGCACAAATTTTGATGGGGAAAAAAAAATCATACTTTTTAAATTATTATTATTTTTT
Organism: Typopeltis vanoorti; assembly: GCF_054136105.1. NCBI lineage: Eukaryota > Metazoa > Arthropoda > Arachnida > Uropygi > Thelyphonidae > Typopeltis > Typopeltis vanoorti. The sequence goes on from NC_143568.1 coordinate 108,912,967, forward strand.
TTTAAATTTGTGGTTATTCCAACTGATTTATGGACAGAGCTTGATTATTGTTCTGTTACGACCCTTATTGAGTGACAAATCATAGCATGACAGCCACACCCACAACTTTCACTTGCATTTAATACATTTTTTTTTAACCGAGAACATGGGTGGACAAGTTGTATTTTCTTATTGAAAAAAAAAAAACTTCTACTATTGTGTTATTGGCATTACAAAAGTGAAGAAATTGTGTTTTTTTTTAGAAAACCATTTTTCTGTGGTAAAATAAAAAAAAAATATTTTTTTTTTTTTTTTTTTTAAATAAATATTACTAACATTATTCATATTGATGTTTACAGTTGGCTTGGAATTAGATTGTAGAATCTGTTTGTATGAACATAAATATGTTTACATACATTAATGGTTCCTTGGTGTATGAAAAAATGTTTTAGGGATTCTGCCATAATAAAAAGTCTGGAAATCACAGCTCTTGGCCATAATGTGTCCTCAACAGCACTCTCATATACCATTTTATCTGGGCTTCCCCACTGATAATATCATAAGGTCTCCTCGTGTGATATTAGATAAGGCAAAAAGTAAATTAATAAAACTAGAAAAAAATCCTTAACCCACCCATGATATTAATGTACTATAGGTTTTCATGTACTATATAGGGCAGTATTAATGTTTAGTAGTATAAATTTATTTTTTCTCAATTTACTGATAAGATTTAATATCTTTTGTAGCATACAGGTGGAGGCAGAGAATCAGGAAGTGACTCTTGGAAACAATATATGAGACGTTCTACTTGTACTATCAACTACAGCAAAGATCTGCCACTTGCTCAAGGAATTAAATTTGAATAAAAATATGTGTAATATTTGAAATATTAGGTTCGTGTTTTATTGAACCTGCTGTATGTGCCAATCACATTCTGATTATGAAAGCGACTGGGATATCATGTGAATATACAGCCATTATTTTTACAATAAATTAGTTTATTTTAGTAAGTTTGTGTATGTATTGTTTCTTTCACCCAAGAACCCCACTTTCAAATTAAAATTTTACGCTTCGAGCTTTATGAAATGTTACAAATATTGTAACATTACTTCTTTAGGAGGTTGTCTAAAAATTGTTGGTTGCTCTCACATTGCTTGCCTCCACATCTTGTTTGAATTTCATTCCATTTATTTGTTTACAGCTAATTGTTACTTTTGTACAGCAAATCCATGAGACAAAACAAAAGTAGTGTGTTTATAGAAAGCATATTATGTTGAACTTTTATGAGTAACATTAATGTTGTTGAATTTTTTGACGGGAACATTTTTCTGTCGTTTATTATAGTGAATTATAATACAGAAAAATGTGAGTTCACTATAATGGTGCTTAGGTTGATTGACTATAACATTCTAAAATTATTTCATTCAAATATGGAAATTTATCCATTTTTCTAAGTATCATTTCCTTTCCTTATAAAATTCCTTGTTGAAATTGCCAATTCATACTTGCAATGTTCAATAGTTATTTTGTTGAGATCAAGTTTTTTTTTCGTCCTCCTGACTAATTATGATATGTTACCCAGCACAACAGTATTATATTGTTTGCAATTACATCTGAATTAAAAGCATGTAATATTTGACTTCAGGTTTCAGTAATTAAATAGTGGGAGTTTTAGTACAAGAAATGCCAGAGCAGCTTCATTTCTTCAAAATGTCGCATGGAGCCCAGAGCTGAACAAATTCTATAAGATGACTAGAGGATGTCTGTTCGGTTTTGGCAAAATTAATATTTTCCAAAAAAATTGTGTAAAAGCAATTATAGATTCCTCAGTGCACTTTGAAAGTATAAGTGATGTTGAGTCAGTTATCTAGAAGTCTAAAGTGAAATATGAGGGTGGGGAGGATTGAAAAGTTCCGATTTATATAGTGGATGTGAATCTGCTAGATTTAAGGTAACCAGTGGTGTACCTCAGGGTTCAGTCCTTGGGCCATTATTGTTCAATCTGTACATTAGTGACACCAGGCAGGATATAACATCAGATGTGCAATTGTTTGCCGATGATGTGAAGATAGGCAGGGCAATCAGGGATGCTACTGATATTTAGCATTTACAAAATGATTTGAATGGGCTGGAAATTTGGGCTGTCAGTTTAGTGTTAGTAAGTGTAAAGTTATGCACTTTGGTGTGATTAGAGTTCCAGGCATATTATATTAGAGGGGTTATGCTACAAGAAACTGAAGAGGCAAGGGATCTTGGTGTATTGGTGGATAAGAATTTAAAGTTCAAAGGTCACATAGCAAGAGTTGCAAATACAACTCAGAGGATAATTGTGATATTGAAGCGAACCTTGACACGTAAGGATAAGGAAGTAATTTTGCCTCTTTATAAGGCTTTGATAAGATCACACTTGGATTACTGTGTGCAGATTTGGTCTCCCGGGTTCCAAGGGGATAAAGAAGCTGTGGAAAGGGTGCAAAGAAGAATTACAAAGATTATATCTGGATTATGGGATTTAGATTATGAGGACAGATTGCGAGTATGTGGATTACAGACTCTGGTTAGCAGGAGAAAGAGGGGTGATATGATAGAGGTCTATAAACTTTTGAATGGGTGTTATAATGTTTCAAATGATGATATCTTTTGCTATATGGAAGGCAGGGAGAGAACACGGGTGCATCCATGGAAGTTAAGGTTGTTATCAGTTAAGAAAAGGGTAAGAGCTAGGTTTTTCTCCCAGAGAGCAGTGAGTGAGTGGAATAATTTGCCCTTAAGGGTAGTGAGTGCATCTAGCGTAAATGAATTTAAGGGAAGGTATGATAGCTGGGTTGGGTAAATTACAGCCTCCCTCAATGAGTCCTTGACTCTCTGGAGGTCTCGGATAATAATATTAAAGCAACTGGTATAACCATAAGAAAGAACATATCTTACTTGTAGTTATATCAGTTGCTTTAATATCATCCCCCATGTTTCATCAAATCGTAATAATTTGTTCTTTTTCTTGTAGGATGTATAAAAAGACATGTCAGAGGTTTTGAAGAAATTTGAATGCACACAGGTGTGGACCATCAAGTTTTTCATGCTGCAAGAAAAGTCTCTAACTGAGATTTGCCAAACTTTGTGCATGACTTTAGGGACTGTGCCCCTGCATATCCAACAGTTGCTAGGTGGGTGACCAAATTTAAAACTGAGCATCCTGAGACAACAGATGCCTCCAGGTCAGGAAAACCTTCCAGAGCAATCACACGTGAAAACATTAATGCAGTGCATGTCATGATTCTTGATGATAGACGAATAACAGCCATAAACATAGCAAAGACTTTGGAGGATATCCAGGGAATGAGTTGGAGTCATTATCTACCAACATCTGAACATTCTGTCAGTGAAGTGGGTCCTTAAATGTTTCAATGCTGACATGTGCTGTCATCTCAAGGGATTTTTTTTATTTTTTTTTTGGTCATTTTGAAATATCTGGTGCAAGTTTTTTAGCTTGCATTGTGACTGTTGATGAAACAAGCCTTCATCATTATGACCCAGAGACCAAACAGTCAGCAGAGTGGAGATACAAAGGTTCTCCATGATCAGAGATGTTCTGAAGTCAGCAGGGAAGGTTCTTGTCATTGTTTTTTGAGATATGGATCGTGTAATCCTTACCAAGTACATCAAAAAAGATGAATCTGTTACAGCAGTGCTTTTTCAACAGCTCTGAAGGAATTGAAAGAGGTACTGAAGGAAGAATGCCACAGGAAAATTTAAACTGAGCAAAGGCATGTTTGCTTTTGCAGGACAATGCGCCTGCTCACACTGCTCATGAAACCCAACAGACAATGCACTACTTGGGCTTTCAATGTTTGCCTCACCATGTTCTCTACATGGAACTAATCAGACACTACAAATTAGGGAAAAGTTATTTATAGTATTTAATACAAAACATGGCAATAAACAGCCTTCAATGAAAGTTTCAAGTGAACCAATTTCATAATGATTTTTTTTTTTCTGCAGCTAAAAGCTCAACTAATAAATGATCACCAGTGTGGATTCAACCACCATTGATCAACAGGAGATCTTGCTAAATATTACACACCTTTGGAACAATTGGGAGAAGAATCTCAAGTGGTTGCTCTCCGAGATGTTTGGTTGGCTTTAGCACAAAGATCTCTTAAGTAAGCTTCTATCGTGTGGTTTTTATCTTACTACGAAGTGACGTATTGTTAGATTTTTCTCTGGTTGTGATGAAAATGTGTTCCCTTAGTTTTAAATTGAACTGTGAAAGGATGCTGAATAATTGCTGAATATATTTTAACCGATTTAGAACTGTATGGTGAATTATTGATGTCGATTCAGATGAATGGTGTCCGTGGAAATATTTGCTGCAACTGCAAACAGCAGAAACCGAATATCTGTGTGAAGTAAATTGGTGAGAGGGAGGTCATTAAATGATCTAAATGCTGTTTTCTGCATGAAGCATCTTTAGTGAGTTCTTAGGGGGCAAGAACTCATCTGTATGGCTGTTGGGATTTGTCTTTTTTTAGATTAAAAAAAAAAAAAAAATGGTAGGCAAAGGTTGCCTACCCCTGCTCTAAAGCCATTTATTCCTCAAAACAGAGTAGATGAAGCTGTTCTAGTTAAATTGTGGAAACTTGGAAATGGGGAAACCCAATCCATCTAAATATGATAACTGTATTCAGTGCTGGGTGGATTTGTATAGAACTAATAGCTGTTCAAAGTAATCCATCCCCCTTGAGCAAAAGAGAACATTTTTTTGGGTGCTGTGGAGGCGGTTTTAATATTTATTAAAATAATTTTTATTTTTAATAAATAATATTTATTAAGTAATTTATAATGATTGTACTAATTATAAATAATAAAATTATAATTATTGCCACTCAAAATATTAAATTTTCTTTTTTGCAAACCTGTGATGTTCTCACATTTGGGGATGTCCCTAATAGTTCCCTGAGCATATTTTTTTTTAATTGTAAATCACCTAAATTTTAGCTGCTGTATCTAAAAACAATGGGGATGACGTACATGCATATTGCCACATTTGGGGAGTAATACATACTCCCCGAGTATGTAATATCATGTTTAGCAGTCATCAGCTTTTTTTTTTGGAAATCAGTGAAGTGAAATATTTCTTTCTTATAATATATACAAATATTTCTTCACTAAGCCTAAATCCCAGTGTTTAAGTGCATTTCAAAATACATATCAAGAAAGTGTACACATTTTTCAGTAGCATTTTTGTAGCGCAATTGAAAGAGCGATGGTAGATTGACCCCTTTGGCTGGAAAAGAATTGAGTTCGTTTCTTTAATAAATTTAGTTCAATCCTTTATCCAAGTGTGTGCAAACAAAGTTTGTGCCTCAAAATATCTTCAGGACTGGGGTAAGGTGGTACAACACTGGGCAACATGTTGCAAAGGTGGAGCAAGCTACCAAAATTCCTATCTCAGTATCTCCCATAATGCAAAACATCTCCTTGCGGATATGTCTAATGTTATGCATTAAGGGAAGGGCCACTACCCAGACTAATTTTGACCTAATAATAAAGCAGGATGTATTATGTTGAATGTTCTAAAATGCAAGAAAATAATTATTACGTTTCAATGACCATTTCCGTATGTTGTCTGTATCACGAGTAACGTTCAATATTGTTACTGAACATTTTTAAACAATAGTTTGCAAGAAAAACGACTTTTCGATGAATTCTTTCATAATTCATCGAAAAATTTTCGATGAATTGCATTTTCGACAAATTGTCGTTCGATGAATTGCCATTCGTTAAATTGTCGTTCGATGAATTGTTTATTCGATTCAACCGACTTCCTGCAGTCTGCGTCAAACGGTCCTTGCACTCAACTTCACATTGTATTGCACCATTTCATGTTGTATACACCCAGATGATTTTCTTCTGTCATGTAGGAACAGTCTCTCAATTCTTCTATCATCACTTGCTGTTGTGCACCTTTTCTGCCTTTACCAGTCTGGTTTTGTAGTTTCTGAGTCTCCCCTTATACCTCTTCAAAAATTTAGAAATGCCACCTTTGGTTAAGTTTCCACCAATTTTTCTTCTACTTTCTTCATAACTGTAACCTTGTTCACTTAATAGTACTATTTTACATTGCTTTCTGGGTGACCAGTCAACACTTTGAACCATTTGTTTAATTTTGTTATGTTTTACAAGCTCACTAAATGAAAGAACATAAAAAAACCAACCAACTCGATAGCATTCACATAACACACTAACAAATGTCCTCCTCTCAGCTCCAATACACGACATCAATAGCTGAATTCTATTGTGACCTTATTGGTTCATTGCCAAAACAAGATGACACCTGATTAGCTCTATAAACACTCATGCTCACTGGCTACATTCAAATGAAGGAAAGCTACTTCATATCAACCTAGGCTTCTTTTTTCTGGTTATTTGGCTATAACTTCATAGAATACAGATAATTGAACAACCTTTGTTGCATTACATTCTGGATAAATTATCTTTCCATTGATATATAATTTTATAGTATTACACCAAAAACAAGTAGTGTTATGAGCCATCAAACCTCAAAAATACACTTTTCCCCAAGAGGTTTCCACAATTTTGCCCACTAGTGTATGAAGGAAGCACGGACAAAACACAAAATATTTAAGGTGAAACACTTATGCCACTACACAGTCATGTTAAAACACTACTTCAGTCAAGCCTACAGAGTAACCAGAACAACATATCAAATAACAAGACCCACAGTCAACAAACTACACAACATATAAGTACAACGATCACCACGGCAAAGCCACCCGAAACTTCTACGTACCTGACATGATAAACAAACTGCCGTTCGACAATAGAAACCTAGGAACACACAGAGCTGAAACAGGCGCAATATAAATATTATAGTGAGAATGAAAATTAGAGCAATTCCTGTTTCTCTCCCCCCCCCCCACAAACCCCCTCTCAAAAACCACCACTACAAGAACACAAAGAAACAAACACATCATGTCTAAATCCAACCCTATTTGCAAAAAAAAAAAAAAAAAAAAGTAAAACTGTAATAGCAGTCGAAGTCTTCCAAGCACGTACCAACAAACAGTAAAATCAACACCTGGCTTGTGACCAGTATAGGAACATAACCATGAAACCACCACCATCTATCATCTATTATCTTTCTTTATGTGCACAATATTTTAAGAGTGCGTCTTGCTAACGATAATTTTAGAAAATGTCATCATTATGAACTACCATGTACCTAATGATAACAAACAACCGTGCTAATTGTAATTAAAGCTTGTATTAGAATAAAAAACTTATCCTGTCTTGCCCACCTCTACCTCACGCCATATCCTTTCAAAATCATTAGTGTCACTGCCTACCAAAGCTGCCACTCTTAGAGAACATAAGTCGTCACTCATCATGCTTACCCTTCCTATCCTGCCGAAAAATGCTGTACCCTGCTACTTCTATTCCTGTTATTATATCCTCTTCTGTCAACAACATCTCGGTGATCCCAATATTCTTTGGCTAGGCTGATGCTGACCGTGAAATGCAGAAGAAAGATCTGCAACAAAGAAGACATCCTGCTCTCTGGTCAAAAGATCCCATGGCATTCAGAGACCAAATTTCTTGGGGTATTGATGGACAAGAAACTCCTTTTCAACAAACATATCAATCTCATTTGCTCCAAATCTTCTAAAGTCATAGCTCAGCTCTACCCATTGATCAACCGCAAGAGCAAATTGAACCTACATAATAAACTGCTTCTTTACCGGATGGTAATACGTCCAGTCATCACCTACGCCTCACCAGCATGGAGTCACACTTCAAGATCAAACATTTCAAAATTGCAGAGAATCCAAAACAAATGCCTTAGGATGATCCTGGATGCACCATGGTTCATCAGAAATTCACAAATTCACCGAGAAACCGGCACTCCACACATCTCCTCCCTTCGTGATCTTGCAGAAAAATTCTTCGTGAAGTCAAGTTCACATTCAAACCCACTAATCGTGCAAGCTGTCAATTACAATGAGACTGATTACTACAAACACAAAAGACCGAAGGCTATTCTTCTCTCAACCGATCATAGCTAACACTACTGCCCTCAGAGGGCGAGCTTAATTGCTCACAAATCTCCCATTCCCAAATAACTCTCATTACAGATAAAGGGGAATAAGAAAAGCACTTGTGCTTCACCCATCCTGTCAGTAACGTCAATGGTCAATGGACCGTGAAATGCGGTGATTGATTCATTCAATCCAATACTCTTGGAGGGTAAGGGATGGCAATGCTGTAGCCAATGAAGTTCTAGCTGAAGCTCGGCTATTGCTGTTACCCTCCTGCCATGATCAGAGCTTTAATTGCTCAATAACACCTTATCCATACACTGTCTTCTACAGATAACGGGGAAGATGAAAAGCATTCTTGCTTCGCCTTATCCTTATAAGGATAAGGTAATATATAATAGGGATTACAGGTATTTGGTGGCGAGTTGCGTGATTAATACCCTTGGAGGGTAACGGATGGCAATGCTGTAGCCAATGAGGTTCTAACTGAGGGTGGGCTATTGCTGTTAACCACGTGCCATGAACAGAGCTTTAATAGCTCAATAACACCTTATCCCTACACTGTCCTCTACAGATAACGGGGAGATGAAAAGCATTCTTGCTTCGCCTCTTTAAGCCAGTCCTATAATAAGATAATGATAATAATAATAACACGGAATAATGATGCAATTGACTGATTACGTTTTCATTCGGATTTCATGGTTTTCACATAAAAAAGAAAAACAAATCTGAGATTAATATCAGAATAGGACGAGGGGTCCAAAAAAGACGAGAATTTCTTTTCACAAAAGGATTGAATAATAATCAGCCTACAAGAAAAAAAAAAAGAAAGAAAAGAAAACACACACGGTGGACTTAAAACTGATCGGTAATACTGAAAGAAAAGTATTTCAAAACAATTTCAGCGATATATTTGAAGAGGTGACTGCTCGGGATATATATATATATGTGTGTGTGTGTGTGTGTATAACAATTAGGTGAGAGGATGACTGAACAAGACATATATATGCCAGTAAATGAGAACTTAAAGGTGACATTGTAGCACAGTTTGGAATGTAGAATAATGGAAGAGAAATAGACAGAGCAACTAGTGCTGACTGAGGATTCAGTTATTATTATCCCAAGACCCCATAGAGTCAAAGACTCATCTAGTAGGTCCTTTTGTCATCGACACAGCTCATCATGCTATGCTTTAATCACCCTCAAATTCTCTGCAGACACCATTCACAACTCTGCATGAAAAAACCTGCTTCTCACTCCGCTGCACACACCCTCCTTATACAGGGATGACCTCTGGTTCTTCCCTGATCTCCCACTATTTTCTGTAGAACTTCTCTAGAATTGATCCTATAACAACCTCTCAACAACTTGTAGGTCTCTATCTTATCTCCCCTCTTCCAAACTCTGTAAATTGCATCTTCTCAACTTTTCCTCATATTCGGCATTCCAGAGATAAAAAAACTACCTTAGTCAGTCACCTCTGGGCCCTTTCCAACATCTCTTCATCCTTCTGAAAACCAGGTAACAAAATCAGTGCACAGAAGTCCATTTTGGACTTAAACTTTAGTACTGCGTTAGATCGCAGTGCATTTGATTCGTAATCTAAAGCCTTAATCGAACTATTCAATCAATGTCGAAACATAAGCTGTAACCTTTAACATGTTGTATTGCATTTATATAATGTTGCAAGCATTGTTATTATTTATAAACATAAACAAAATTTAAAATTTTCATTTTTTCCTTGGGGGTGCTGCAGTGCTTATGTGCCACTCCGCCAATGATTCCTATCCAAATCTTCGCCAATATCATTAACATACAGGTTTAAACAGTAAGTGCCCTAAAACAGACCCCTGAGGAATGCCACAAGTGACTTTCCTCTTCTGGGATATTGCTCCCCCACAGACAACTTGCTGACACCTATCAGATAGCCAGTCTCCCATCCAATGCACTAATCTAATTACCAACACGAAGTCAACGAGAAACAATGTATTTCCCACCTATAACAAAACAGGAACTGAAGGAAGCACTCTTAAAAATAAAGCAAAGACCACTCCAGGAATAGACAAAATAAGACCGTTTAGCACACTTTGAACAAATAATCCCATACTTCTGAGACCCGTGAACATAATATTCGACACAGGCATTATTCCACAACTAAAAACTGCAGTAATTACGCCAATATACAAACCCGGCAAAAGAAACGATACTCTGAACTACAGACCAATAGCTACCCTACCAGTCATCTCAAAAATTCTAGAAAAAATAACACATACCAGACTACAGAACTATTTACAGAAGCCCAACATTATCTCACGAAACCAACACGGCTTTCAGAAAACAAAAAGCACCATCACTTTATTAGAAGACATCGCGACACAATAAACAAAGCTCTCGACAAAAACAAGTACGCCGTCCTTATACTGCTGGACCTAACCAAAGCATTTGACACACTTGAACATGACATACTACTCACCAAACTATACCCAGTAGATATAAGAAGAACAATGCATACATGGTTCAAGAACTACCTCTCAAACAGAACACAAGTAACAAAAATAGGTACATGTCACAGTCGGAGTATACAAGTAAAACACGGTGTCCCTCAAGGTGCCATTTTATCACCCACTCTATTCAACATATACATCAACGAGGTTCATAACATATCCACAAGAAGTCAAATATTTCAATACGCAGATGACACTGCACTACTAACAATCCACACAAACATTAACACACCTCTCTGCAAAACACAACGAGACCTAAACGAAATCACAACATACTTCCACCAAAACGCAATTCTAATCAGCGGCACAGAAACACAGATGTTGATAATACACAACCCAAGAATCATACGCCCTGCATCATTATCGATACAGTGTCACACATTCCGCTGCATTAACAGCGAAAATACCTGCCACCCAAAATCGCACCCGCAACACATGCAAAATGACTTAGCTTTTACATAAATTGAAACACTACAACAAACAATCGATTTTTTACTTAAAATTTATTGAAGTAAATCAAAATGATTAAAGGCCGACCAAGAAAATTTTATTCACTAGATAAAAGTCTACAGTGACTAGGTTTGTTACTTTTCTGTATGAATGTTGGGGGATTTAATCGTATAATACCCATTTGGTCCATAACCCAACTTTCCAGTCTCGATTCCTTTTTGCAGTTGATCCTTGATCTCCTTGCATAAGATGCACGCTTTAATCTCATAAGCATTTGAAACATAAGTGATGATATCATGAAATCTACTGTTGCCTGTAGCTTCTAATGATTCTACTGCAGAAAATACCACTTCAGGTATTTCAAATGGTTGATTCCTTCGTTCAGGAGGACCACGTAAACACGGAACGAATCCTTGCGATTCACTTCTCTGAAGAGAGGAAGAGGGATCATTTCTTTTGGCCATTGCGAAAAAGCCACAGATAATTTGGAAATAATAAGGTGTGTGTTTAAAAGATTGTCTGTTATGATGTGAAACAATCGAACATGCCTCGCTGCTGTATTTCCAGTTAATTGTTCACGAGGTATCGGGTAGCTGTTACGTGCTGGGTGATTCGATTGTTTATTACATCCAAATAACTCGTGGAGTCAAGCGATGGATTATAATATAATATATGTTCAGCAGTAGCCCCCGGATGCTAAATGACAGGGGATAACAAAAGCATATAATAACTTAATCCATTTACGCCTTTCATATTAAACGTTACAATATTCAAGTGGTTTCTTCTGCCCTTGTAGTGAAATTAGTTCTCGCTTCTAACATTTCCCTCTCACTGCGTCACAACATGTGTTGAGTGCACCAATCAGAAACACGATAACACATCGCGAGTTATTAATAATAATCATTTTTTAATATATGATAATAATAATTTATTACATATGATACATGCATTACATAGTTTTGATTACGTATGATAAAGCATTACATTCATTTCTTTACAATTGATACATTCATGTCTTTTGATAATAATAATAATACATTTTTTTTTGCAATAATAATTATAATAATTTATAACATAATGCATACATTACATACTTATCATTACATATGATACAACATTATATGCATGTGATTACATATGATACATTTATTTTTATATTTTATTTATTTATTATTATTATTTTATTTTTTTTTTTACCTTGGATGAGATATGTATTTTTTTTTTTTTTTTCAGCGTTCATCCTCGAAGCTTATCTGAGGATGACACCAGTTATTATTTATCGGTTTATTTGCTGTGCTGGGAAGCTGTCAAATCAAATCTATATTTAATTGGCTTGATTTCCACTGCAGCCATTGATTGAGAAATTCGCGCGCGCGCGCGCGCACACACACACACACGCACGCACGCACGCACACACACACACACGCACACAAACAAATAACTTGGAATGTATTGATGCGTCGCTGAACTGGAAGCCTGAACGAATATATTGTGTTTGTATGGTATTTTGGGTGCGTGTTTCTTGTTCGTAGTATGTCCTTAGAGCTCTTTTCAGGTTATTGTAGTTTGTAAGGTTTCTGTATTCAAAAGGTAATTTGTTTATCATGTCTGGGATGTAGAAGTTTCGAGTGGCCTTTCCGTAGTGATTATTGTATTTATATGTGATATAATTAGTTGTCTGAGGTCTTGCTATGCGATATGTATTTCTGACTGTCCTGTAGTTGGCATCGAAATAATGTTTTAGCAAAGCTGCATAGTGACATAAATGTTTTGCAGTCAGTATTTTGTGTTCTGAAATTGCAATGTTTATAAGGTCGTGATTTTCTCTTTGTTCTCAAAAGATCAGTTTTATCATTTTGTACTGTAGCGACATTAATCTATTTAGTTTGTAGGGTGCACAGAAAGCATACGTTGTTATAGCGTATCTTAGTATATTTTGGCTTTGTATATTAGTGTTTTTAGGCGTATGGGAACTATGTCTTTTAACTTGTAGATTTTGCCACTTATTGTTCGGAGTTTGTTGTGTAGATGGTTTATGTGGCTATTCCAGTTCATATCTGCATCGAAGTAAGTTTCAAGGTATCGTATTGTTTCAACCTGAGTGATTGTAGTGGTTTTGCTGTTCTGTGTGTTTTTTGTGTTGGAAAGTGGATGTTGGATGGTTATATATTTGTTATCAACTGGTCGAGGGAGTGGATTTCTGAATATCATTAATTTTATCTTTTCTGAGTTTAGGTGTATGGAGTCTTTCGTGAGCCAGTTTATGATCAGATTTATATCATGTTGCATATTTGTTTGGGCTATGCTTGCGTTATTATGGATGGATATTATTGCTGTATCGTCTGCGTATTGGAATATCTTACCTTTGAGTGGTAACTGATTAATATCGTGCGTGTAAATGTTGAATAGAGTTGGGGAGAGTACAGCTCCCTGTGGTACTCCACAGGTTACTGGTAACTCTCTGCTTCGGTTTGACCCGATACGTGTGATATGCTTTCTATTTTGGAGGTAGTTTGTAAACCACCTGTGAAGAAGCCCGTCTATTCCAACATGCCTCAGCTTTTCTAACAAGGTTTGATGTGTAAGTGTATCGAATGCTTTAGTTAGATCAATAAAGACTACCATGGCAATTTTGTTTTTGTCTAAGGCGGTATTAATTACGTCTGTACAGTCTTCCAAGAGAGATGTTTTTTTTTTTAAATAACGAAACCTGTGGTGCGTTCATAATTAGAAGAAACACACGTATAAACCACAGTGAAAATTATTTAATTGTAAATATTTCATCCTAAGTATCTTAGGACATCATCAGTACAGTATTTAAACAAAAATTAGGAATAACATACAGTTAGGGCGCATGATTACAATAGAATCTCATGAAAACGTGCATAACGTGCTAAAGTAGTAAAAAAAAAAAAAAAACCCATTTAATTATTTAACACAGCTTTGTATGATAATTTCCCATACTTCAGGAATAGTAAGAACGTCGTTGCGGTTTAGGTTTGGTCGGTGTGGTAGGGCTTCAGAACTTTCTTTGTATAAACGTTCGTGTTTAAATAAAGATCTATGTAAAAGTTTAGCCTTTTCCCAATGGATCCTATGGTTTGGATTTTCAATTCCGTGTTGAGAAAGGCCAGATTTCTGCGGTTTAAGAAGACGAATGTGGTCTTGATGTTCCGAGATGCGTTTCTGAACAGACCTATTTGTCTGTCCAAAGTAAGATAATTTGCATGAGCATGGAATCTCATAAACACCAGGTAACATCAAGGGTGAGAATATGTCCTTAGGAGAAGGTAATAAGTTGTAAATTTGGTTGATAGGTTTGTTTGTTACCTGGTGTTTATGAGATTCCATGCTCCTGCAAATTATCTTACTTTGGACAGACAAGTAGGTCTGTTCAGAAACGCATCTCGGAACATCAAGACCACATTCGTCTTCTTAAACCGCAGAAATCTGGCCTTTCTCAACACGGAATTGAAAATCCAAACCATAGGATCCATTGGGAAAAGGCTAAACTTCTACATAGATCTTTATTTAAACATGAACGTTTATACAAAGAAAGTTCTGAAGCCCTACCACACCGACCAAACCTAAACCGCAACGACGTTCTTACTATTCCTGAAGTATGGGGAATTGTCATACAAAGCTGTGTTAAATAATTAAATGGTTTTTTTTTTTTTTTACTACTTTAGCACGTTATGCACGTTTTCATTAGATTCTATTGTAATCATGCGCCCTAACTGTATGTTATTCCTAATTTTTGTTTAAATACTGTACTGATGATGTCCTAAGATACTTAGGATGAAATATTTACAATTAAATAATTTTCACTGTGGTTTATACGTGTGTTTCTTCTAATTAAGAGAGATGTTGTTCCCTTATTTTTCTGAAAACCATATTGTGTTTTGGGGATAATATGAAAGATCTCAGTGTATGCTGTGAGTTTCTTCAGTATGACCCCCTCCATAATTTGATTGATAACTGGTAATGTTGCTATGGGTCTGTAATTGCCGATTAAATTTCTTTTTCCATGTTTGTATATCGGCGTGTTTATAACGGTCTTCAGCATACTTGGTATCTTGTCCTGTTTTAAATATTTTATTTATTAATTTTAGTAGGATACGCCCTGAGCTAGTTATACGTTGGTTGATATCCTCAGGTCTTATACCATCAATTCCTGGGCCTTTGTTTGGTTTGATTTGATGTATTGCAGAGAGAAGTTCTGCTTCTTTTATGGTTGGAAACCATAATGTCTGTTTTGATTGTGGTCCAAGTGGAGGGTCTCGTTTTGTGATTGGGGGAATATTTCTGTGCAGTTCTTGGATGGAGTCTGCAAAGTATTGGTTAAAGTCATTTGCTAGTTGTTGGATAGGTTTTGCGTCTTTCATGAAGCTGTGTTTTTTGGTTTCGGAGGCGGTGGTGTTGGGAGCACAATCTAGCACAATCAATAATAATAATAATAATATATTTTTTTTTTTAAATGAGTGGAATAAGCTTCCAGAGTCTGTTGTGGGTACTATGACAGTGAGCAAGTTCAAGGCAAGGTATGATAGATACTGTGAGAATGTCGTATAGTTGTGTGGACATGATGTTTAGGGCCTCCCTCGATGAGTCTAGGGACTCCCTGGAGTAGCCCGAAATAATAATAATAATAATTTTTTTATGATATGATAATATTTTTATTGATCTGCTAAAATATTTACAATAAACATCTTGAGTGACATTGAACTTATAATTTTAGAGATTTCAGCACAAAGTGCTACATTTTCTACCTTGGATTTCGATTAAAAATTTTAAAAATACTTTTTTTGCCTTTATATTATGTATTAACAACACATGTTCTTCTAAGATTTACAATAAAGATTATACAGAATTTTTGAATATAGAATATACATAATAATAACAATAATAATAATTTATTTATATATTTTATTTATTTATTATTTTTTTATGTCTCAGATAAATTGCATACATAGATGCTGTAATAATTATATATATAATAGTTATATAATATTTATAACACGTTACAATTGTGATTAACAGATACTTGCAAGTTAATAATTTTCTTCCTCGAAGCTTAGCAGAGCTTATCTGAGGAAGATAATAGATGATAGATGGTGGTGGTTTCGTGGTTATGTTCCTGTAATGGTCACAAGCTAGGTATTGATTTTACTGTTTGTTGGTACGTGGAAGACTTCAACTGCTATTACAGTTTAACTTTTTTTTTTTTTGAATTTAGATATGGTGTGTTTGTTTCTTTGTGATCTTGTAGTGATGGTTTTTGAGAGGGGGATTGTCATAGGAGTGCGCGTGTGTGTGTGTGGGGGGGGAGAGAAACAGGAATTGCTCTCATTTTCATTCTCGCTAGAATATTTGTATAACGCCTGTTTCAGCTCTCTGTATGTTCGTAGGTTTCTGTTGTCGAACGGCAGTTTGTTTATCATGTCAGGTACGTAGAAGTTTCGGGTGGCTTTGCCGTGTTGATCGTTGTACTTATATGTTATGTAGTTTGTTGACTGTGGTCTTGTTATTTGATATGTTGTTTTGGTTACTCTATATGTTGGGCTGTAGTAAAGTTTTAACATGACTGTGTAGTGGCGTAAGTGTTTCACCTCAAATATTTTGTGTTTTGTCCGTGCTTTCTGCATAAGAGTGGGTTGCTCCCAGAATATCAGTTTTACCATTTTATCTTGCAACCATTGTAGCCTGTTAAGTCTATAGTCTGCGCAGAATGCCTGTTTCAAGATAGCGTGTTGTTTTCACCTGTGTGATGGTTGTGATTTTAGGTTCTGCACTTTGTGTATAGGAGGATGAATGTTGGTCAGTGAGATATTTAGTTTCCATGGGCAGGGTTTGGGGTTTTTTGAATACCATTAGCTTTGTTTTTTCAGAGTTTATATATATGCCATTTCGGTTAACCAGTTAGTGATTTGATTGATGTCGTGTTGCATATTTGTGTAAGCGATATTTGCGTTGTTGCGAATGGATACTATGGCCGTGTCGTCTGCGTACTGGAAGATTTTACTTTTTAGGGGAAGGTGGCTTATGTCGTGTGTGTATATGTTAAATAGAATGGGAGATAGGACAGCTCCTTGCGGTACTCCACAGGTTACATGTACCTCTTTGCTGTATGCTGATCCTATATGTGTGATGTGCTTTCTGTTTTTCGTGTATGCTTTAAACCACTGGAGCAGGCGACCTCCAATTCCGATATGCGTTAGTTTCGTTAACAAGGTTTTGTGTGTTAGTGTGTCAAATGCTTTTGTTAGGTCAATGAATACCACTAATGGTATTCTGTTTTTATCCAGTGCAGCGTTTATTAGGTCTGTGAAATCTTCCAGGAATGTTGCTGTTCCTTTATTTTTTGGAAAGCCATATTGTGTTTTGGGTATGATTTCAATTTTTTTTTTTACGTATGTGGAAAGTTTGCAATGCACGATGTACTACATGATTTAGTTGATTACAGACAATGATGCGATGGGTCTATTAATTAGTTGTAAAGTTTCTTTTATTTAAATTAAGGGGATATTAAATCCCACATTGTTTTAAAACCGAATAAGAAACTCAAAGATTAGAATCAGAGAGTTTCATGCCGAATATAGTAAACTATAAAGTATCCGCGAACACTGGCGTGAGCCAATGCAAGTGACCCTAGTACATAGTACAATACCGGACCACTCGTTGCAAAGGTGGTGAAGTTCTGATCGCTAATCTTGGTATTTTCCATAATGTAAAAACACATTTCCTAGGAAATGTATGCTGTTATTACATTATGGAGGGAGGTCACTACCCAGACCGGTTTCAGCCTTTTTTGAGGCTTCATCAGTGAGTAGCTAGACCAAATACTAGAATACCAGTAGCTATAACTTTACCACCTTTACTGGTGGTAAATATAGGCAAAATGAAGCCTGTTAGCTCTTTATATTTAAGTAACTTAATGGTTGCACCTTTTTGACAACTCGTATAGCAGAGTATATAAGTTCTTTTCGCTATACCCTTTTGTATTAATTTGGTCTAGCTACTCACTGATGAAGCCTCAATAAAGGCTGAAACCGGTCTGGGTAGTGACCTCCCACTATAATGTAATAACAGCATACATTTCCTTGGAAATGTGTTTTTACATTATGGAAAATACCAAGATTAGCGATCAGAACTTTCACTACCTTTGGAACGAGTTGCCAGTGTTTGTACTACGTACTAGGGTCACTTGCATTAGCTCACGCTAGTGATCTCCGATACTTTTATAGCTTACTATACTTGGCAAGAAACTCTCTGATTCCAATCTTTGAGTTTCTTATTCGGTTTTAAAACAATGTGGGATTTAATATCCCCTTAATTTAAATAATGTTTACATCGCCGAAATGAAGCCTGTTGGCTCTTTATATTTAAATAAAGTTTCTTTTTCCATGTTTGTGTATGGGTGTGATTCATGCAGTGTTTCAGGTATGTGTCCCCTTTCGAAGATTTTATTTAATATTTTTAGTATAACTGGACTTAGGTTGGTTGATGTCTTTTGGTATGATTCCGTCTATCTCCGGTCCTTTATTAGGGTTAATTTGTTGAATTTCCAGTGATAATTCTTTTTTTGTTTCTGTGGGGAATCACATCGACTGGGTTGCTTGTGGACCTAGTGGAGAATGTTCGTTTGTGTGAGGAAAGGTTGTTTCTTGTAGCTTTTGGACACAGTTCATGAAGTGCTGATTAAAGTTGTTTGCTAATTGTTTGAGGGATTTGGGCTCGCAATCAAAGCTGTGTTTCATTTCGGAGGCAGTGGTTCTGTGTGTATTGTCCAGCATTTCATTAATCAGGAGCCAGGTTTCCTTTATGTCGTTCTGAGCTGTTGTTAATTTGTTGCTGTAATAGTTTCTTTTTACCGTTCTAATCTGTGTTAGTAGTAGGGGAGGCACTCTGAACTAGATCAAGATCAAGATAAGATAAGGAATCGTGACGTGATTGGTTGCTGACGTCATTGTGTGCATGGCTTCACGGGTTTGGAATGTTAGGAATTTCCCTGTGGTCATATGTGTCAATGGCTTCAGTTGTGTTTTGGTTCGCGTATGGAATGATGGTAGAGATAAGGATTCGTGTTGTGATTGGTGGATACTTCTGACCAGATGAAGATCAAGATAAGATAAGGAATCGTGACATGATGTTTGTTGTTATGAAATGTAGATAAGTGACGTCATTTGTTATTTGTAAATAAGTGACGTTATTGTTTTGAATGGAAAGGAAGATATATTAGAGATAAGGATTCGTGTTGTGATTGGTGGACACTTCTGACAAGATCAAGATAAGATAAGGAATCGTGACATGGGTGTGTGTTGTTATGAGGTGTAGATAAATGACGTTATTTGTTAGTTTTAAATAAGTGACGTTATTGTTTTGAATGGGAAGGATGATTTTAGTGGTTAATGAATCGTGTTGTGATTGGTGGACACTTCTGACAAGATGAAGATCAAGATAAGATAAGGAATTGTGACGCGAATGTTTGTTGTTATTGAGTTTAGAATGTTTGGAATTTCGCTGGGGGCCTCGTCTGTCAGGGACATCAGGTGGTGTGATTTTTAGAGATAAGAATCGTGACGTTATGTGTTTGGAAATTTCTGGGGAACATATGTCTCTCTGTGATATCACATGGTGTTTTGGTTTGGCTATGGAATTGTGGGCGATGTTTTTGAGATAAGATATCTTGGAATTTTCCCAGGGTGACACACATCCGTCATTTTTGTTTGGTTGTCTATAGATGGGGTGTACTAATTTTCCAATACATTTGGGATATTTCTTTCCTGTTAAAGGGTGGGAATTCTAAGAGTAAGTCGTAATGGCAGCAGTGTTTCGAGGTTTTCTGAATAATTTAATTCTATGCTATGTCATTCAAACATAGTTTTTTTTTTTCTTCTATAGATGGGTGTACTAATTTCCAGTACATTTTGGGGTAATTCTTTACTGTTAAAGATTGGGAATTCTAAGAGTAAGTCGTAATGGCAGCAGTGTTTCGAAGTTTTCTGAATAATTTAATTCTATGCTACTGTCACTCAAACATACATTTTTTTCTATAGATGGGTGTACTAATTTCCTATACATTATAGGGTATTTCTTTCCTGTTAAAGGGTGGGAATTCTTAGACTAGAGTCTAGTGGCGCTTGTGTTTCGAGCTTTTCTGAATAATTTAATTATATGCTATGTCACTCAAACATACAGTTTTTTTTTTCCTTCTATAGATGGTAGTACTAATTTCCAATATATTTTGGGGTATTTCTTTCCTGTTAAAGGGTGGGAATTCTTAGAGTAGAGTCTAGTGGCGGTTGTGTTTCGAACTTTTCTGAATAATTTTATTATATGCTGGTGTCCCTCAAACATACACTTTTTTTTTTTGCTCCGAAGTTTTCATTATCAGTTGGAGGTGACATTACTAAAAGATTATTGCCAAATGACAACATCTTTTTCGAATTAACGTTATCTTGTTTACAATGTTTGGGTAATGGTGTTTTTTTTTTTAGTTTACATGAAGAGAAAAAACCAAACGGTATTTTAAAAATAAACAGAGACTTAAAAGGTTACAATAACTTTTTGTATGTAGTCTAGAAATTCTAATGATAATTTAAATTTACTTACAGTTTTCCAGAATGATTCTTCTTAATGCAAATAGATATTCCAAAATGATTGAATTTTTATCCACACCACAACACACAAAAACACAATCTTGAAAGAACGAAATATCTGTAATCTCACCATCCACTAAAGGTTTGCCACCTAATCTCACCATCCACTAAAGAGCCACACATGGATGCTCACTATCTCTGGCAAGCAATAAATGCACTCAGAGGTTGAATGCTAGGGTTACCCCAGATACTATACCAGTACTACAGCAGGCCTTGGGCCTCATCCAAGGCAACTGGGTAGGAGACGTACTGCAATATTGCTGACCCTTGCAGGCAAATCCACTAGGCAACTGAACCTGGCTGGGCCATTCAAGACCACCCATCTTGCTAAGCAGAGGCCAAAGTAGTACAAGACTACCAGGATTCACCTTTCCAGATATCCACAGGTCACACTGAACTACAAACAAAGAGGCAGGGCAAGGCATTGGATCCCATTGATAGTGGTCTGGAAGACAGGATAGTAAAAGAAAAAAAAAAAAACGAGAGAAGTAGAGCGAAGCCTTGGACAGAAAGCAAGGAAAAAGAGGAAAAATGGAAAGGGCCAGTAGAAAAAGAAGAAAAAGAAAGGTTTTGGTGTCTTGAGGTAGAAAAAGACACCAAAACCTCAAAATATGCAAAGGTAGCTGGAGCAGACAATATTCAATATTAAGGAATTAAAACTTATCTGCCTTATTTATATTTAAGGAATAAAATTTAAGGAATGCAAACTTAAAATGTTGCCCAAGTCTGAAATTCACTGTGGTACATCCAGTAAAAATAAGCATTGTTAGTAATTTAGAAAAACTAATACTTTAACTATTTTTATCTCAAGATGGACATATCTCTATGAACTATATATTGATCAAAGAGGAAAAGCTGATTTGTAGATTTGTAAAATTTTGCAGATGATGCAAAACTGGGGAGAGCAATGCAGAGTCAAGCAGATGTTATGGGCTTACAGGAGGACCTGAATAGATTGCATGAATGGGTAGGTAAGTGAACTGTCTCTTCAGTGTTGCAAAATGTAAGGTTATAAAATTTGATAAGAAACCATAAGGTGCAAAGTATACACTTGGTGGGGAAACTTTAAAAGGAGGTAGAAGAAATGAAAGATCTGGGTGGAAATTCAGGAACCACATTGCATAAGTTGTGAAGACGTCACACCGAATAATGGCAATGATGCAGAGGACCCTGACATGCACAAATAAAGAGATTATGATGCCAATGTATCAAGTCTCGTATGAATTATTGTGCACAGATTTGGTCACTGAGTTTTCATAGTGATTAGGATACATTAGAAAGGATCCAGAGAAGATTCACAAAGGTGGTCAGTGGTCTTTGGAATGTGGAGTACGAGGAGGACCTAAAGAACCTGCTCCTTGCTCCTTGGCAAAGGAGCAGGGTCTTTACACGGAGTGTTGGCGAGTGGAATACATTGCCTGAGTGTGTTGTGAATGTAGGCACAATGAATCAGTTTAAAGCATGGCTGGATGAGCTTTGTGTACAATAGTATGCACCTCCGACAATGAGTCTCTGACTCCATGGAAGTCAGATGTTAATAATAATAATTTCAAACGAGTAAAATATCAATAGCTTAACAGCTAAATCAAATTATCATCATGTTTTTGTGGTGATGCAAGTCAATACCATTAAAAAGTTAACATGAATATTTTCACTTTATTTCTTACTTATTTATGACAAAATAAATTCTCATCTATATTAAAAAATATTAAATCAATACTTTACTGATACACAGTATTTTGTATACTGTAATTAATTAAGTATGGAAAATTGGTCTTAAAATAGTTCACTTTGGTTTTCAGTTACTGAAGATAGTGTTTCTCAACAGTTTTTATAAAAGCATATTAGACAGTAAACATCAAAGCCTAGAAAGTCTTAATTATTACTATATCCATCATATTTAGCCAGCCTGGTTGGCCTAGAGAAGGGATCGCCAAACTTCTTTGACTGTCGACCCTTCAAGAGTTTTGTGACTTTTTATCAACCTCCCCTCTATTTTACTATTACATAATTATAATAGGACAAGCATAAAAGATGCTTATGCGAGTTTTTAGATTGTTTATTTTATAGTGTTACACTGTTTATACAATAGTGTTTATTGTATGTATAATATAGTATATATTAATATATCGGCTTAACGTCAAAGGGATGTGTTTTTGTTTTTGATGTCCTTCTTAACATTACATATTTGATAGGAGGGATAAATAATATATAAAGTATAAAATTTAATTTAGATAACAAAATAACAATAATACAATCTTCCTTATATATATGAAAATAAGACTTTTATTAACTTAGTATACAATTTACTAACACTGTCAATGTGAAGGGTGTGCTTCGTGACTCTTGATAAGATTAGCAATGTTGGGTTCAAAATTAATAAGTTTCAGCCTTAAATCGCCATGGAATTCTATATCTAGCTTATTTCTTTGTTTTGTTAAAATGGAATTAATATGGCTGAAACCAGCTTCAACTATGTACAAGCTTGGAAATGCAAGCAAAAAGGGGAATACCACTTGAGAAAGTTTTGGATATTTTTCTACAACATCTATATTCGTCTAAAAGTAACTTAAAGTCCTATTTTTAAAAAGCATCTTAGCTTCAAGATCAACTGACAATTCAATAAGTTCATCTTGTAAGTTACATTCGATATTTTCAATATCTGCAGAAAATGGCGTGATAACCCAATCTGGAATGTGCATGTTTTCAAAATCTGCAAAGCGCAATTTAAAATCATTGCTCAAATTTTTAAGATGTTTTGTGTATATTTCTAAGTCTTCATCTTTTATTCCAATTGCCATAGATTTCAAAAGTACTGAAAATCTTTTCGTAACAATGATGATTTAAATAAAGCTAATTTAGCTTGGAAGCCTAAAAGAATCGTCCGAGCTTGAATAATCGTGACATCTTTACCTTGTAGTCGGGTATGTATGTCATTAAGTTTTGAAAATAAGTTCACCAAGTAGAAAATATGATTCTTATTTCTCTTTAGTTCATCACTCAAAAACAAATTAACATCTGTAAGAAACTCTAAGGTTGAGTCAAACAACTCAACAAATCTTTGTAGACTTGTACCTCTAGACCAGTGCTTTCCAAAGTCTGAGCCGTGGCCCCCTTGGGGGCCATTAGTTTTGTTGAGGGGACCATGAAATAATGAAAACAAATTTTAAATGTTTTAAGACTAAGTGTGGCATGTCAAATGTGTATGTAAGATGCTAAAAATGTCATATTTGCATTTGATTTTTGCGATATTCACTGTGTATGTTTTGGATTGAATATAAATAAATAAATATTATAATATGTCTGTATTACGATTTTTTTTCGATGGGGGCCTTGAAATATTTTAATTTTTCCAAGGGGGCCTTCACATCCATAAGTTTGGGAAGCACTGCTCTAGACAACCATCTTACTTCAGTATGCAAGAGTAATTGGTTTGATACTCCATTTTTTTCACAAAGTTTGGTAAACAATCGCAATTTAAGAGAATGAGCTCTAATTTGATTAATAGATTTAATACACACTCTTAGAGTATCATGCAGTTCGTCACTGAGAGTTTTCGCCACCAAATGGTTTTGGTGCAACACACAGTAAATAGTACGTACACATTGAACGTTTTCTTTCAGAAAGGTTGCGAAACCTCGATAATGGCCCACCATTGCAGGTGCGTCATCTGTGGCTACTGTTGTTATATTAGTAAATGGAATATCATACTTATTTAAATATTCCTCCAATCGCAGAAAAATTGTCAACCACCCCGTGCCATCACTTTCAAGATATTTTGCAAATAAAAATTCGTCAATAATTTGATATTTGGTTTTATTTAATATCTTACATAAGCCATAAGAATAGAAGTACTATCGAATGTACATTCATCAAGTTGGATGGAGAACTTACTATTTTTGAGTTCTGATACTACAGTTTTTTCTACATCTTCAGCCATTTCACCAATACGTCTTTTCACGGTATTCGCACTCAATGGTAAGCATTTTAAAACAGGGCCAGAATCTTTTTCATTATGGTTTCAATTACTTCTTTGATTGCATGTATAACAATGTCCTCTGCAATTGTATATGGTTTTCCTTTTTTTGCTATATTAAAAGAAATATTGTAGGAGGCTGTTAATTCTTGTTTATTGCCAGCTTTGGCAGATGCTTTCATAAATGATTTTATAGTTGGATGACATGTGTATTTCTCTTTCAGTTCTTTAAAAAGTCAAGATCTTTATCTTTCTTATCGGGATGGAGTCTTTGAAGATGATCTTTCATTTTTGCTGGTTTCATTGCATCGTTACTAAAAGTTTTTTTCACAAAGAAGACACATAGGCCTTGTTTCGTTTCTTAATGAAGCAATAAACCCAAGTTTTAAATATTCTAACGAATAATGTCTGCATTTCTTTTTAGAATCTGAAGCTGCCATTGTGGTTACTGGGGTGGTAACAAAATAATTAAAATTGAAGTCAGTAAGCAAAAGTAATAAGTCTAAATAATATACCTACTCAAGTATTTCTATAGGATGTACAAAACTACCAGCCCTGCTCAACTCTTCAACATACAGAAGTTTAGTTCGTGAATGAAAAACGATTGAATTATAATATGTAAGGTTGATGAATTTTAGAACATTAATGCTCACTTGTATGTCGATGTGCAAAAATGAGACTGAGATCGAATACGTGTAAGTATAAGTAAATAAGCAACCGTGCACATGTTGCAATCTCACTCCCGCAACGCCGGGAACTACCAATAACCATTTATTTGGTAAATACATCATTTTGACCTACTTGATTGGCCTCTAACTATTTTCATGACCTTGCTCCATCTTACAGGTCCTATTCATGTCACTCCTCAACATGCTCAACTCTTCAATATACAGAAGTTTAGTTCGTGAATGAAAAACGATTGAATTATAATATGTAAGGTTGATGAATTTTAGAACATTAATGCTCACTTGTATGTCGATGTGCAAAAATGAGACTGAGATCGAATACGTGTAAGTATAAGTAAATAAGCAACCGTGCACATGTTGCAATCTCACTCCCGCCACACCGGGAACTACCAATAACCATTTATTTGGTAAATACGTCATTTTGACCTACTTGATTGGCCTCTAACTATTTTCATGACCTTGCTCCATCTTACAGGTCCTATTCATGTCACTGTTCTCACGATTCACTCTTAATTGCATTGTCATTCAGGATAGAGGTAATCCAAGTTAACCGAATTAAATATTACCCGTACAATGATTATATTTCTATTATTTCTTATATTTTTATTTTGAACCCTGATCTTATATTTTTTTTTATATTTTTAAATCTTATATTTTTCTATTGAACCCTGAGCCTGAATCAACCCCTAACAATGTTATATTGACCCCTGAGGGTCGATATCGACCACTGGCCTAGAGGTTAGTGTATCTGCTCTCCAGATGGAGCATGGTGGTTTTCTTCCATGATACTCTGTGGGTGTCATGGAAGAAAACCACCATGCTCAACCACAGCAAATTCAAGAAAGAGAGACTTTTCTTAGAAGCAGCAGCAGCACTCAGAAATCAACCAAATCTTAATAAATACGGTTGCATTAAGCTTCCGAAGATTTGGGAAACACTCATCACCAGAGGTCCCACCTTACATTCCAGGCCACCTACTACTGCCCCTAGAGGGCGCTCCACCTAGATAGGACTTTAGTGTCACCCACGTGGTTGGGCTTAGTATTGTAAGTTTTTGTGTGCATGTGACATTAATTGTTTTTGTAATCCCCGTAGATGTCCTAGTGACTAGGACGAAATATAGGAAGTATTAAATTCTATTTTAATTCTTTTTGGGTGCAAGGACAGCTAAGGGCATAGTGTCAAATACATATTTAGGCAGTACACAATGTAAGAAATACAAACAGCATAAATGAGTAAAAATGAGTGTATAAAAATACAAGTATAAAGAAATCATACAAAAACAAGTTTGAAAAGGTGTAGAAAACCAAGTGTAAACAAATTCATAAAAGTATATACAAAGGACCAGGTATTAAAGGATCATACACTAGCTGAGGTCAAGTAATAAAAACTAATACGTAGAATATATATATTAGTCTATATAAGGTGATAAATATTAATATGCCTAGTAAAAAATTAAAAAAATTAAAAATTGTGAATCTGATGAAAGCCGTCTTGAGCATATAGAGCTTAGAAAGATTATGAATATGACTAAACAAGTGATCCTGCTCACTGACGAAATGAAGTCAGTCAATATGAACAATGGTTAGTCTGGTACCAAGAACTCATACACAGGTATGTCATCACCCCTCAATAAGAAGTATGGTAGATGCCATGACCTGCAAAACCAAGCAAGATCAGCTTCCACTTTATGGTTCCTACATAGACTAGACTACCAGTTAGATTTCAGACTTGATTTAACAGAGCTTTGTCCCTCAATTCCAAAAAAAAAGTTATTTTTCTCCAAAAACTATAAAAAATGAGAGCCAACTGCTTTTGCTCAAGCAGCTGGTCAGAGCAATTGGCTGATAATTTATTAAGGATCTTGAATCTTTCCCTGGCTTAGGAAAGGCAAGCTAGCTGGATAAATTCATTATTAAAAATTATGGAAACAAGTGGCATGTTATACTAAAACTTCAGTTTAATATAAACAAAATAATCACTCAACATTTTGATCTTTACATTAAGGCAGTTGCTCCCAAAGTGTGTGCTGCGGCGCCCTGGGGAGCCACAGCTTCCTCACAGGAGCACTGCGATTACAAAATTTTCATAATTTTATTTCCATTTTCAATTCAATGTGATAGGATGCAACATCTAGCGGACTGGTGCAAACCAGTAACTCATTTAGTAATAACTGTTTGCAGAAGCCTCTACAAATGGTTCTTAGATGATGCTCTACAATAATTAAGTTTCTTGATTGTTTTAGTAGCTTCTCGAACTCTCTAGGCACTTTGTGTTCGTATATAAATAGCTGTCGGTTTCATGCGGTCTTAGTGTTGAATTCGTTTTCAGAGATTGTATCAACTGAATATTGTTGTGATTTAGTCAAGAGAAGTTTTTGAAGTATTTCTTCTCATATGTATTTTTAAAAATGGATTGGTTTTTACTAAACAGCAATAAGCGTTGTGAGAGAGAAAATAAAGAGGGCACACCGTCAAATAGTGGCAAGCATGTGAAGAAGCGCAAATGTCGAAAATATGATGACAGTTATTTGGACTTTGGTTTTACGTTCACAGAAGTAAGTGGTGAAGGGAGGCTGCATTATGTACTGTGTATGACAGTTTTGGCACCAGAGTGCATGCTACCAAGTAAGTTGAAATGCCATTTAGAAACCAATCATCCCAGCAAGGTTAGTATATCTCGTGCATCACTACTTTACCAGAAAGTTAAAAGAGTTAAATCAATAAAAAGGTAGTTTTTATAAGCAATGCTTTGCTAGCATCTTACAAGGTGGCACACAGAATTGCAAAATATAAGAAGCCTCAAACCATTGCAGAACTCATTCTACCGGCTACTGTAGATATGATGAACATTATGATCGGTGAGTCTGCTGGGAAGCTGCTTTCAAAAGTGCCTTTGTCCAATAACACCATCAGTCGCAGAATACAGCACATAGCGGAGGACTTCAATGATCGATTAATTGAAAAAATAAAAGGGAAGGAATTTGGATTGCAGCTGGATGAGGCCACAGATAATAATAATGATGCTCACTTGATTTGCTATGTACGGTTTATAGAAGGTCTTCTACAATGGTAATAACATTGTAGAAGACCTTCTCTTTTGTAAAAGTATCACTGCTGGTGCTAAGGCTCAAGACTTGTTCGAGATCCTTGATACTTTTATATCTGAAAATAATTTGAAGTGGACTAAGCGCATTGGTGTCTGTGCTGATGGGGCTCGTTCTATGTCATATATAAACATATATAAATATTTTATTTACATCTATATTCCTTTTGCATATGATCCTCATTACTCCAATTGCATCTCTAGTTCCTCTGTCTTTTCTAAACCCAAATTGATCATCCCCCAGAAAATACTCCACTCTATTATACAATCATCAATTTAATATTCTTAGCAGTACTTTAGAGGTATGTGAGAGTATGCTTATAGTCCTGTAGTCACTGCACTTAGTAGGATTGCTTTTCTTTTCAATTGGTTTAAGAATACTCTCTGTGAAATCTTTAGGCCATTCTCCTGTTTTGTAAATGAGGTTGCAGAGTTTCTATGTTTCAGTTATACCTTTGTCCTCCAGTTGTTTTAGAATTTCACTAGGTATTCCATCCACTCCTTCCATCTTTCCACTTTTTAATTCTTGCTATTTCTACTTCTCTCTTTAGTATTTCAGGACCTCTTTCTTCTGTCGAGATTTCATTTTGTACTTCTAATTCAATTTTTGTTGGTCTTTCATTTTTTGCATAAAGTTCTTCGATGTTTTCCTTACATCTTTCACCTCGTATTTCAATGTCATAAATTGACTTTCCATGCTTATCTTCTAATGGCAGATTTCTTATGCTTTTGTTAATATTTGTAAGTTCTTTTGCTTTTTCAAACATTTTATCCTATCGCCCCCTTTTATCTATTTCTTAAATTACTTTACATTTTGCTTTTTAACCATTACTCTCTTGCTTTATCAGTTTCTCTTTTCAGTTCATTATTTAATACTTTGTATTTTCTTCTTCCCTCTTCAGTGTTTACATTTTTCCAGAAATAACTGACAAGAATTTTTTAAAAAATGGCATCTCTAATGTCCTGGATGGGACCAAACATGATGCTATTTTGGTAGATGACCCGTTTGTTTTAATTTAATTACAAAAGAATTGTTGCTAAATATTCAAATATATCACGTGATGAAGGTGAACGGCCAATCACTTAAATAACATTGATAATTAAAATTTAAATGCATTCAATTTATAAATAATGTGAGCAATTATAAATTATAATGAATACTCTTCTTACTAACATGGATTTTAGGTCAAGTGGCCTGCTTCAGTCTCATGCCATCTCTTTCTTGGTCTTCTGAATCTTCTTTAATGAATACTGAAGATTTAATTATAAATGTTGATTTAATTTTTTCCTGAAAAACTTTAGTTTCTGAAAATCTCCACATATATCTCATATCACGATTTTTTAACTTTAATTTTGGGAAAAAAAAAGTGCGAGTTATATTTGAGTAAATATGGTAGTTTTTTTTTCCCTACTTGGTTAAAAAATAAATTATACTTGACAAGAGGATATATTCTTGTTTAATCCTTTATCTATGTGTGAAGAATCTTCATGCACTACTTGTGTGTGCCTCCATAGCACAAATGGAAGAATGACAGTGCATTGCACTCTTCGACTGTAGAGTTGGAATCTTGTCATGACAAGAGGCTTTTTCTCATTGAAAAAAGGCCCATATAAAGCCCAATCTCATACAGAAGTAGTAATATGTTTTCTCCCAGAAACTCAGCTTTTTCATCCTGCTTATAGACAAATCAGCCACGAGAACACATTTGTGCATGCATGCATGCATGCACACACACACACACACACACACACACACACACACACACACACACACACACACACAAAGAGAATTTACAGACAATAGATGGCACTGTATGTTGATGGTGTGTCATCTAGTTGAAGGATTAAGTAAGGGAGCAATGAGCTTTTAGGGAGTAGTGTGCCCTCCCATGACTCCATGGAGGTGTCATGCAATAATAATAATAAATCTATCTATATATTTATTAATTTATCTACACCATTTTATATACGGATTTCTAGAAGGAAATCCGTATTCCTTCTAGAAACTGCTCGGGGCCAATATTTCATCTTGTACAATCTGAAGCCTCACTTCCAATTCTTCCCTTCAACTACAAGAAAATATACCACTTCCTCATGTCAGTGTCTCCATCCTCGCCCTTCTTATATTCATCCTTAACCCTCTCATCTACAAGGCTGCATATGCCACTCAGTTTTCAGTGGGATCTGCCATATAAATCAAAGTGTGCCAAACCAGATTCAGACATACAGTGGAGACTATGGCATAACATCTTGCCAACTCCTTCTAAGCTCTACAAATTTCAGCTCAGAGAAACGGATTTGTGTCTATTCTGCAAAGTTTCAGGTACCTTGGAACACATATCTAACCTGTCCCGCAAACAAAGTGATAATCACCTATGCCCTGAATACTCCCTCTAACACCTGTAACTATGCACACAGCCAAGAAGACTACTGGAATTTAGTCCACACAGAAGAAAACAGACACAGAACATGCAATTTCCTCTTCATCTGTGCTAAGGCCGTCATCTACAGCTTCTACCTAAAACAGACATCCATCACTGAAACTGCACAAACCCTCATGTATATCCTCCATCAGAAACTAAAAAGCAGGCTTTTGGAACTTGAATACTTCAAAGAAACAAGAACTGTCGCAAAATTCATAGAGGAGTGGAATCTAACTGGTACCCTCTTCTGGATTGATGACGACAATACGCTTCATCTGAAAGATAACTCAGATTGAAACTGAACTGTAATTTTTGAATTCATTTATAGCATTCTCTATTGTATACCCGAAAGGAAAATGCTTCTTTCTCTGTAATATATATACTTATAATATGTAAATAGTCCTTGTTACCTATCATCTAATGTATATTTTAACAAACTGAATAAAAAATAATAATAATAATAATAAAATAAATAAATATTAATTTATGTGGCTCCCATCCACGATTGGTTTATTTGAAAACCTATGGTACATTCATATGTGGGTGGGCTAAGGAATTTTTATTGATTTTATATATTTTTCGTATTTGTTATTTATTTTTTACATAGGCTAGTGTGGACACCCTGCTGTAGAGACCAAACATGGAACTTTTTCAAGTCACTTCAGGTCTCCAATAAGCAAAGGCAGTGGTCTCACACTGAACAATGAAATTCATCTCCCACCTAATCACAAACATCCATGTCCACAGCAAGATTTGAACCCACAGTCTGTTGGAGAGCAGATAAGCTAACCACTCGGCAATCAGGCAACCATATAGACTTACTTTGACCGTGTTTTTACACCCCCCCCACACACACTTATTTAATTTACTTTGTAACTAAGAGAAAAAACTTTCTACAATGACTATCATTGATCCAGAATATTTTCAATATGATGATAATTAAAATGTGGACATTAAAAATTCAGAACATGCAACACATAGCTTCTTTAATAAATGAAACTTAAAAAGCACAAGTGTGCTATATGTTGCATTTTAAGAGATTCTTCAAAAAAATGCTTCAAAGTTTCATACATCCAAAACATTTATTAAGCAATAAAATTATTTTTAAACAAATACAATTGCTTTAGATGCAAAACTGGAAATATAATCATCTCCCAATGCACCCAGATTTCTGAATATCCCAATGCTGAAAAAAAAATTCAAATAAAAGTGGTACCCTCTTAACAATATCAAAAAAGAAAATCCAAAGAAAACAAAAATCATTATGTAATAATTTCTATGACATGGAATTTACACAATATAAAGTAATATTGCATGTTCTACTAATCAGAAGAATATTATGTGATTACTAAATCACAAAAATCTGCTCAACCATATCTCTTTTCACTTCTTCATTCTTAATTTTACCTTTGATAATAGAGGTGTCCTCAAAAATCTATTCTTTATGTGCACAAACAAGCAGTTCCAGTTACCTTCTTTATTTTTAAATTTCCTTTTTTTTTCTATCTCTTTTATTCCTAGAACACTAATGTACCTGAAGAGTATTAAGAAATATTTTTTTAAAAAACTTGCATACTTCCACAAATTCCAAATGTTATTTTCAATACATATCTAAAAGCGGAATTTTTTCCCCTTTCATTCCACATTTCTGCATATGTTCAACATACATAACATTAACCTATCTTTAAGAAAGGTAATAGAGATGACCCTAAAAACTATAGAGATATCAGTATACTAAATTCATGTTACAAAATATACAGCAGAATCTTAAATAACAAACTAATGAAATCTTCCGAAAACTTTATTCTAGAGATACAAAATGGATTTAGAAAACGACGATCATGTATAGACCCAGCCTTCTGCCTAAAATTAATAATAGAGAAAAGAAGAGAATATAATTTAGAAACACATATTGCATTTATTGACTTTGAAAAAGCATTTGACAAAGTTAAAAGAAACATATTATTTAACATATTAAAAGAAAGACAAATACCAAATAATATCTTAAAAGCTGTCACAAGTATATATGAAAATAATCAAATACAAATAAGATTAAATCATGAGCTATCATATACAAGAAAGATAAACCAAGGGGTCCGACAGGGATGTCCCCTCTCAGCAACTCTTTTTAATATCTACTTAAATGAAATAATAATAAAATGGAATAAAAATTTACATCAAGGAATTAAACTTTCACCTACAGTTAACTTAAACATTCTCCTCTTTGCAGACGACCAAATAATAATTACAAATTCTGAAGATAACTTACAGAAAGCTATTTTAGATCTAAATGAGATATCCAAAGATTATGGTGTGATAATATCAACAGAAAAATCAAAAACTATGGCCTTTAAAGGACAAGATCCAGCAAGAACTAAAATAGTATTAGATAACAAGATCTTAGAACAGGTGAATTCATTTAACTACCTAGGATGTATGATCACTTATGAAAGTGAAAAAGATATAAACATAAAAACTGCAAAATATTTAAAAATAACAGGAGTAATTAACTCTATATTTAAACCAAACCTAGTTCAAAACAAACCAGGCTAAAAGTATACAATACATTAGCCCTACTGGTCTTAATGTATGAAAGCGAAATCTGGACAATAAAACAAAAAGACAAACAAAGATTAACAACAGCAGAAATGAAGTTTATGAGAAAAACTGCAAAGTATACCCTATTTGATCACAAAAGAAACGAAGATATTATGAAAGAATTAAACCAAGAACCAGTAATTGAAAAAATTAAAAAATATAAACATAGATGGATGGAACACGTTCAAAGAATGAAAACAGAAAGATTACCAAAACAAGCCTTAAAGTACAAGCCATTAGGAAAAAGAAAACCAGGACGTCCTCTTAAACGATTCAACGATGACTTCTAAGGCCGGAACAGGTACTAGGCCTAAATCCTTGATACGTATGATGATGATGACATAACATTAAATGCACTTAATGCAGTGGATGACTGTCATTTGTCCCTTTTCTGAAAAATACAAGGAATGTTTTTGGTTTTAAATAGTAGATTGTATTTTTTTAAATTTTATTTCCAAGTACATCTTCATATTCCTAAATTGTCAATTCCCTTCACATGACATGGAAATTTCAATATCCTGTATTGAAATTTCCATGCTATGTGAGCCTTCCCATTTGGATGGGATTAAAATGTATTTACCAACTTGCATACTGAACATGAAACGCCTATAAATTTCTTAAGTGCAAGTTTTTAATAAACAATGTAAAATACTAGAAAACAAAACAACAACAAAAAAAAGATGACTCACTCTGCATTAACTGGGTGGCATTCTGTAGGTCTAAATTAAAAAAGGCAGAAAAACTGAAAATTGCAAGTGACATAACTCTGCATCTTAGTTTTTAAGACTGCTCACTGTACTAATTTTTATTATTATTATTTTTTTTTTGTTTTATTTCCTCACTTGAAAACTTAAATGTTCAATAAGGGCAGTCAGGTTCAGTTATTCGAAATCTGGTTATCAGGAAATTATGAATTTTCAACTTTTTAAGTAATAATTTTAATTAATTTTATGCTTTATGAACACTATTTCTCCTTTATATATGTATATATATATTTTTTTTTTTTTGATATATAAAAAATAAACTTTTTTATATAGAAAATACTTTTGGATATTCAAAAAAAAAAAAAAATATATATATATATATATATATATATATGCAAATCAAATCTCTCTTATATGTGTAAAAATAATGAAACTTGCAAGCTATAGTCATATAAATGTACAATTAAGGATGATATGTTAAACACAAGCAAGAAATCACAGTTACTATGACCAGATTTCGAATAACTGAACATGACTGAAAAAAAACAGATACTATTAAGTTTTCCTAAAACAAGGTATTAAAAAATAGCTACCAGTTCATTAGGAGAAATAGCTAAAAGAAATCGGCAGATACAGAAATGAGGTTCTGAATAAAATCTTAATCAGAACAAAATTTTTCATACTTTCTGTGTTATCATGCACAACTCACAGTATTTATATATACTGTGGGTTGGTGGGGAATGACTTTATTTGCTGGAGGACATTACTTTAAACCCTTTCAAAAAACAAATATATCTTTTCATTTTCAATTTAAAAAAAAAAGGTTTGAGTACATCAAATTTGTCTCCCTCTCTCATTTACTCCATTATTATTATTCATTCAAAATGGAATGAATAATATAAAAATATTATACATAAAATTAACACAAACAACAACACATTTAAATTCCCTGACCAAACTATTCATCTCTATAAAAGAGAGTATGCACTTTTCATAAATAATGGACATTTTCTTTTACAAGTCACATTACATACAAAGAAATCCAAACAAACAAGTTCTCAAAAATCCAGACCATAAATTTCATAAGGAGTTCCTTTTAGCCAAAGACAAACACTTTTAGCATTTTAGTCTTTAGTAATTTATATAATGTAACCAATTTATTGTTGCTGTACACCAAGTTTATGAGAGATTTATAAAACTTGACACCAGTTATGCTTGACTAATTTTTATATAAAAGAGTTATGATAGTATACAGAATTTCATGTGTAGATTAAAAAAAAAAGTATATTATGTTAATGCTATGATAGTATTAAACACTACAAGATGCTAAACAAATATCTTAGACCATTGCTTTGGCATTCATCACGTTTAAACTGCATCCAGATATATTAAAATTCATAAGTTCGTGCTCATTTAGTTAATGATTACCACATTCAAAATGGAATGCGGGAAAATTCCTTTAAACAGCAATTACCTTCCTCTTCCAATCTTATTTTCCGTGTAATAAACAGAATATTTAAATTGTTTATAAAATTCCATTCGAATTCGGATGAAGGCTTCAGCCAATTGATCCGCCAGTTTAAAAGAATACAGAATAATAAATATCTGACTTACAGGAAAAATAAAACATAACTACACTTTCCACGTCAACAGGAGGGACAGATGGCACAAGGAAAGTGGCTGCAACTCACAGCAGGACAGTCTTACGGGAAAGCCATCGTATTCAACTGTTGTCAGCACTCACCATTCGGTCACCATCATCAAGAAAAAACAGGGGGGGGGGGGAATGGAGGAGGTCCGCTTCTCATTGAGATGCTCTCTGCACACAACATGCACCGCAAGCCTCGATCCAACACTTATCCTCCGTGGAGCAGAATATCCCTACGCAGCGAGGAGCAAGTAACGCACATGCGCAGAAACAGAGCCCTTCGAACCTTACATTTTAACTTTCTTCACTATTTTTTTTCAGCATTAACCATGAAATATCGTGTTAAAAATTTAATGTTTGTAAATATAAGATTGGGTATTAAATAAATCGATGTGTATTTTATTCGTTATATGTATTATCATTCATTTTTGTACAATTCTGTGAACGTGATTTCCACAACCAAGCTTCTCGCAACGAAACAAGCAAAGATGCAAAAATTTAACACCGTTGCGTCCATTGCTTGAGGCCATTTACTTCAGTAACATCTTTCGATATTAATATAACTAATAAAAATACATGCAGCTGGAACATGACAATAAGATTTACTGCCTGATATTTAATCTTCACAATAATCAAATAAAAAACAAGTAAATAAATAAAATGTCTGCCACCACTTATAGTACCACAACGGCTGCATAATACAATTGTTAATTTTCAATAAAATGCTAATAATCAGGGGGCGCTTAAACGCAAAAGCCACCTTTAAAAATATTTCAAAAATTCTATTATTTTCTCAAAGAAAATTCAAACAATAAAATAATAATATCATGAAAGAAAGAAAAAATACGAACGTTTGGTGCCTTCGAGAGGAGAGGAAAAAAAAAGTAAACATTCAATTTTTGATCTCCGGGGGGAAAGGGGGGGGGGAAACTAATTAATGTATTAGCCCTATGCGCTCTTACCTTTCTATATATAAATAAAGACAAATCTTGGTTATGTGTTTCCTAGTATAGCATCCAGTAACGTATCTTAAGTCCTTACGATTGTATTTTGAATCGATTTGGCCTTCCTTTCAATGCTAGCTACGCATAACTCTATATATTTCTATTTACCATGTTATTAAAAATCGATATAAAAAATCATTACGAGCGATTTCCTTACATACAAATCGGCCCGTCAGAACACACGCAATTTACAGACAAAAATTACTAGTTGTGGTGGTGTTGGAGGTGGGCGGTAGATGGCGTTGATTCTTAGTAGAGGTAAGGTGTAGAGACAGTTGAAGATGTCCTCCCGCGATGAGTCTTGGGACTCCTTGGAGGTATCAGGAATAATAATAATAATAATAATAATAATACATATTACTTTTTTTTTTCTTTTAAGGGTTGGAGGAGGATTGCGGTAAGGTTATATTTCTAAAGTAATATTGAATTTGAATATAATTCAACACCAAAGAAATCTTGAAAAATATTGCAAAGAACATACTAAAACCGTTTCTGAGGGTATGCATAAACTACTTTAATACGGAGGTAGCAGGGTTTTTTCTCCCGGAAACTCGGGTTTTTCATCCCGCATACATACAAATAGGCCCTTCAGAACACACGCAATTTACAGGCAAAAATTACTAGTTGTGGTGGTGTTGGAGGTGGGCGGTAGATGGCGTTGATGGAGATGATTCGTAGTAGAGGTTAGGTGTAGAGACAGTTGTAGGTGTCCTCCCGCGATGAGTCTTCGGACTCCTTGGAGGTATCAGGAATAATAATAATAATAATAAAATTAATGTAAAAGAATTTTCCCCCCTCAATCTTAAAAACAGGACATAACTGAAGCAGGTGAAGGGAAAAGCACAACAGATATAATGAAGAGACAGAGGTTTGATAAAATTACTTTTGACATGAGTATTATATCAAAATCGATTGTTTTGAAAAGCACCAGCATAAATCTTAAAATATAAATACACCATGCATTAAACTGTTCCATATATCCTTGGACACAGCATCAAAATATGCATTTAAATAAAATTACATTAGTAATAATGTATGACACTTATAAACAAAGATGAATATTAGTACATGTATTACTCATCAGTAAATAAGGCTGAAGATTTGTTTATTTTGTCCACAATCTCCTTTATTAATATACTCTTTATTAATCTGTATTAATAAAGAGTAGAAAGTGAGAGGGGAAGAACCTCTCACCTTCTACTCCTATTCACTAAACTCTGTAATTTACATTCCTTCAACCTCTCTCCATAACCAACATTCCTGAATCCTGATATTGCCTTAGTCACTCATCTCTGGCCCTTCTCCAATGTTCCCACATCACAATGAAGGTCACCAAATCTGAGTACAATAGTCCAAGTTTGGTTGGTCTGACCAGTGTTTTGTATGGTAGCACAACCACCTTCTATCCCCACACAAAAGTGAACTCCTTATCACAGCAGCAATATGTGCAATCTTTTCAACACTTGCAATATATCCTCTTAATTTCAATCTACTGTCAACTATCATCCTCAGATTTTGAATTATCCACTTCCTGCAGCAGTTCCATCAATATAGTACACAGCCATATACTGCACTCCAAAATGCAACACCTTGAACTTATTAATATTAAAACTACGACCTCACTCATTTGTCAAAGATAAAAGTCTATTCAAATCTTCCTGAAGGGAATTAACATCAGAGTGTTCCTTATAATTCACTCCAACTTTGCATCATCAACAAACAACTGAAGATTCCCAGTCAATCCACAAGAAATAAGTTATACAGCAGAGACCCAAAAACAAAACCTTGTCGCGCACTTCCGATTTTTTTTTAAGTTGCTGCTCCATCATGCATGACTTACTAGTATCATTCAGAGACCCAATCAAAACTCCATCTAACCAATATACTCTCCATTCTCATCCTCTACAGCTTGTACAGCAACTTATGTGGTAATCCATCAAATGCTTTTGCAAAGTGCAAGAATATCACTATATATGAATTTAATACACTTGTTACCTTATCAAAAAGTGCAAGTAAATTGCTAAAACATTACCTATCCTTTACAAATCCATGCTGACCATCATAAAGAATACTATGCCCATCAACCTAATCTTGTATTCTATTCCTAACCAATCTCTCCAACACCTTGACTATGACTGCAGTTATACAGACTTGTCTATAACTGGAAACTTGTCTCAGAACAATGCTTGTGGAGTGGTACTATATTTTTTATATTTTGCCTTTCTTTTTTCTCACTCATCAAGAATCTTACCCACTGCAAGACTTTCATTAAATAACCAGGTAAAAAGCATAGCTAAAAAATGCGGATATGCCATCCATTACCACAGACTTAATTAACATCAAACCTAATCAATACCTGATACACTTAGACATTCCAAGTGAACATATATAATAGAGGAAGCTACTACTCAGTTGTCTTAACCGAAATAATTTAAAGTGAAGGGGAATTTACATCTGATGTTTAGTTTACAACGAACCTTCTGTCAAATTTCTAGCCTTCTAACAAGCATTCCTTCCCGTTCAAGCAAATCAGCTTTTTTTTATGTGAATATTTTAAAGTTTACAACCCCTGAATGGCTGTAAACATTAGTATTGTGGGTGGGCTAAGGACAGATAATCTGGAAACTACTCTACAGACTAAACCCAAAACTTTTCCATGCCACTACAGATCTCTAAATAAGCATAGTTGTCGTCTTTAGGTGGCAAATGAAATTCATTAAGCATATATATGTTAAGCATAACATATAGTCTGGAGGGCATAGATATATAAATATCTATGCCCTACAGACTTAACTACATAATTAAATGACAAAACATAGGCACTGTCAACAAAATTAAAT
Organism: Typopeltis vanoorti; assembly: GCF_054136105.1. Lineage (NCBI taxonomy): Eukaryota > Metazoa > Arthropoda > Arachnida > Uropygi > Thelyphonidae > Typopeltis > Typopeltis vanoorti. The sequence continues at coordinate 108,952,600 of NC_143568.1, forward strand.
ATTGATCTGAAAACTTAAAAAAAATAATAATAATAAATATCCAGGGCACAACTTCTTCAACAAAGAAAGATGACACTGCCAAATGATAGATATTCAGATCTGAAGTATTAACCACTAGTTTCTAATAAATTATATCACCACACACCTCTGATTATCATCTAAGGGCTTCTCCCCCCCCCCCCCCGCTCCACATTTCAACCTTCTATCTTCAATTCATAAAATTTATTCAAGACATGAAAATAATTCTAACTGATATCCATTAGTTTATCATTTGGTAGCAGCAGATTCATGATTACATGCTAGGATAACACAGTAAATAACCATCTTATTTTTTAGGGATGTTCAAGTGACTGACTAAGCTGGAAATTAAAAATCTCTTCTCCCCCCCCACTTACCTTCAAGGGTGCATCATACACAAAAGGACTCTTTTTTTTTTAAATGGTAATTCCACCCACAAGAGGTTTCGACATATAATACACCAGTGTCCAAAGCCTAAGGATGAACACTATTTCTGAAGATTACAACTACAAATTCACATGAATCAGCTTGTGGTAATTTATATAACTGACCATTTTGAGTAGGAAGTGGATCCACATTCAAATTTTCAGATCGTGCACAAAGGGGGTCGCATAGTAGCACAGAACAGGATAAAAGACAAAAGGATATGCTAGGCAAATTGTGTTTGAAGGAAGCTAATTTTGTAAAGGAATAAAGTTGCAAACTTGGATGTCTTGTAATCTAGATCATAGGTTCACAAACTTTTTCGGGCCACCACCCACTTTGCAAGACATAAATTTTGTAACGCCCCCCCATTATATAAAACTGGGTTTATTTTTGTACAAAATAAATTAGAAAAGTGGTTATATATATTTTATATATATTTTGAAATGAAATATAACGAATATATTTGCTACTGTAAACATAACCTATTATACACACATATATACATGCTCTATTTTCTCATTGACATAGAAAATTGACATCTATTTCTATCTGACATGGTAAATTTTCAAATGATTAAATAATTGAAATAGAAAATTGATAAAAAAATTGATCGTATAAGACGGGCATAAGATGAATTAAAATGCAATATTTAAATTTTAAATGATTATCTAATTGCAAAATCAGGAAAATAATTAATTTTTAAATATATATTATTAATTTCTTCTATAAAGAGCCACTGACCCCTAGACTGCCTGAACGCCCCCAAATGCTTCTGATCCCACTATAGCCCCCCCCCTAGAAGGCTTCAGCATCCACTGGGGGGGGGGGTACCACCCACTTTGGGAACCTATGATCTAGATGATGTCATTGATGATGACATGAAATTATCATCTAGATGATTTCACACAGGGAAGAATTATTGGAAAGCTTGAAGAAGGATGCAGGATTACTGATATTGCCAGAAAGTTTGGAATCTCACACAGCATTGTATCTCCCCCACCCCCCCCCCCCCCCACCCCCCCCCCCCCCCACCCCCCCCCCCCCCCACCCCCCCCCCCCCCCACCCCCCCCCCCCCCCACCCCCCCCCCCCCCCACCCCCCCCCCCCCCCACCCCCCCCCCCCCCCACCCCCCCCCCCCCCCACCCCCCCCCCCCCCCACCCCCCCCCCCCCCCACCCCCCCCCCCCCCCACCCCCCCCCCCCCCCACCCCCCCCCCCCCCCACCCCCCCCCCCCCCCACCCCCCCCCCCCCCCACCCCCCCCCCCCCCCACCCCCCCCCCCCCCCACCCCCCCCCCCCCCCACCCCCCCCCCCCCCCACCCCCCCCCCCCCCCACCCCCCCCCCCCCCCACCCCCCCCCCCCCCCACCCCCCCCCCCCCCCACCCCCCCCCCCCCCCACCCCCCCCCCCCCCCACCCCCCCCCCCCCCCACCCCCCCCCCCCCCCACCCCCCCCCCCCCCCACCCCCCCCCCCCCCCACCCCCCCCCCCCCAAAAAAAATCTTATTAGGCACAACTGAACAGTTGAATAGTATGGTTTCACATCAGGTGCTCAAAGTTACGACCATTAGCAGTGATGCATATCTGACACCGACGACGCATTGATTGCCATACATTTTCAAAAATACCTGAAGTTTCCCAGATATTAGCAGCAGCGATGGCGATTCTTGCCACGAGGTCGATGTCAGAGGCAACAGGCATTTTGTACACCATGGCTTTAATGTTCCACCACAGAACGAAATCAATGCTCGATAAATCAGATGAGTGTGGGGGCCATGTAACAGGTCCAACACATCCAATCCACCGAGCCCCAAAAGGACCTGTCTAAATACTGACGCACAGAAATGCCAAATTGGGCTGGAGCCCCATCATGTTGGAACCACATCTGCCAAGGCACAGTCATTGGAACATTGTTCAGTAAATCCGGCAGAACTTCTTCCAGAAAGGTCCGATACTTCTCTGGGAGTCCAGTCTGGGTGGTAACAGGTAAGGGCCGGCTAAACAGTCTGCGATGATACCTGCCCATACATTAATGGTGAAGTGTGGTGCAGCATGTGATTGCACAGCGTGCGGGTTCTCATGGGCCCACACATGAGCATTGTGGTGATTGAAGACCCCTTCACGGGTAAATGAAGCTTCATCTGTGAACAAAACACAAGTTGGAAAAGCTGGGTCTACAGCACTTTTCTGCAGAAACCACTGCGCGAATTCCACACGTTGAGGATAATCTTCGGCCATCAGTAACTAAACCCATTGCAGACGAAATGGATGTAAGGACTCAGAGTGCAAAATGTGCAATACACTGGATCGAGATATTCCTATAGCAGAGGCAACACACGTGTGCTTGTCTCTGGATTATTGTCCATCACATGCAAAACTCCTCTTCCATGACAGGATTTTGCATGAATCATAGCCACCTACTATCATGCCTGTGATCCCTGAATGATCCATAGTCACACAAATTCTGATGCCAATACTCAAACATTTGATGATGCAGCACATGTCTGTTTGGGTACCTTTCACAATACATTTGTACACCGGCTCGTCCATTATCATAAACGAGGTGCATGTCTACCATCTCAGCGAGAACTAACTAACTAACGAGAAGTACACTCTTAACAATTTTCTCCAGCACCAGCAAGCTCTGGTGCTGGAGAAAATTGTTAAGAGTGTCTTGGACAGAAAAGAGAACAAACAAAAGTATTCTAGAAGAACTGAATATCCACACAAGACTGATAAACATAATCGAAAACAGAATACTGCAATATTTTTGACACATATGTAGAAGGGAAGGCAACTGCCTAGAAAAAGTAATCATCCAAGTTAAACAGCATGGGAAAAGAAAAAGAGGAAAACCCCCCAATAGGTGGATTGACCAAATATCAAGAATCACTCAACTTAAACTAGAACAAGCAATAAGAGGCACAGGAGAGAAAGAAATGGCGAAGCATCATCAGGAAGGTCACGAGTCCTCAGACATGAGAAGATCCGAGAGAGAACAAATTCAAAAATCTTTGCAATATTTGCAAAAATTAGACATATTTTCTTGAACAAATCAAGGATGCTCACAAAGAGTCTGACTTGTTAGTCAGTTTTGATATTGTTTTCCTTTTTACCAATATTCCATTAGTTGACACAAGTTTCACTCGGACTTAACATTGTTATCACTCTCTTGAGAAAAATAATGATTTATCAGAAGTAAAGAAGCACTTGTATAGAAATCGTAATTTAGTTTTTATATATCTTATTCAGTATTGTGAAATTTCATTGTATTATTAATATATAGTTGCTTAGTCTAAAATACTGTGTGAATAACCAATCATTTGCTGGGAGTAAAATAATAACCAAAATGTGAAACGGCAAACTTCTGAGACACGTGGTGAATGTACTCGTATGTCTGTTATGTAGCACGGTGCTTCTCCCCCCTTCCACTACGAGATTTACGAAAGGATTACGAAAGTTACGAGCGGCGCTAAATGCCGCGTGACGTAGTGAAAGCATGACGTACACATTGATGATGAAAGAGAGAAATGGCGCTGTGTTTAAAAGGAGATGTAATGCTACGAGCGAGGCTTTTAGACGTTTTCCTGCTGCTGTATTCCTGTGCCACGGAAGTCCGGCTGGTATGGAGTCTCCACGTGGGTTTCCTTTGTTCGAGGAAGTTACGACCAAATGACCAAGGAAAGTTACAAGTCGGAAATGAAAGCCCAGCAGATCATGATAGTGGAAAACTACAGAATTCCAGTTTGAAGTATAGAGGGAGATCGTATAGAAAATCCTGAGGAAGTGAGAAGAAAAGCGGTCATATAAGGTAGTTGTCTGACAAAAGAATTGAAGTGGCCAAAGTAGCATACCAGCAAATTGGTAAGGTGAAAACTTTATGTCTACTAACTAATGAATAGAATGAGAAGATTTTAATCTGTGTGATAAGAGACATTTCTTTGAACTGTTGCTGATAGATTTAGAAGGAAATATAATAGTCTGATAGATTTAGAAGGAAATATAATAGTATCTTATAAATGTATCTTGAAAGAGAGTGAGTTACGAATGTTCTTATTTAAATCTGAGATATATGTAAAATTTGAGTAGGATTGTTAAAGAGAATTATGAATGGAATTTGATAAGTATTAAGAGTAAAATTTAAGTGATTAGAGTAGAAAAGTGAGACTAAGTGATTAAATGTTAGTATTTATGTTTCTAAGTTAGAAATTCATGAAAAGGGATAATTAACTGTATGTAAGAGTGCTAATGCTGTATATAAAATTTAGTTGATTGATTAACTCAGTGCTTCTCAGTGTAATATATGAATTCTAACTGTAATTAAAATGTTTTGTTTTAAAGTGAATGTTGTCTTGCCTGTACTTAGATCTTACTGCGCTTGCTCATAAAATATAACGAACCACAAAAGGGTGGGAAAATTGCATAATATAAGGTCATGACTGCAAGTTGAAAGTTTTTAGCTGAGAAGAGTGAATGCTGACTGTGTTCTAACTTCTTGGTCCTCCATGTTAGTATATTCTAGGATTCAGGGTGGTGCAGCGAAACAAATAAATTTTCTCTGAATTTGAAAAGGGAGATAGAACCAGTGCTGAGACAAAGAAATAGGCATCTGCCATTTGCATTTCTTTGTCTCACAAAACAACAGCTTCACTCTTATCAGGGATTCGGCCAGTAGCGGTTTTGATAAGAAAGGATTAACCTGGAAATAATAAGTGTAGGATAGAAATAAGTTATAATATATATATATAGTAGTAATAGAGATAAGAAAGGACACATAAGGATAGGATATGACACAACACACTGTCAACTTATTATATGATGCTTACCCTCAGAATATTGCAAAGATTTTTGAATTTGTTATACAGTAAGGATATTTCAGCTGGAAAAACAAGATCTACAAACAAGTTGAAGGTACTGCCATGGGTAGCCCTCTGTCTCCACCTTTGGCAAACTATTTTTTGAAACATCTGGAAGACACATTGTTTTCATCCGTTCATCCCCAACCCTCTCTTTGGTTTCATTATGTAGATGACGTCTTTGCTATTTGGCCACATGCTGAAGAGAAACTTACCATATTCTTACAACTGATAAATAGCCTTCACCCATGCATTCAGTTCACCATGAAAAAAAAAAAAGCCTGGTAGTTTACCATCCTTGGACATCCTCTTTACACGCACATCCTCTGGTACTTCGTCAACAAGTGTCTATTGAAAACCTACCTTTACTGGCAGGTACATTCATCAAAGTCTGCTCATTACACCTCTCAAAAAATCGGCATTATCAAATCCTTAATTAATAGAGCACATAGAGTGTGCTCCTCCCCATTAAGCTTACAACAAGAACTTTTCACTATAAAAAAAAAAGTTAATAGAATCTAATGGTTACAACCCTAATCAAATCCAGCAGATAATTGACTCCTGTGTTCCAACACCTCAGGATTCTTCAACAGACTGCAGGGTTCTAATCCCTTGGCTTAGAACCCTGCAGTCTATTGGCAGAATGCTGAAGAAGTATCATCTTATTCCCACATATTTTCCTATCAACAAAATTTCTCACTTGTTGTCATCTACAAAAGACAAACTGGCACCTCTATCATTAGCTGGTGTTTACCAGATACCATGTGAATATAATTTATCATACTTTGGACAAGCAGGCCGTTCTGTGGAAAAAAGAATGAAGGGACATCAGTATTATATCGTCTAGCACAACATAGCATTGACACTAAACATGATATCCAGTGGGATAAAGCTTGTCTTCTCCACAGATGCATGTTTAAATATGCACGCCTTTTTAAAGAAAGTTGCGAATCCCTTTTACATCGGCCGAATTTGAATCGAAATGACTGTTCTGTACTCTGTATTCCATTCCTTCAACTGTTGGTTCTACACTGACGATATACTGTTACTTTCAGTACGAAATATTTGTACCTTTAATTCATCAAAGTTATTATTGCTGATTTTATACGTGTTAAGTTATTAATCCTTTAAGCAACTTAAATGTTTCTATCATATCCTCTCTTTTTCTCCTATCAACCAACTTCTGCAATCCACACACCCTCAATCCATTCTCATAGGGAACATTCGAGACAACTCACCACTAAATCCTCTCCAGAGCTTACTCATCCCCAAGAAACCCAGAGAACAGATTTAAGCACAGCAATCCATATGCGAGCATATCAGGCCTTATAATGTGTTCTTCAATAGCCAAGTAATCTTATGGGCTACCTTAGTAATATATCCTCTAAACTTTAACTCTCTGTCTACCCCCCCAAACTAAATCTCTAGCTTCATCTATTTCCTGGAGTACAGTGCCATCGATGTGATACATGGCTTGTAATCTATTTATCCCAAAATGCATAACTTTACATTTCTCCACATTAAACTGACACCCATTATCTGTTGCCCATACTGACAGTCTATTTAAATCGTCCTGCAAGCACTACACATTGCCATGATAACTATTACTCTACCTAATTTGGCATCATCAGCAAACACCTGAATATTTCCTTTCAGGTTATTTCTTTATATCATTTATGTACAAATTAAACAGCAATGGTTCCATCAGTGAACCTTACATCACTCCACTAGTCACCTGTTTTTGCCCCGATTCTGTCCCTCTATATACCAATTTTTGATATCTGTCCACAGCCACCCTCTTATCCAATTAACCAGTGTCATATCCATCCCCATTTGTTCTAATTTGCGTAACAAATAATATGGTGTGTTATTCTATCAAAACCCTTTACAAAATAAAGCAAAATCATTGTATAGTCATTTCCTTTATCCAAATCAACTGTTACTCTATTATAAAAAGTTAGCAAATTACTAAGGCATGACTGACCCTTCACAAAGCCCTGTTGATCCTCATACAGTATCATATTTTTTTATTCACTCATTCTTGAATTTTCTTTTCCACCTATTTTTCTAGTACTTTTACCACCACGTCGGAGATACTAATCTACCCTATATATATATATATATATATATATATATATATATATATATATATATAAAATGATAAGCCTTTTTATGTAATGTTTTTTGCCAAGTTATTTGAAACGTTTTGAAACTCAGGGGCTACTTTGAGTGTCGAGTCTTCAAATTCAAAATTCGAGTCATCAGAATTCAAGGCGAACTGGCCTACCAGCCTGGAACTCGGGGGAGGGGGGGTAGACGACAGGGGAGGAGGTTTTCAAAATTCGAGTCATCAGAATTCAAGGAGAACTGGCCTACCAGCCCGGAACTGGGAGGGAGGGAGTTCTATAATTTGCTAATGTAGTCTTAGAACCTCCCTTCTTCTTGAGGATTCTGCAATTGAGCAGGTTCTTCTCTTTCAAGGTTGTGTATCTGTCTCCATTCAGCATGTCATCTAGCATTGTTTTCCTTACTCTTCCTCTAGGTCTTTTTCCATTTAGTTTTCCTTTGATGGCGTCTTTGATGATTCCATCCCCATCCTCAGAATATGTCCGATCCAAATTCCCTTTCTTCTTTTTATCCTCCTTAACAGACTTCTTTCTTCTTCTACTCTTTTTAAGACCGCTTCATTAGTTATTTTATCTGTCCATTTGATTTTTTCCATCCTTCTCCAAATCCACATCTCAAAGCTTTCCAAAATCTTAATTTCTTCTTTCTTCAATGTCCAAGTTTCAGCTGCATAGAGGGCAACACTCCACACATAACATTTTATTAGTCTTTTCTTTAGGTTTCTATCCATTTTACTTCTGAATAAATTCCATTTTCCATTAAAGGCATCTCTTCCCATTGCTATGCTTGCTTTTATCTCACTTTTACATCTTCAATCACTGCTAATAACACTTCCTAGATATTTAAATGTCTTTACTTGATTCAATTTTTCACCATTTGTTCTGATATCCAAATCTGCCTCTTTCGTTGCTATTTTCATTACCTTTGTTTTTCTGATGTTAATTTTCATTCCATAATTGATACAGGATTCCAGTAATCTGTTCAACAGATGTTGTACTCATGTTTCAGTATTAGATAATAATGCCTTGTCATCTCCGTATCTTATTGCAAATATCTGCCTATAGTTCGCCCACCATTTCTAGATCCCTTCTTGGCTTGGTGCCAAGAATAGTCGATTCATGCTGAGGGAAGAAAGAAATGAAGGATGTACGAATTGGTTGCCAACATGCGAAATCACGTGCTTTCTTGTCTGTCGCTGTACTAGTACAGCGATTTTTGTTGTTCTCTTTTTGCATTATTTTTTTATTATTAATTTGTATGATGGATCCAGTACAGTCAACAAGTTCTATTGTTACACGTTTCAGCAGCTCTTGCAAAAGAATATTGAATAATGTGCTGACATTCTGCGAAAAAGAATTGTCAGAAGGCCGTCTTCTTGTTCCCCTTTCTCAAGTCATAAAACGTGCAAGTGCAATTGCGGGCGTATCGGGGTTGACTGTTAAAAGAATTCGTAGGGAATCAAAAGATGAAGGTAAGCCAAAATTTAAATCTCCTAAAAAAAAAAAGCACCAGAGAAAGAAAACCATCGAAACCGTAGCTTTGAATGATTTTGATGTAGATGTTATAAGAAGAGCTATTCACGAATTTTACGTGGTCAAGAAAAGAGTGTCAACTGTTCCGAAATTGATTCCTGTGCATAAAGAAAAAATTAATTTTCCTTGGAAAAGAGAAACTTTAAGGAAAATACTTCATGAAATCGGATTTTGTTTTAAAAAGTCCCAGAATAAAAGGAAACTTATCATGGAGCGAAGTGACATTGTTTTATGTAGAACGCAGTATTTGCACGTATTAACACTCTACGTACATTTTTCCAACTGTTATACAAGCAAAATAATTACACTTTAAAAACAGCAATGTTCGTAAAAGAAAAGCTAAATTTTATTAAAGCTAAATAATAAACAAGCTCAGTTTGTTTATTATTACATCCCAGAAGACAGACTGATTACCCTATTATCGGAATGGATTCTCCTTTTTCTGACATGCGCAGAAGTGTCGAGGGACCTCAAATCGGTGGGCGAACTATACCTCCAACCTTGTCCTTCCGAATTCTCCAGTGCTTCTTTTAACATTTTAACTTCAGAATACATGTTAAACAAAATTGGTGGCAGAGAACAGCCTTGTCCAATGATATCTGGTTCTGTTGTACCATATAATGTCTCTCCCCATGGCAGTTTGTCCCATATATAGTGAAATAATTAGCCTTCTGTCTTTCCAATATATACCAATCTTTTCCATTACTTTCACCACCTTATCCCATTTTACAAAGTCAAAAGCTTTTTTCAAAATCTATATAACTGATATTAACTTCTTTAATCACTTCCAGACTTCTTTCACTTAGAACCGCCCTTATGCAAGGGAATCATTTTGCCTGCTTTTCACTCCCTTGCAACTCTACCAGAGTCGAAACTTAAATTAAAGAGAATAGTCAAAGGCATTGCCAGTTAGCTTCCACGTTCTCACAAAACCCCATCTAATCCTACAGCTATATTTACATGAAGATTCTGCAATATCCTAAGAACCTCCAATTCACCCGCCTCTGTTCCCACATGAAGTAACCTCACTAGGATGATATACCCTTACAAAGTGGTCATTCAGTAACTGAACTACGTTATCTGCTTCTGTCTCCTCATGACCTTCAGTGCTCATTACATTTAATGTTCCATAGTGATTCTTCCTCTTACCTTCCTACCACATAATGAAAGACCTCTTTGGGATTTCCTTTGGCCTGTGGATAGATTCTTCTCATAATCTGATTTTGCCTTCCTTGCCATGCTGGTCACTTTCTCTTTATATACCTTCCACAACCTTTTTTTCTTCTGCAGCTCATCCTTAATGATATTACTCATTCATCTAACTCCTACCTGATTAACCCTCCTCACCTTAGGTATACAATTTAATACTGCTTCCTCTAGACGACCCTTAACTATATTCCTTGCACAACTAACATCCTTACCCTGCAGTGTTTTATGCCAACGCAGAGCTTCTTCCTAAGCTTGTCATAATCACCTGCCTTGTAGTTCCACATATACTCCTTCTTGACAGAAAAATCCTCAAGTTTTACAATCTCTCAAGTCATGATTGCATGGTCACTTTCACCAATTGGAGGCAATGTGGTCACCTTGGTTATGGATATCTCTTCTAATCCTATGACCAGATCCAATACTCTCTCACCCCCCCCCCCCCTCCATCATATGTTGTCTCAATTATCTCTCAGCAGGTGTATAAATTATATTTCCTTCCTGCCATGTGATCTTTCTTCCTTCCAGTCTATATCCCCATAGTTGAAGTCTCCCATAATAATCACTCAACTTGTACTCATTGTACTAATTTACCGATGCATGTCTTCCAGATCGGTGGAACCTCCTTGCTATAGCAATAATCAACTATATATTTTGTATTTCAGGTCTTCATCTCACATCAAACTGTTTCAAATGAACAGCCACCCTCCCACTATCTCCAATTCTTTTTGGTTGCAATTCATATGCTATCATCAGCAGCACTCCTCCCTCATCCAGTCTTCTATCTTCTTCCCTGAAAATATTGAACCCTTAACATTCAATTCCTGTAACTACATCATCTGCTGTTAGCCAAGTCTCACTAATGCCTATAACTTTTGGAGAGGTTGCACTGACCAATGCCAAAAACTCCTCCTTGTTCCTGATACTTCTTGCATTAGTATATAGGAACTGAAGCATCCCTTTAGTCCCTTGCACACCTTTACTTCCTGAATTGATTACTCTATTCAATATTTTTGCTTGACAGACTAGATTCCACACTTGGTCATTCTCACACTCAACTCGCCTCATTGGAGTCTTCAGACAAACTCACTTGTTTCCAATTTCCACTTTAACTGCTGAGCAAAACTCTCTCTCCAGACACCTAACACCAAAACCATTTAGATGCAGTCTATGAGCATTGTACAAATCTTTCTTTCTGTCAAACACAGATCACAGTTCAACAAATCCTACATCATTCCTTCTGTGCAATCTATGTATAAATTTACTAGCTACCATAAATCTATGTATAAATTTACTTGCCTCCTCAGCTCGCCTCTATCATAGTATGATAGGAGACTTACAATATTTATCTTCTTGCTCTTCACTTTTGCTTCTTCTAACAACTCCCTTACATCCTCCATAATAAAACAGTTCACCTCTCAAACATCTGTACCAACCAACACAATCATTTCCTTCAGCCTATGTTTTGACATCCAGATTGCATGGCTAATATCGTGAATTTTTGCACCTGGGAAACAGGATTTTGTCCCACTTTCATTAAGTACACCCTTGTCCAGTGAGTCTCTGTACATAATTTTCTCCTTAATTTGTTTTTCTTGTTTATTCAGTCGGTCTTTATTATTCCTTTGGACCACTTGCTTCTATTTCTTTCCAGTCTCTAATTTCATGCTGCTGGTGCAATTTTTCAATTTCGTGCTTTGTCCAATGAAGGATAACATTTAAGCATAGTATTTCTTTATTAATGTCTGTTTCATTCTCTTCTATTTCCATGGCTGAACGGTCAATATTAATAACATCATTTTCCATCTTACCGTTTTAAATAAATGCTGAGAGATTTTATTCACACTAATTTATGCTATTTTAAGAATTATTAAACTGAAATTATTAAACATTTTTCCAGTGTTTTGTTGAAATTCACATATTTGTTATTAAAAGACATTTTTTACATGAGACTGGAAATGTCCATTATTTCATCATCTTTCTATTCCTTTGGAACCTGGGCTAATCTAAGACTTATGTTAAAACTGTAAGTTAAAGCTGTTAACTCCCTGGAATATTGCCTTGAGACACTTGATGTACCATCAAGTCCCACAGCTTTGGTGACATCAACTTTACCCAATTCCTCACATACCTCTTATTCACTCACCATCAGTGGTTCCTCCCCCACATTCCTGTTGCTCTCAAGTTCTGCATTATGATGCAATCATAAGGATGGAATAATTTAATAAGCTGCTTATTAAACACCCTTACGATATCCTCCTCAGCATTTATCATTTTCCCTGACCAACACCATCCTTCTATAATCATTCTTCCTTATACAGGCTGCATATCAAAAAAACTCTCTAGGATTTCTTTTAGCATCATTTGCTAACTGCTGCTCATACTTTGCTACCCTTACTAAGTAAGTCACCTTCCTTGCTTGTTCACTGTAGTCCTCACATAACTGATTATCTCCACTCATTGTGCTGCCTCCACAATGCCTTTTTCTTCCAGATTGCACGCTTCACCCTCTTCAGTCATCCATTTTATACCTATCTTATTTAATCTCCTGACCTTTGGAATATACTCAGTCATTGCCTCCCAGATACTTCCTGATTACGTACTGCTTAAGGTAGATATCCCTTTAAAACTAAAGAAATCCATTCTCTTTGATTCCTGATTCTGTCTCTTCATTCCAGTCTATATTACCATAATGGAAATCACCCTTCACCAAGCAGCATTGATTTCTTTCCACACAAATCTGTATTCCATGATATTGCTGCAAGTCACCATCTGAGTTGGCCATAATCAAATGCCTCGCAATTCCACATATAACCCTTTCTCACAAAAGTCATATCTGCACCTAATTCCAAAGAAAAAGTGAGAAAAATGTCTTTTCCCAAATGCTATCAATTTTTTTTTATAGGTAAATTATTCCTTTCCTGTTGTATTACACTTTAGAATACTCCTGCTAGTAAAATATAATAATGAATATAAAAATATATATAAATAAATTATTTAAAAAAAATGATATTCATCATGCGACCAAGAGCATTAGTATTGTGATAATGAAATTCACACAACTGACAGATGAAGGAACTACTTTAGCATGCACATATGCACTGCAGGAAAGGGGAATCACTGAGCAAACTCGATTATCTGAAGTCACAGTTTCTCAAGCCATTCAGACAATATAGAAATCACTGTAGTATTAATGTAAACTTAATCATGTGGTACTGTTATATTATCCAGTATGTCCCTTAATTAAAAGGTGCATCCTATGGTCCAAATGTTCTTTCCCAAAAATGATGCCATTTTTCAAGATAATGGGGTTGGACAAAATAATGTGAACACCATTGTTACAGGGGTTAATATTATTAGTGTATGCACACTGTAAAAAAAAAAAAAAAAAAAAAAAAAAAAAAAAAAAAAACAATGCAAATATTGTTTGTTGTTTTTTTCTGTGCTTTCTAGGTTGTATGCCAGGATAGAACAAATTGTGTTCAGCAGCAGTTAGTCCAAGCTGTCGGTGAAACGAGTGACTTGTCAGACTCCAAAGAGGACAAATTGTGAGACCCAACCCATTTCATAGGAGCATCTGTAACCAGAACAGCCGAATTGGTTGGTGTGTGTCAAAATGGTTATGACTGCTTACACAAAGCATGGCAAGACTACATTGGCAAAGGAGAATAGTGGCCAAAACCAAAACTGAATAACAGGGATTGTCGAACACTAACAAGGATTGTGTTGCAATGTCACAGAAGTACTGCAGCAAAAGTGACAGCTGAACTCAATATCCACCTTGAAGACCCTACTTCCACAAAAACATTCCATATAGAACTTCACAGAGCCAACATCCATGGATGATCTGTGATTGCTATACCTTTAATCACAGAATTAAATGTGAAATTGTGAAAAAAGATGATGTCAGGAACATAAAACACGAACATCTGATGGCTAGAAATGAGTGATATGGTCTGATGAGTCAGCATTTCCTTTATTCCCAACAGGCCAAGTATATGTATAGAGAATCTCCAAGGAAGCATACAATTCAGACTCTCTGGTTTCAGCTATCAAACATGGGAATGGATCTGTGATGATTTGGGCAACCGTATCTTGGTATATGACTGACCCTCATCATTATCCTAAATGGTCAAGTTACTGCCAGTGTGAACATGGACATTCTTGCTGATCAGTTGCATCCTATGATCCAAATATTGTTTACCAACAATGATGCCACTTTTCAAGATGAAAATGCACCCATAGACATGGCCAGAACAGTTCAGTCTTGATTTGAGGAGCACTGAGAACATCAACATCTGTCCTGGCCAGCTCAATCACCTGAAATGAATATAACTGAACCACTGCGGGCAATTCTGGAGAGCAGAATGAGAAGCAGATTTCTTCCTCCAACATCTCTCAAGCAATTGGCAGATATTCTGATTGACGAATGGTACATTCCACTGGAGACTATTAAAAAGTTGTATGAATCTATTCCAAAACAGTTGGCAGCTGTATTAAAGGCAAATGGTGGCACCACACCTTATTAATAGAAACATATCACCTATTTCTCAGGTGTTCACATCATTTGATAAAGATACTGAATTTCATTAAATTTCACCAAGTTACAAAGGAATTATTATTTAAAATAATTTTAGCCAAAGGGGTGTTTAAGGGTAAAGGCTGAACTGGAAGGAGACTCCACTGTCGGTTCTCTGTATTCCTTTTAAGGAATACAGAGAACCGACAAGGGCTTCTGACTTAATGTCTAATCCTCACCTTCTTGTGATGCACCCTGTTAGTTATCTACCTGGATACTGAATGAACAAGGATGGGCTGGCAATTTGGGAGTTAGCCAGAGAAATTGTATTCTTATTAGCTTAAACAACAATGCCAAATGATGGTACAACCTGACAGAATTTCATGTTTTGCTAGCTGGAGTGTTGCCCAATTCAACAAGGACTCCATTGTTTTTGTCAGGGAACCAGGGCAAACAAAGCAAAGTCCCCTACTGAAACAAATCCTGGAACATATCTCAGCTCAACATCAGCAGAGTTCAAGATTGGTACTATCATCATAATACAAAATCAAGGAAAGCAGGAGTAGCTAGAGAATTCAACACTAAATATGAGGGGAATCTTCTTGAATGGCAGACAATTTCAAATATCAGAATGAAGAACTGGACAATGTGATTTATTTGTACCTATGGTCCAACAGAAGGTTCTACAAAGGAAGAAATGAAGGAATTTTATGAGGCATTAGAGAAGGCAACTGACAATGGAAAAGGAAAAATCAGTCTTTGTTGGAGATCTAAACAGGAAATTTTGAGAAAAGAGCAAAGCTAAGAATAATGGTAAATATCTGCTGGATTTCTATTCAGGACAGTATTACTAACACCAAGTTCAACATATAAATATGCATAAATTCATACAGAGAGAAAATGCAAGAAACAAGAAGAGTCTCATTGACTATGTTATTGTTCATAGCAATGTTTGTCCACTGGTTCAGAATAAAAGAATATACAGAGAATTTGAAATAGGAAGCCATCACTATTTAGTTTTGAGCAGGATCAGTGATCAAGCTGCCGAGATTGGATTCTGTCACTCACCACACATATAGAGGCTGGCTACCAACAATGCCTGAAAACAGCTGTAGCTTTTGTAGATCTTACCGCAACTTATGATAGAGTCTGGAGGAATGGTGAAATCTGCAAGTTGCTCCATGCAGTCCCATGCAGAACAATAGCAAAACTAATCAATAACATGCTAAGCAACCACCTGTTCCAAGTGTGTATGGACAAGAACAAAAGTAAACAAAGAACACTGGATAATGGACTACCACAAGGGTTAGTTCTGGCTCCCCTCCTTTTTAATTTATACATTGCAGATTTGCCTAATACAGTCCCCAAGAAGTTTTGCTACGCTGATGACATTGCTATAGCCACCAGACACACAAATTTTACTACAATGGAAGATACACTAACAAACGACCTTGCAGTCCTAAATGATTACCTCAGCAAATGGAGATTATGCCCAAATCCTAGCAAAACAGAAGTTTCATGCTTCCACCTGAACAATAACCAGGATAACAAAGAACTCATGGTCTACTTCAACCACAAACTGCTACGCTACAACAGATTCACGAAATAACCATATCTCATTAACACAGCATTCAAGCTAAAAACAAGAAACAATATACTGCAAAAACTATGTGGAACAACTTGGAGTGCCTCAACAACAACACTTTGCTGCACTGCTCTTGGACTCGTTTACTCTGCAGCTGAATACTGCTCACCCGTATGGCTGAACAGCGCCCACGTGTATTTGGTTGATGCCCAGCTTAACACCACTATGCACCTAATTTCTGGAACTGTAAAATCAACCCCAACCTAGTGCCTCCCAGTGCTAAGCAACATCACACCTCCACACATCTGCAGATCCAACTTTCTTCTACATGAATACAGCAAAATCATGGAAATTCAAAATCTTCCAATCCACGAAGACATCCCATCCCTAGAAATAAATAGGCTAAAGTCAAGGCACCCTCCAATCTTAACAGCAAAAAATCTTGCAGAGACAAGTTTCAACATGAAGGAGAAGTGGAAAGAGTCCTGGTGTAATACTTCAACAGGTATCTTCCATGAATTAGTGGACCCAACACAGATGCCTTCAGGTTTTGACCTATTGTGGAAAACTTGGTATATCCGCACCAATCATGGTAGATGTGCAGACCACCTTTACAAATGGGTCATGATTGCCTCACCCAGGTGCGACTGTGAATCATCCCGCCACACAATTAATCATATTACAGCAGAATGTGTCCAACGTGCATATAGTAGAAACCTGTTAGACTTCTTCCATGCTATACCAAGTGCAATTGACTGGATAATCAACCTAGACATACAGAATTGTAATCTATTCTTGAGTGTCT
Source organism: Typopeltis vanoorti (assembly GCF_054136105.1). NCBI lineage: Eukaryota > Metazoa > Arthropoda > Arachnida > Uropygi > Thelyphonidae > Typopeltis > Typopeltis vanoorti. The sequence goes on from NC_143568.1 coordinate 108,969,673, forward strand.
CTTTTATGACTATATTATGTCTTATTATTGTACATATGTCTATTACTATGTCCATATATATATATATATATATATATATATATATATATATATATATTCATTTTTCTAAATTAACTGACTTAAACACAATGACATTTATTTGAAAAAACGCAACGTTTCGTCAAGAATGACTTCATCAGGCGATAAGAACATAGAAAGATATTAAAAGACACTTAAATTAACATTGACACACTCTAAAGCTATACAATTATAAAGCCATAATATTCGACTGTAAATTACGGTTATTATGAGCTTGAACTACAGTCCGAGTTAAAGTTCTATTGTTGTACACCTGTGCGTGCGTGGAATCATGCGATCTCCAGTATCTGATAGTAGAGTTGAAAGAGTCCAAAGTGATTTCTTTTGACTCGACAATGCGGCGCTCTACCTCATCATGGCAAATGTGTAGGTTTGAAGTTGAAGTCCAATTTATTTCACGTTGGTGGCTTTCGTTGTTCGTGTTTATTGAAAACAGGACATGGCTTGACAGAGCAGTTGCTCTTCGAGACGTAGTAAGATAGATTTCTCTGTCTGCCCATAGTAAGGCTTTCCGCATTCACAAGTGACCTTGTATACACCTGGGAATTGTAGAAGGTTGTGAGGTTGTTTATAGTTGTTGAAGCATGATCTTATTTTTGGCAGAGTCGAGAAGCACGTTTTTATGTTAAACTCTTTAGAATTCTACTCAGCTTTTTGGATAGTGTGCTGATATATGGCAAGACGATATGACCTTTGGAGTCGTCCTGTGTCTCTACGTTGCTACGTTGACGGTGGGATAATTGGTTGTTAATATTTTTAAGAGAGTAGCCATTGTTTTTAAAGGTCCATTTAAGATGTTGTAGTTCCTTTTTCAGTTCTTCTTCATCTGATAGTACAGATCTTGCACGATTCGCTAGAGTTGATATAATACCCAACGTTTGTGCTGGGAGGACACATGCAAATATCTGTCTATGTGTGTTGGCTTCCTAAATATAGAGACTTTTATTGATTCAGGCGTCTTGGTGAGTTTAACATCTAGGAAACAGATGGAACTATTTTCTTCAATCTCCATAGTCAATTTTATATCTTGATGGCAGTTGTTTAAGTGGTTGAGAAACTTGTGAAGATTCTCAGTACCATGCTCCCATATGAGGAATATATCACCTACATATCTAAGCCAAATTTTTGGTTTTAAAGTAAAAGAGGAAATTGCCTTTTTTTCAAAGTCCTCGAAAAAAATGTTGGCTAACACAGGAGAGAGGGGGCTTCCCATAGCTAATCCTTTGACCTGTTTGTATAGTTTACCTTCCAATTCAAAATAGCCAGAGTTTACACAGTGAGATAACAGAGAGAACATTTTATTTGAAATCTTGTTTTTTCAAATATGAAGAACGTCCTGTGTCGGAATGTTGGTAAAGAGTGCTACTACGTCAAAGCTCACCATGATGTCAGAAGATTTTAATTTTAGGTCCTTTATTTTAGAGACAAAATCTGTTGAGTTTTTAATATAAGAAGAAGATTTTCCCGCATAAGCTTTTAACGATGACACCAAATATTTGGATAACCTGTATGTGGGTGAGTCAATGCTGTCTACTATAGGTCTCAGTGGATAGTTTTCTTTGTGTACCTTCGGGAGACCATATAACCTTGGAATGAGAAGGTGTAAAGAGCGGATAGAGAGCCGTGTATTCCGTGGAATTTCTGTGGTCTTTTGTAGGAGATTATTGGTTCTATTGTGTATTTCTCTTGTTGGATCTCTCTCAATTTCTGAATAACTATCTGAATCTAACAGTGCTAAGATTTTTTCTCGGTAGTCTATTTTATCTAGAACTACAGTTGCATTCCCCTTATCAGCCTTTAAGATGACGATGTCCTTGTTAATCCGTAGATTTTTAATTGGAAGTCTCTCACTAGGGGATATATCATCAGAAGGAGGTTTTGAGTTGTTGATTGCAAGAATTGCTTCGATGCGAAGTAAACTCGCGTCTGCGGTAGGAAGTAGCGAAGCTGCCTTCTCCATCTTAGAATATAATCCACAATAGAACCAATAATCTCCTACAAAAGACCACAGAAATTCCACGGAACACACGGCTCTCCATCCGCTCTTTACACCCCCTCATTCCAAGGTTATATGGTCTCCTGAAGGTACACAAAGAAAACTATCCACTGAGACCTATAGTAGACAGCATTGACTCACCCACATACAGGTTATCCAAATATTTGGCGTCATCGTTAAAAGCTTATGCGGGAAAATCTTTTTCTTATATTAAAAACTCAACAGATTTTGTCTCTAAAATAAAGGACCTAAAACTAAAATCTTCTGACATCATGGTGAGCTTTGACGTAGTAGCACTCTTTACCAACATTCCGACACAGAACGTTCTCCATATTTTAAAAAACAAGATTTCAAATAAAATGTTCTCTCTGTTATCTCACTGTGTAAACTCTGGCTATTTTGAATTCGAAGGTAAACTATACAAACAGGTCAAAGGATTAGCTATGGGAAGCCCCCTCTCTCCTGTGTTAGCCAACATTTTTTTCGAGGACGTTGAAAAAAAGGCAATTTCCTCTTTTACTTTAAAACCAAAAATTTGGCTTAGATATGTAGGTGATATATTCCTCATATGGGAGCATGGTACTGAGAATCTTCACAAGTTTCTCAACCACTTAAACAACTGCCATCAAGATATAAAATTGACTATGGAGATTGAAGAAAATAGTTCCATCTGTTTCCTAGATGTTAAACTCACCAAGACGCCTGAATCAATAAAAGTCTCTATATTTAGGAAGCCAACACACATAGACAGATATTTGCATGTGTCCTCCCAGCACAAACGTTGGGTATTATATCAACTCTAGCGAATCGTGCAAGATCTGTACTATCAGATGAAGAAGAACTGAAAAAGGAACTACAACATCTTAAATGGATCTTTAAAAACAATGGCTACTCTCTTAAAAATATTAACAACCAATTATCCCACCGTCAACGTAGCAACGTAGAGACACAGGACGACTCCAAAGGTCATATCGTCTTGCCATATATCAGCACACTATCCAAAAAGCTGAGTAGAATTCTAAAGAAGTTTAACATAAAAACGTGCTTCTCGACTCTGCCAAAAATAAGATCACGCTTGAACAACTATAAACAACCTCACAACCTTCTACAATTCCCAGGTGTATACAAGGTCACTTGTGAATGCGGAAAGCCTTACTATGGGCAGACAGAGAAATCTATCTTACTACGTCTCGAAGAGCACCAGCGCGACATTGCTTATAAAAGAACCAAAGCAACTGCTCTGTCAAGCCATGTCCTGTTTTCAATAAACACGAACAACGAAAGCCACCAACATGAAATAAATTGGACTTCAACTTCAAACCTACACATTTGCCATGATGAGGTAGAGCACCGCATTGTCGAGTCAAAAGAAATCACCTTGGACCCTTTTCATTTGAATAATAATCTTAGCTATAATTTGCCTGACTCTTTCAACTCTACTATCAGATACTGGAGATCGTGTGATTCCACACACACACACAGGTGTACAACAATAGAACTTTAACTCGGACTGTAGTTCAAGCTCATAATAACCATAATTTACAGTCGAATATTATGGCTTTATAATTGTATAGCTTTAGAGTGTGTCAATGTTAATTTAAGTGTCTTTTAATATCTTTCTATGTTCTTATCGCCTGATGAAGTCATTCTTGACGAAACATGTTGCGTTTTTTTAAATAAATGTCATTGTGTTATAATTCTCGGGTTTAAGTCAGTTAATTTAGAAAAATGAACATATCCCAACCCCGAGTTAATAGTACTAATCATCATATATATATATATATATATATATTAAGAATTAATGTAATGTAACTTTTCATGTGTGAGCCATACGCTAAATAAAATAAATAAATTTGAGCAGGATAAAATTGAATTTCATACTAAAAAGAAGACTGTGTACAAAAGTGTTTTAAAATGAATAACAGTTGAGCAACTTTCAGAGGTGAATTGACGACTCAAATACAAAACATTATTCAAGAAACAATAAAAGAGGTTGAACACAAGAACCAAACCTTGGAGATTCGGCAATAAACTGCAAGGAAAACGATTGATTCAGCCAGAGTGGCATATGATGAAGTTATCTGTAAAAACAGAAAAATTACAACTATGTAGTGGACTCAGGAAGTTAAAGAGGCAGTCAAGGAAAAGAAGAAAGCACATCGAAAGGTCTGGCAAGTACGCCACTTTTGGTCTCTAAGAGAATACAATGAAAACTGTTAGAATGCAACTACGTAAAACCAAGTAAACAAAAGTCACATGAAGACTTTAGAAAGAACATAGAAAATAAACATCAGGAAGGTGGCAAAATATTCTGGAGGCTATTTAAAATGCTTAGAAATGGATAAAGAAAAGGAATCAGATATGATAAAGGTGACACACTGAAGATAAAGATATTTTAGATGTCTGGAGTAATTACTTTGAAAGATTGCTAGATGAAACAAGCAGTGACAGCACAGTGGTAGAAAATACTCAAGAAGAATGTAATCAGGAATACATATCAATACTTGAAATGGAGAAAGCCATCAAAATGTGGAAAGGCAGCTGGAGCATACGAAATTTGACCAGAAATTTCAAATATGGAGGTATAAAAGTTTTACAGTGAGTGCAGTGCATAATTCAGAAGGCAGAGTCACAGAGTTGAAATTCAGCATGATTGGAGTAAAGCTCAGATGGTACCTATTTATAAAACAGTAAATAAACTGAATGTGAGAATTACAGAAGGATTACCCTATTGAGTGTTCTTGGTAAGAATTATGCAGGTAATCTCGAGAAATGGCTAATAAAAATCGTGGAAGGAAAACTTAGTGAAGAACAAGCTGGATTCAGGCCAAAAGAGGTTAATCAGATTTTCACTCTAGGACAGTTGAGAAATCTTGGGAATATAACAAGGAATTGTATTTAAGTTTTGTAGATCTGGAAAAATCATATGACAAGGCGCCAAGAGAAATGTTCTACAAAACAATACAGTTATATGATGTAAATGGAACATTATATTGAGCAATATACAGTCTCTACTTGAGCTGGAAGTCAATTGTTGGAATTGACAGAGGTATACAGGAAGATAGTTTGATGCTAAATCAGGTGTGTGATAAGGGTGCGCATTATCTCCACTGTCATTCATTATCTATATGGATCACATTATGAATGAAAGGGATATTAAATCTGATATCAAAATTGGCAATGTTAATGTCAGCTCTTTAACTGTATGCAGACGATGTTATACTTCAAAATAAATCTAGTACAAGTCTGCAAGATTTCCCGAGTAAATTGAATAACTGTTATAACAAATTTGGTATGAAAATCAGTAATAATACACAGAAATCTTGAAAATATCAAACTGTATCGTGAATGATAAACCTATAGGACAAGCAAAATATTTCAGCTATTTAGGCACAATTTTTAGCAACGATGGAAAATTAAATATGGAAATAGACAACAAAATTTAAAGCTGGCATGGTAGGAAGTCAGCTGAATAAATTTATATCATCATCATCAAATTCCTGACATGTACCCTCAAGGGGTGTACAGGATATGATAGTACTACATGAAAAATTTACATCATTACTAACTTCCTATCTACATTCCATAAATTTATATGGAATAAGAAAAAAAATTAGTCAGAACACTAAATTAGCTGTATACAAGACAGTGTTCAAACCAGTTTTAACTTAAGGATCAGAGAGCTGGACTAGAAAACACTTGATCAAAGACTGAAGACTGCAGATGCACAGTGTCCCCATTAAGTAATGAGACAGCAATTATTATATAAAAACAATGAACTATATTTGGAATCAATTACACAGATTCAAAATAATCTCCCTCCAACTCCACACAATGTTTACAGCTGTCATAAAGGTGTTCAAAGACACAGTGGAATACTGAATGACTTTTTTTCCCTTCCCAAATATTAAGTGTGCCTTGAAATGGGAACACTTCAGTGACACGAAGACATCCAACACAGTGTGACCCAGAGACCGAATATTTGGGAAGAGAAACAAGTCTGCAGGAGTCAAATCTGGCAAACAGGAGGGATGTTCGATCACAGAGATTGACTTCGAAGCCAGAAACTGCTTCACAGGCAACGCACAGTGTCAACGTTTGTGGCACAACTTCGAACAAATCTCTTTCTAAGATTAATTTGGCCGTTTCCTTACTGACACCAAGCTGTACAGTAAGTAGCCTAGTGGTTATTTGCATGTTAGGCAACAATTTCCTCCCCCCCCCCCCCCCCACCCCCCCCCCCCCCCACCCCCCCCCCCCCCCACCCCCCCCCCCCCCCACCCCCCCCCCCCCCCACCCCCCCCCCCCCCCACCCCCCCCCCCCCCCACCCCCCCCCCCCCCCACCCCCCCCCCCCCCCACCCCCCCCCCCCCCCACCCCCCCCCCCCCCCACCCCCCCCCCCCCCCACCCCCCCCCCCCCCCACCCCCCCCCCCCCCCACCCCCCCCCCCCCCCACCCCCCCCCCCCCCCACCCCCCCCCCCCCCCACCCCCCCCCCCCCCCACCCCCCCCCCCCCCCACCCCCCCCCCCCCCCACCCCCCCCCCCCCCCACCCCCCCCCCCCCCCACCCCCCCCCCCCCCCACCCCCCCCCCCCCCCACCCCCCCCCCCCCCCACCCCCCCCCCCCCCCACCCCCCCCCCCCCCCACCCCCCCCCCCCCCCACCCCCCCCCCCCCCCACCCCCCCCCCCCCCCACCCCCCCCCCCCCCCACCCATTACTTTGAAAAACTGCTAAATGAAACAAGCAGTGATGACAGCACAGTGCTAAAAAACACTGAACAGGTATGCAGTCAGGAATACATATCCATACTTGAAGTAGGAAAAACAATCAAAGGCTTGAAATGTGGAAAGGCAGCAGGAGTAGATGATATTCGACCAGAAATGCTGAAATATGGTGGTATAAGAGTCTTACAGTGGCTGCACTGCATAGTTCAGAAAGCCTGGACAGAGGAACGAATTCCCGATGATTGGAGGAGCTCTCATAGTACCCATATATAAAAAGGGAAATAAAACTGAATGTAAGAATTACAAAGGTATTTCCCTACTGAGTGTTCCTGGCAAGATTTATGCAAGTATACTCGAGTAATTAATCAAAGTAATGGATACTATTACTTTGGTATGGAAGAATTGTGGAAGAAAAGCTGGGTGAAGAACAAGCTGGATTCAGGCCAAATAGAGGCTGTCAGGATCAGATCTTCACTTTAAGACAAATAGTCGAGATAGCATGGGAATATAACAAAGATCTGTATTTAAGTTTTGTCGATTCGGAAAAGGCATATGACAAGGTGTCAAGAGAGAAGCTATTCAATACGCTACAGTTATAATTGTGTCAATGGGGCATTATATCAAGCAATACTCAGTCTTTATTTGAGTTGTAAGTCAGCAGTTAGAATTGAAGGAAGTACAGGAAGATGGTTTAATGTTAAATCTGGTGTGAGACATGGATGTACATTATCCCCTCTGTTATTCATTATCTATATGGATCACATTAATGAAGGAAAGTGGTATTAAACATGATATCAAAATTGGAGATGTTAATGTCAGCTCTCTACTTTATGCGGATGATGTTATACTTCTAAATAAATCCGCTAGAAGTCTGCAAGATTCTCTGATTAAATTGAATAACTGTTGTAATAGATATGGTATGAAGGTCAGCAATAAAAAGACAAAGACAATGAAAATAGGCAGAATCGTTGAAAATGTCAACTGTGTTGTGAATGGAGAACCTGTGGAACAAGTAAAACATTTCAGCTACTTAGGCACGATTTTTACTGAAGATGGTAAATTAAATATAGAAATAGACAACAGAATCAGCAAAGCTGGTATGGTGGGAAGTCAACTGAATAAATTCATATGGAATAAGAGAGAAATTAGTTGGAACACTAAATTAGCAGTATACAACATAGTGTTCAAACCAGTTTTAACTTATGGATCTGAGAGCTGGGTCAGAAGTAAAACACTTGACCAAAGACTAGAGACCACAGATATGAGAGTCCTGCGAAAGATTATAGGCGTGAACAGATGCCATCAATGGCAATATCATATTAAAAACGAGGATATTAGGAAAGAACTTGACATCGTCAGCATCCAGGAATGCGTTAGCAGAGCTAATCTCAGGTGGTATGGTCACTTAAACAGAATGGGCGAGGAAAGAATAGCTAAACAAGTGTTCTCTGCCAGGTTGGCAGCAAAACGACCCAGAGGAAAACCAAGATATAGGTGGATTGATACGGTACAAAGTGCCTTAGACGATAGAAATATAAGATCTGATAATGTTGGAGTCTTGAAAAGTAACAGACTGATTTGGAGGAAAATTGTAGATAGGAAGTTAGTAATGATGTAATTTTTTTCATGTAGCACTATCATATCCTGTACAACCCTTGAGGGTACATGGCAAGAATTTGATGATGTTTTTTTATAAAAGAATTAGAATATATCCCAGGGCCTAGTTAAAGGAAAACCATGAAGATGAAAGACAATAAAACATATTCAGAATATAAATTTATTATTCTACTTCTTAACAAAGAATTGAGCTAACGTACTTACTTTAGCAGGGATTCTGTCCCCCCCCCCCCCCTCCATACAACTGACGGTGTGACCCTATTACCTTTTTTATTACTTCTGCAAATTTACTGCTTCTCTCTTCAACAGGGTCAGCTTCTAAGCATCACTGCATAAAAATTTCGATTGTATGAAAAATATTTTCAAATTGTTTCTGTGAAATCTCTTTGGGCTTGTCAGAGATTAAATTTTCTTCATATTTTTCAGGATCTTCCCGCTGTGCATCTAAATTCAGCAAGTCGGAATCACTCACTTTCTGAGAATGAGATTTAATTAAATTAGATTCATTTGAAAAGCCTCTAAAATCATTTGCACAATGTAGAAGAATGTGTTTCCAAACGGCTTGCATATTGCTATCAGCAATTTCATTCGACTTTGCAACTTTATAACCAGGCTGAGATTTCTCTGATTTGGCTAGAAAAGTCTTGGAAGGCATTCACTTCCAAAAAAGGCCGGGTTCATTGACATTAAATATTTGTTGGCACAATAGTCCCCTTCTTCTACAATTTTCTTCAAAATCTCTGGATAATTTGCAGCCATCTCTTTATTTGCATTTGCAGCTTCGCCTGTGATTAGAACATCATGTAGGCGAGGGATGTTCAACCCGTCGATCGCTATCGACCGGCAGCGATTTTTGGTCGATCTCTTGTGTATTCCTCCTTACTTACAAATTTAATTAAAACTGAAAACATAATATTTTATTTATCATTATTATGTATTATTTTTAATTCGCTTTAAGTGTATTGCTATTGTTTATTTATTTTTCGTAAAAATTGTGAAATCAGTAATTTTCTTATAAGTCTGAGTAAATGAATTAATTTGGATCAGTGGAAGTCAAACAGCGAACTGAGTGAATATGATTATAAGCAAAGTGTAAAAACTCGATTGTAGCTTAAATATTAAATATTCCAAAGCACATTACATCAATTTTTTACTCAGGTGAAGTCCCATGTGAATATTGTAAAAAAAATAAACTTTGTTTGTCTCGGTATAGTTTGTATTAGATGTTTTTGTAAATAACTCTTTTGAAGCTAACAGTATATACTGCTTTAATAAGAATATGTTAGAGTGTTAAAAACAAAGGCAATGTTTTTGTCACTGAAGCTGTACATGGAGGCATTAGAAAGATTGTTATTGAAACTTGTATGTATGAGAAAGGCTTGCAGACTCCAAGTGCAAAACATCTCCGAAATCAGTCAGAAAGAGTTCAAACAACTTTCCGATGGCCGGCAACTTACAATCAAAAGAAAGCGGAGGAGAACAAAAGGCATGCAACTAGAAACTTAAGATGAAAGACTCATACCAATTCTTTGGGGGTTGCCAAACTTCATGCATGGCCTCAGAGGAGGCCTAATAAAAAGGGACTGAAGCAAGCAGAAGGGGTCCCGGTTCCAGAATTGCTGTCAGAGAGAAGACTGCCCGGATCCACGCTGCTTGAAAGAGGAGTATCCCGCTTCCAGAAAGGAGCTTCTCAGTTTGAGATGAAACTACTTCTAGGCCACAGACAAGGTTTCAAATTGCCGAAAGGAAGAGTTCTAATTGCCAGAGAAAAGTTTCCAGGCCAGGTTAATGTCAGACATTCACCAGTGTGTTGCATTTTCATTACAATTTGATGAAACAAACGACTTCACTGATATTGCTCAGTTAATGGTATTTATTTACATGTATTTCAAGATTATTCAAGTAAAGAAGAACTTTTGAAAATTATACCATTATTGGGAAGGACTAGGGGAGAAGACATTTTTTCGGCATTTGATGAATTTGTTAAACAACACAATCTTCCGCTTTTTAAACTTGTGTCTATTACTACTGATGGTGCTCCTGCAATGAAAGGTAATAAATCAGGCTTCATTTCATTATGTAAAAACGATGACAAATATCCAGATTTTTTAACGTACTGTTGTATTATTCCCCAACAAGTACTGTGTAGTAAAAGATTAAACACAAAAGATGTTTTGGATATTACATTTAAAATTGTAAATTCTGTTCGAGGAAAAGCCCTGCAACAGATGTTATTTAAATTACAGGCAGATGATGATAGGAAACTACTGTTGTACAATAATGTTCGCAGGCTCAGCAGAAGTTAATTTTTAGAAAGATTTCTCGTATTAATTAACAATATAAAAAATTTTCTTGATGAAAAAGGAGATATTTATCCACAATTGAGTGATAAAAGATGGTTGTTACACTAAACACTTTTAGTAGATTTCCGCATAAAATTAAACAATTTAAATTTAGAGTTACAAGGTAGAGATAAAAATTTAATTGACATGCTAAGTTCAATAAAAACTTTCCAACAATACTTACTTTTATTAAAGAAAAATATAAATGACTGCGAATTTAGACATCTCCCATATTTATTAACATTTTTTGAACAAAATCAAGAAATGCTTCGCTATGATTTAAAAGAATTTATTTGTGAAATAGAATTAGTTGAGGAAGAAATAAATTCAAGATTTAAAGATTTTAATAAAACTGAAATGATTGTATCTTTTATCAATAATCCATTTCAAGAAAACTTGAACATCACAGAAATTTCAAATAAAATTAGTAGGATGTTTGATATAAACCAAGCTGAAGTAAAACTTGAGATAATAAACATTCAGAATAGTTTACATTTAAAATCAATAAACAATGAAGTCATTTGGAAGTATGCACATGAAAAATTCCCAATATTATTAACTGATATTGCACAAAAAATTCTGTCCTGTTTCGGATCGATATACTTGTCAGAATCCGCTTTTTCAAATATGACCCTCATAAAAAATCAAATAAGAAACTAAATTACAAATGATCATTTGGATGATTGTCTGCGATTGGCCACTTCTTCATATCAACTTGACTATGAAAATATTGTGAGGTCCAAACAATGCCAAATTTCACATCATTTTTTTTTTTTTTTTTTTTTTTAATCAACCAGCATTTCCTGTAACTTATGAGTTTGTAATCAATCTGTTGTTATTTCTAACTTTGGTTTTCCAAAATAGAGAACTAAATATTTTTTTTCCAATATATATATATATATATATATATATATATTTTTTTTTTTTGTTGTATTAAAATAATTAAAAGTGATAAATAAATTTTTAAATATACAAATAAAGTTTTTAGTTGTGTATTTTTTTTTAGTTGTTTATTTGTGCATAATCAGATATCAGGTTGGGGGAACATGATCTACAGGGTATCCCAAAATTCACGCAAGAAGTAATTTTGATAGAAAACAGGTTTTTAATTAAAAAATGTAATTTCTTATTGATTCATAAAGTATACAGTATAGGGTTATGCATGGAATAGATATCGGGTAAATGGCCTCCACGGCTTTGCTGGCACATACGCACTCTTTTGTCGAAATTTTCCATGACCGTTTTGCATAAATATGGCTGAATTTTGTTGATACAGCACTCAATTTTCTCCTTCAAGGCGTGGGTGGTCGTGGGCTTGTTGGCTTAAACCTTAGACGTCAAAAAACCCCAAAGAAAAAAGTCCAACGGCGTTAAGTCACATAATCTGGGCGGCCAATTCTGATCACCAAAATGGGAAATTACACGACCAGGAAATGACTCATGCAGCAATTGAATTGTTTCTCGGGCTGTATGGCATGTGGCACTGTCTTGTTGAAACCACATGTCGTCCACATCCATATCTTGCAATTTAGGCACAAAAAACTGGATTATCATATCATGTTACTGAGCACCATTAACTGTTATTGCTTACCAGCCACATTTTCGAAGAAGAAGAATGGACCAATGATGCCTCCAGCCCAAATTCCGCACCAAACAGTGACACATTGTGGATGCATTTGTTTCTCAACAATCACTCGTGGATTTTCTGAACCCCAAATGCGACAATTTTGTCGATTAACGAAGCCATCAAGATGAAAATGAGCCTCATTGCTGAAGATGATTTTGTTCGAAAAATAAGCATCCATTTGTTGTGGTTTCATAATCCATTCAATGAACTCTCTTCGCATTTTTAATAACCCTGAACTGTCAGCTGTCACACTGTCTTTTTTTTCTCGTTGGCAACGCTTTACCGCACAAATGGCGCTAAATTTAAATCTTTGTGAATTTTGGGACACCCTGTATAAAAGAGAGTAGATCGGCGAATAATGTTTCATAGAAAAGTAGCTCGCATAGTAAAAAAGGTTGAACACCACTGATGTAGGCAATTTTTCTTTTCAAAGCACACAAATGACCCAGCACTAGTGTGGAATTCTTCTTTTTCCATCATTGATAGCCCTTTTTTTCAAGATTACAATCTTCGATCCATGTAGAAAGAAGCCTCTAATTCAATCATTATAATTCTTTGATTCAAGTGCATGCATGCATGAACATGAAGCAGCCGCATCTTTCTTTTTGCATTCAGCTGCTTTGCTTAAAGTTGCTCTTTGAGTTGATTCACCCATTTTTGTGTTCTTGTCCTATCTTTGCTCTGGACTCGCCTTGTTCATTTTTCTTTATTATTTCAAGTTTTTCTTCCAATAAGATTAATTCTCAAATCATTTTCCATGGGGTGCTTAAGGGTCAAAGCTGTATAACTGAGAGGAGACCTCCACATAGCCTTTAAAGGAATGCAGAGAACCAACCAGGACCAGTCCAATCCTCACCTTCTCGTGGTGCACGCTGTTGGGTATCTACCTGGATACTGAACAAACGAGGATGGGCTGGCAATTTGGGATTTAGCGGACCAAATTGTATTCTCATTGGCTTAAACCAATATAGAAAATGATGGTACAACATGACAAAATTTCATGCTGGCTGGGGCGTTGCCCGTTTAAATAAGGCCCCAGGGAACCAGGGCGAACATCGAAAAGTCAGCTACTGGAACAAATCTGAAAGCACACCCCAACTCAACATCACCAGAGTTAAAGATCGGTACAATCAACATAAGAAGCCTGAATGGCAAAGAAATGGAGCTAGCTGAGAAATTAGATAAGTACCAGATCGACATAATAGGGGTGACTGAAACAAAAAAGACAAAAACTGGCGAGATCTTTCTGAGCAATAAATACAAAATGTTATATTCAGGCAATGACAATCAAGGAAAAGAAGGAGTAGCCATAGTATTCAATACAAAATACGAGGCTAATCTTGAATGGCAGGCAGTCTCAAGTAGAGTGATGTGGGCAAATATCAGAATGGGGAATTGGACAATGAGACTTATTTGTGCCCACGGAAGGTTCTACTAAGGTAGAAGTGGAGGAATTTTTTGAGGCTTTAGAAAAAGCAACTGATACAATGAAAAAGGAAAAGTTGGTCCTTGTTGGGGATCTAAATAGCAGCATAGGAAATGATTGTCAGACATACAAAAATATTTTGGGAAAATTTGGAGAAAAGAGTAAAGCTAATAATAATGGCAAATATCTGTTGGATTTCTGCTCAGGACATGGACTGGTTATTACTAACACCATGTTCCAACATAAAAATGTGCACAAATTCACATGGAGAGAAGAGGCAAGGAATAAGAAAAGTCTCATTGACTATGTTATTGTTGATAGTGATGTTTTCTCCCTGGTGCAGGACACCAGAGTGTACAGAGGATTTGAAATTGGAAGTGATCACTGTTTAGTCTTGAGCAAGATAAAATTGAATTTCGTATTGAAAAGAATAACACGAAAGAAAGTTTTAAAGCGAATAAAAGTTGAGCAGCTCTCAGATGTAAACTGTAGACTAAAATACATAAACATGATTGAAGAAAAAATGAAAGAGTTTGAGAACAGGAACAAAACCTTCGAGAAACCCTGGTTAATTCAGCCATAGAGGCACGTGGTCTGCAAGGATAGAAGAATCAGAACTCCATGGTGGACACAGGAAGTTAAAGAGGCAGTGAAAGAAAAGAAGAAAGCATATAAAAAGTTCCTGGCAAATAAGTCAGCTTTTGTTCTTCGAGAATACAGAGACAAACGTAAGAAAGCGAAACAATGTGTAAAACTAGCTAAACAAAAGTCATGGGAGGACTTTGGAAGGAACAGAGAAAATAAATATCAAGAAGGTGGCAAAATATTCTGGAGGTTTTTGAAGAAGCCTAGGAATGGAGGAAAGAGTGCTGTAAAAGGAGTTAGAGATGATAAAGGTGACATGAAAATGAGAGAAAAAAGATATCCTTGAAGTATGGAGTAATTACTTTGAAATACTGCTAAATGAAACAAGCAGTGATGACAGCACAGTGGTAAAAAACACTGACGAGGCATGCAGTCAGGAATACATATCCATACTTGAAGTAGAAAAAGCCATCAAAGGCTTGAAATGTGGAAAGGAAGCAGGAGTAGATGATATTCGACCAGAAATGCTGAAGTATAGTGGTATAAGAGTCTTACAGTGGCTGCACTGCATAGTTCAGAAAGCCTGGACAGAGGGATGAATTCCCGATGATTGGAGTAGAGCTCTCATAGTACCCACATATAAAAAGGGAAATAACACTGAATGTGTGAATTACAGAGGTATTTCCCTATTAAGTGTCCCTGGTAAGATATATATGCAAGTATACTTGAGAAACGGTTGAGAAGAATTGTGGAAGAAAAGCTTGGTGATGAACAAGCTAGATTCAGGTCAAATAGAGGCTGTCAGGATCAGATCTTCACTTTACGACAAATAGTGGAGAAATCAGGGGAATATAACAAAGATCTGTATTTAAGTTTTGTCGATTCGGAAAAGGCACATGACAAGGTGTCAAGAGAGAAGCTATTCAATATGCTACAGTTATAATTGTGTCAATGGGGCATTATATCAAGCAATACTTAGTCTTTATTTGAGTTGTAAGTCAGCAGTTAGAATTGAAGGAACTACAGGAAGATGGTTTAATGTTAAATCTGGTGTGAGACAAGGATGTACATTATCCCCTCTGTTATTCATTATCTATATGAATCATATTATGAAGGAAAGTGGTATTAAACATGATATCAAAATTGGAGATGTTAATGTCAGCTCTTTGCTTTATGCGGACGATGTTATACTTCTAAATAAATACGCTACAAGTCTGCAAGATTCTCTGACTAAATTGAATAGTTGTTGTAATAGATATGGTATGAAGGTCAGCAATAAAAAGACAAAGACAATGAAAATAGGTAGAATTGCTGAAAATGTCAACTGTGTTGTGAATGGAGAACCTGTAGAACAAATAAAACATTTCAGCTACTTAGGCACGATTTTTACTGAAGATGGTAAATTAAATATGGAAATAGACAGCAGAATCAATAAAGCTGGCATGATAGGCAGTCAATTGAATAAATTCATATGGAATAAGAGAGAAATTAGTTGGAACACTAAATTAGCTGTATACAAGACAGTGTTCAAACCAGTTTTAACTTATGGATCTGAGTCAGAAGTAAAACACTTGACTAGAAACTGCAGATTTCTAGTCTTTGGTCAAGCATTTCCATTAGTCCAGTGCTATGGAAGCAAACACCATTTCCATATACATTGGATTTATTTATATTTTTAATTTTTTAAAAAATCTATAACTGATAAATGAGCAATAATATATTTTCTCTTTGGATGATATGAAACATTTGATTTATATATAAACACAGTTCTCACCTCTCCAAGCTAGTCTATGAAATTGCCTCCAAGTCAATGGTCCAGAAACTGAATATGTAACATCCCACAGTCTCTGTGTGCGTTTTTTTTGAACAGCTTCCTGAAGAAGTGGTTGAAGACAGCTGAGTAGCTGCATAATTTCTTGACTGCTTTTCAAAAGTGGAGCTGAAATGCAATATACATAACATTAATTGTCAATATTAATATATTAATATCATTAATTAGAATAGTATTCATCATAAAATTCCTTATAAATAATAACAAGAAAGGTACCATGGTTATGTATGGAGATGACATGACTGTAAAAGGGATAATGTGACATGATATACATATCAGTGCAATAAAATATTATGGGGATGGATGATTTATGCAAAATTTGCATTCCAAATGTATATATTCAATAAGAAATCAATATATGACATGGTGCAAATGATATATGGCCTTTCTCGACTCCGTGCCCCCCTGGAGGTCTCTTGTAATAATAATATATTAGCACTTTACTAAAATGACTTGACTGAAAAAGGGATAATGTGACATGATATACATATCAGTGCAATAAAATATTATGGAGATGGATGATTCATGTGGCCTACCTCAATGACTCCCTGGAAGTCTCTTGTAATAATAATATACAAGCAGAGTATACTCCTCATTTTAGTAAAGTGCTAATATATTATTATTACAAGAGACCTCCAGGGGGGTCAGGGAGTCTTCGAGGAAGGCCACATACCATTTGCAACAAGTCACACCTACTCTTAATTCATTCACACTATTTGCACTCACAATCTCCAAAAGCAAGTCACTGCAATCATGCACTGGTCTATGAAAGAAAAGTCTGCCTCTCACTTCTTTCTTGACTGCATTCATTTTAAAATTTCATGGCCTTCTCACCACACTCCATAACATGGAAAAAATTCTATCTACTGGTGACCCTTTCAGAAGTTTTCACATTGTCTGTAGTCCACAAATTTTTAATCTCTCCTCATGATCTATATTCCACAGTCTCGATATCATCTTTAACACTCTCCATCTGTCATATTGGAAATCAGGAGAGCAGCTAGTCCAGGTGAGGTCTTATCAAAGTCTAGTAGAGAGGTAAAATGACTTTGTAAGGAACCAAAATGCATAACTACCATTTGTACTTTTACATAAATGAGTGAGTTATGGAAGGATGACATTGATTAGAGAAAATAGTATAGGAACAACTGCAGAGGATATAGTTGAAATATTTAATGAGCAGCTCATAAAGGTATTTCATTCTTATGAATGTGACATCATGGAGAGCAGTGGATAATGAGGAGGAGAGACTAACTCTAAGCAAGCAAGAAATAGATGTGGAATTGAGCAAACTTGATGTTAATAAGGCTGTGGGACTCGATGATATATCACCATGTATTCTGAAGGAGTGCTTCAGGGAGTTGACATCTGCCCTTGATATATTTGTTTAATATGAGTCTTACATTTGGTCAAGTTCCAAAGGAGTGGAAGGAAGACAAGGTTGTAATGCTTCATGAAGGTGACAGAATTCAAGTGTACTTATGTAATTATAGGCCAATCTGTGTGTCAGGTGTTGTGGTTAAAGTGATGGAGAGGCTGGTGAGAACCAGGATCCAGAATTGGGTTGACAACAATGGTATTATCTTTGATGGACAGCATGGATTTGCTAAAGGGTGATCACGTTTTACTAATCTACTTACTTATTATAATAATGTGACTGCTTCATTGGATAAAGGAGATGGATACACAAAAGTACACTTAGATTTTGGAAAGGATTTTGATAGATTACTGGATGATAAGTTGATAGTCAAACTAGAGTGGATGGGGTTAGCTATTAGACTAGTGCATTTGATCAGAGATTGGCTATCTGATAGGTATCAGCAAATTGTGTATGGGGGTACAATATCCCAAAGTCACTAGTAGTGTGCCTCAGGGGTCTATTTTAGGGCCATTGCTGTTTAACCTGTATGTTAACGATATTGGGGAAGATTTGGATGGGGATATTCAGTTGTTTGCAGATGAAGAGGAAGAGGAGCGATATGTTAGAGACATACAAAGTTTGTAAGGGGTTGCTACAGGATTAACGTTGAAGAGGTTTTTCATAAAATGGTTGGGATATTGGAGATGAACGAGAGGTCATCCCTGGAAGCTGTATAAGAAGAGTGTGAGTAAGGGAGTGAAAAGCAGGTTTTTTTGCATTTAGAGTTGTGAATGATTAGAATGCAATGTCTGAGAGTGTGGTGACTGCAAGAGAATTTGAATGTGTTTAAGGCAAGGTATGATGAGCTGTGTGTATGACAAAGGGACCTCCTAGATGAGTCTCTGACTCCATGGGAGTCAAAGTAAATAATAGGCACATCTGAAACAAATTTATAATAATAATAATAAATTGGTTTCAGATGTGCCTATTATTTATTTATTTTTGAAAATAATATGTACTTTGGTGCAATGTGAAAATGAAGCTGGAGTTCTTGTCTCAAGCTGCTTGTGATATGCTGAGGACACCTGCATGTTTGTTAAACCAAGGCTTGGATAGTGAGTAGGTTATTAAATGGAGAAGGGCATGAAGGCCTTCATTACAGTAAGAATAATTTATGTTAACTTGATCAAGACAGCTGCATATGGATTAATACAGTTGGAAACAGTAATACGACAATGGAAAGGAAATGCAAAAATCCTGGAGGTTGTCCAAGGACTTTTCACTGTTGAGCGAGTAGCTGAGGAAACATACACAAGATTATGGTCTAGTCATCAAGAGGAGATGCAACCTCTATGGTATACATAAAAGCAGAATTAGATAAGAGATCAAGGGTGTTGGGAGAGCAGAGAGGAGAAGGTATCTAGTTGGTAGCTAGATAATTTGCATTAGATTACTGTTTAGCAAATACCTCAGCATCTTTTCTAGATTGTCAGTGGAATCAGAAAAGGAAACCCGTTGAAGTTGTGAACATTAGTCTTTCCTTGGTTACTGTAATAACTTCAATGACTGAATAGTTGGACAATACAAAAAATAAAGCTTTAAGGATAATCAGTTAAGGATGGCAAAGTGATTTTCAAGAATTTGGAGATAAGTAAAAATGACATGAATAGCTGAGAAGTACAGTACTTGTTTTTGGTAAATTTATACAGAAGGTTGATTGCCATGAGCTTTCCCCATGTACGGTTTTATGCTTCTCTTTTGCATTCATCATAGGATCAAAAGGTCCAGTCCTTAATATTTCCCATCCAATCTGTTCTTTGTCTATCTCTTCTTCTTTTTCCTTGTATCATTCCTCCTAGAAGTGTTTTTAGTAGGGATTCATGCCTTAGTATGTGACCAAGGTAGGTGGTTTTCCTTTTCTTAATGGTTTTCAACAGATTCCTATCTTTTCCAATCATCTCTAATATTTCTAAATTAGTTTTTTGGCAGTCCATGGGACTCTAAGAATTCTTCTGAGGATCCACATCTCAAAGGCTTTTAGTTTATTTTCACAATATTTTGATATTGCCCAGGTTTCTGCTCCATATAGCAGTGTTGACCATACATAGCATTTGGACACCCTAATTCTTGTTTTTGTGTGAATTTCCCTTGAGGTCAGAACATTTTTCATGCTAATGAAGGTTGATCGAGCAATTTCTATTCTTCTTAATATTTCCTTATCACACTTCCCATTCTCTGTAATTAGTTGACCCAAATATATATAATTCTCTAATTGATCTAAAGTATTTCCTCTGATCTTAATATTTATATTGGGTATTTTCTCTTTTTCTCTTGTTACTAGCATGGTTTTGGTTTTTTGAAGTTGAAATTAAGTCTGTATTTTTCACTTAGCTTCCACGTCTCTTCTAGTAGGCTTTGAAGATCTTTTTTATTTTCAGTTAGCAGTACTGTATCATCTGCATATCTTAAGTTGTTTATATTCCTGCCTCCTATGCTGACTCCTTTAAATTCTTCTAATTGCTGGGAGATATTTTCAGTATAGAGGTTCTTTACTGGGAATTCCTCCGAGATTTCTCCTGATATTTTTATTGAGGCAGTTTGCTCCCAATATAATTTATCAGTAATCTGGTATCTTTACCATCTACTCCTAAATTTCTAATGCATTTGATTAGTTGTTCATGTTGTATATTGTCAAAGGCCTTTGTGTAGTCAATAAAACATAAGTAGACTTCTTTCTGCTTCTCCAGATATCTTTCTATAATAGTTCTAATGTTGAAGAGTCCTTCTCTAGTTCCTTTATTTTCCTGAAAACCAGATTGTGTTTCATTAATTTCCATTTTGATTTTATGTTTATTTCTTTCTAGGATGATATATAACATAGCTTTTGCTATCTGTAGAAAGTATTTTTAACTTGGGTATAGTTATGTTAAAGATACCAAGCAATTTTAAACCTGGTTTTACTCCATTTTTTCCAAGTAAGCAAACAGACAATGTCAAGTTTGCGCCTGCAATTTATGCAAGACTAGCTGATCCCACAGGTAGTGCAAGACCAGGGCAACTCGTGGTAAAAGTGGAGCAAGCTCTGATCACTAATCTTAATATTTACCCTTAATGCCAAAACACATCTCCAAGAAGGGGATGTGTTTTGGCATTAAGGATAAATATTAAGATTAGTGATCAGAGCTTGCTCCACTTTGAAAAAATTGTTAACTTTGAAAAAATTTGATTGTTGGCAATGCTTGAACATCTTTGTGATATCTGCAGGAAAGATATCTTTGATAATGTTCATTACTTCTTCTACTGGTACATTCGTGAACAAGGGCACTACACCTAGGCTGGCCATTATGTCTGTTTGTGTAATTTTTATGTTTTTTTGTTTGTCCACAAAGTGTTGAGAATTTTTTAAGTAGGACTCTGTTTGTCTAATTTTTCCTTTAAGTAAATTCGCTAGGTGCTTAGCCAATAGGTAGGTTGGGGATGACCTGGCATCCACAATCGGACGAAGTGGCACTTCTTCTTTATGCACTTTAGGCGCCCCGTACAGTCTAGGAGTGATGGGATGTGAGGATTTGAGTTTTCGTTTTAATTCTTCAGGCCCAAGTATTCATGTTACGGATCAGGAAACTTGTCTCATTGTGGGATCTCTGGTGAGGATTTTGTACGTGGAACTGTCAGATAGTAAGCCGTTTAACTTCTTCATGTAGTCTTCTGAGTTAAGGATAATGGTGGCATTCCCCTTGTCTGCTTTCATAATTATTATTTCTTTGTTCTTCCTTAAGTCCCGAATAGCTTTCCTATCATATGGAGTGGTATTCAGTTGTGTTTGTTTTGCTGTTGCTAGGATGATAGTGCTTTTGAATCTAATGTCGTTGGTTACACCTTGTGGTAGTGGGTAGAGACTTTTTTCAATTCCACACATAAAGTCCATTTTGGGGATGTAATTAGGAGTGATAGAAAAGTTAAAACCTTTTCTTAGAATCTCCGATTCATGTTTCGAAAGGCAGTGATTCGACACGTTGAAGATCACTTTGTTAACTGGGAGGCCATTGTGTGTCTGGTATTTTTTCTTGTACAGTTCATTAAATTTTCTAATTTGTTTGGCTTTATTGAACTGGAAAGTTTTCTCATAGCTCCGTTCTAACATGTGGTCTATATAATTCCAGGTCGTATAATCAAGACTGTTGGAAATGTCATCAAAATATTCGCAGCAATTAATATCACTAATATTCAATTCGTACCTGATGTGTTGGATTCTTTCTCTGAGTAGTGCCAATGACGCCTTGTGGTAAATTCTTCTGGCTTGTATGGATTTAATATAATAGTATATTAAATATATTATATTATATTTAATTAATATTATATTATATTATATTTAATATAATATAATATAATGTAATATAATAATAGCTTGAAAAATCTAATTAACTCCCTCAGTTCAACAGAGCTACAGTACGCAAATAATCATATTACGCGTTTGCATGTAACGCGCGTTCATGATGCTGAGTAGTTATGTCACGCGAACGTGTCACCCTAGCTACCTAACAGGTACTAACGGTTTTTTGTATTTTGAAACCTTTTTTGCATTTACCTCTTTTTTGTACTATGCAAGCCTTGAGAAAGCTGGTCAGTTACTAGCGAAACCGGTAGGCAATTTGTAAGAGCTTAAGTACATTGTAAATATATGGTCTATGTAACAATAAATCTTTATTTTGTAATACTTTATGACCAAAACATGCACAATTTAAAGAGATCATCTCTATATAAACATCTCAAAATATAAAAATCTTTTTTTTTTTTAACAACTACACTTAAAAACAATAATAAATTACATTACATAAAACTGTAGCCATCCCCTGCATTAAAGGAATATGAGATAAAATAAACAGAATGCTACTGAAATACAACCTTAATGTCACCTTTAAAATGCTTGCAAAATTAAGAACTTATTTAAGTCATTCAAGGATTCGCTTCCTCCACTGGCACACCCTGGAGTATACCATACTCATTGCAACTATAACTTGCCTTATATAGGTGAAACAGGATGCACACTTCCTATCCAAAAAAGGAACAAACAGCACATTAAATTTAATAACTATGGTAAATCTGGCCTTACTGATCATGCCTTGAATACTATACATAGAATTGACTTGAAAGGAATCTGTTGTTCACATCACACCAAAACATGGTATGAGAATAAATTTAAGGAGGTCTGTGAAATTCTTATCAACCACCCAATCTTAACAATAATGGTGTTCTAAAAATCCCAAGAATATGGATGGCACATATTCTACCCACATAACCTTTTGGTCTAAAAGTTAATTATAATTAAGACTGTAATAATCTAGGATCTTAGCTCTAATATCACAAACACTTACGTTATTGATTAGGCTATCAAATTTACTGTATTAAAACTGTTTATATGAATTTGTTCTCTGATGATGTTATAAATACATGTTGGAGGTTTAATGGAATATTATCAGCACTGAGAAAGGATTAAAACTAATTTTAATGTTTCCATATTTCGTCTCAGTCACAGAGACATCTTCAGGGATTACAAAAAACTTTTTGTAACAACACACACAAATGCAATACAACAGCGAGTGTAGATAGGACTTTAGTTTCACTCACTGTTGTATTGTATTGTATTTGTGTGTGTTGTGCGCCCTCTATGGGCGTTTGCAGGTAACCTAGGATGTAAAGAGGGATCTGATAATTAATGTTTCAAATTTTGGGAAGTTTTATGCAACCATATTTGTTTAAATTAGGTTGATTCCTGAGTGCAGGTGCAGATTCAAAGAACAGTCTTTCTTTTATGAATTTACTATGGTGGAGCATGGTGGTTTTTTTTCAGGAGATCCTGTGGGTTGTATCCAAAACACGGTCTGCAAGGCCAGATTGACCATAATCGTGATTGTAGATGTATGACTTGTGTTCTTCTAATCGGATGGTTGCTGATCTGCCTGTTCGAAGTAAACCAGTTTAAGGAACAAGGTACTCTATATACCCCAGGCACTGAGAGAGGAGGGAGCTGATCTTTGGTAGAACGGATAAGGGTAGCAGGTTTACGGCGAGACTTAAAAGCTATACGGAGGTTGTACTTTTTTAACGATCTGGCTATTTTTTCTGATATGCACAGATGTAAGGTATGGTGATGGCATTTCTGAAGTCCTTCTGAAGAGATGGTCAGAGAATGGAGAAGGACTTGATTAATCATTTTTTTAATTCTGTAATCATTGTAGCCATTGGAAAGGAAGGTGTTGTGTATGTGGTTTCAGTTTCTCTATTTCAGTTTATGGAGGGAGGGGGGGCCCTCATTCCCCCTCCATAAACTGAAACCTGTATGAACCTTTCAGAAGTTTGTAAGTCTCAATCATATCACCCCACTTTCTCCTGTTTGCTAGTGTCTGCAGTCAACAAATTCTCCATCTGTCTTCATAATTAACATTCCACAATCCTGATATCATTTTTAACACTCTCCTTTGCACTCTCTCCACTACAATAGTCCAAGTGAGGTCTTATCAAGGTCTTGTAAAGAGGCAAAATGACATCCTTATCTTTATATGTGAATGTTTGTTTCAGTATTGCAATTATCTTTTGAGTTGTATTTGCAATCTTTGCTACATGGCCCCTGAATTTCAACTGCCTATCTACTAACACTCCAAATTCCTAGCCTCATCAGTTTCTTCCAGCATAATATAATACGACATTGAATATCTAATCACGCCAAAGTGAATGATTTTACATTTACTGATATTGAACTGAAATCCATTTTCCCACTCACAATTCCAGCTCATTGAAATCAATCTGCACGTACTGCATATCAGCAGCATTACTGATTATCTTACCAATCTTTGTATAATCAGCAAATAGCTGTATGTCGCTTGTCAAATCCTTCCCAATATCATTAATGTACAGATTGAATAACAGTGGACCAAGCACTAATCCTTGTGGTACACCACTGGTTACCTTAAATCTTGCAGACTCGCATCTTCCATATACCACTTTTTGATATCTGTTAGTCAGCCATCCTCTTATCCATGCTAATATTCTGTAATCCAAACCCATATTTTCAAATTTATGCAACAGTCTACCATGTTATATTCTGTCAAAAGTCTTAGCAAAATCCAAAAGTGCCACGGTGTATCCATTCACTTTGTCTAGTTCAATGGTAGCATTGTTATAGAATGTGAGCAAATTGATAAAACATGACCTTCCTATAGTATACCCATTTTGCTCATTGCAAAGCAGAGATTCTCTGTCAATCCATTTCTGAACACGAGCCCTAACCAAATTTTCCAAAATTTTCACCATTACTCCTGAGATACTAATTGGTCACTAGCTGGATACATCGGTCTTTGCACCACCCTTGTGCAATAGAATTACCATACATTCTTTCCATTCCTGCAGAATCTTCCTTGTTCTGAGACTACTATTAAACAGCCTGGTAAAAGGAATAACCAAGTTCGGCTGAACACTATTTTAACACATGCTGATATTCCATCAGTCCCTATTGCTGAATTCTTATCCAGTTTGTGAAACAGCTCTAATGCCTCATTCTCATACACCTGAGTTTCTACATCCAGTGAACAGGTAGCAGTGAGCTTAATTTGCATACATCAAGCTGAACAATCTCTTCTGCATTTGTTATCCTCACACCATCGGCATTTAGAACAGTTATTCTTTCTTTTACTCAAAGCATACTGATAGAATACTTATGGATTATCTTCAGCACACAGAGCCAGTTTCTTTTCATACTCAGACTTCGCTTTCCATACAACAGTTGTGACTATTCTGGCGTGCTGCTCATAATTTTCATAATGGACATCATCTTTAAGCACACGGTATTCCTTCCACACTATCCTTTTCTTTCCAATCTCTTGCTTTATAAGATTACACATCCATTTGACTCTTACACTATTTATTCCATAAACTATTGAGACACATTCTGATATCGCATCATTTAAGTATTGTTTAAATGCTTCCCATGCGCTGTCAATATTCTTCCCATCCAGCAACTGATCCCATTCCCCCAAACTCAGTATACTCCTCAGATGGTCATAATTCCTGCTTTGTAGTTCAGCATTTAACCTTTTCTGAATGGAACATTCATAGGCACTTCCCAAGTGAGTGCTGCATGATCACTATCACCAACTGGAAGCAGAATAGTTACATCTTTAACTGAAACATCCTCTGACACTATAATCAAATCTAACACTCTTTGACTTAGAGTTCCTTCTGTTACATCATGCTGCTTGAGGAAGTTGTCCTGCAACAGCTCAATAAATTCATTTTCATTCTTCTCATCAGATTCTACTGCTACCCAATCGATATTTGGATAATTAAAGTCTCCAAGTATGATTATTCTTTCTGCGCTCATCTTCTCTATTTGGTAATGCATTTCTTCATCACTAGCAACCAATCCATCAGGTCTGCAACAACACTGCACTATGTAATTGATCTTGTTGGATTCCACCTCACACCAGATGGCTTCAAACCACATGAAATACTGTTAGTAGGAGTATTACCATCATAGGTCTCAACTTTAACTGGATTCAAGTCATTCGATATCATTAGAAGCAGCCCCCCTCATTTCTTCTATCCTTCCTAAAAATAGTGTACCGATTACACTTGATACCAGTTAGTACGTTTGATTCTGATAGCCAGGTCTCACTAATGCCTACAATCTGAGGTCCCAACATATTGCCCAAGGCAACAAACTCTACCCCTTTGTTTCTGATACTCCCAGTATTTGTGTACACACAATAATCTACCTGCATGTTCTTTTGTATATTCATCTACAGTCTGCATGAGACAGACAAATTACAGATCCCTATTCTTCTCTAGTGATAATGTTGATAATTAAAATTTATTATTATTATTATTACTTGACACCTCCATGGAGTTCAAAGGACTCATCGAGGGAGGGCAACTACTCTACAACCCTGTCTCCACCACTCAATCCACCAACTACAATGAGCAGCAACTACACGAATGCCATGTACCACCAACCACTACCACTACTATTTTCACAGACAATCATAAACATCCATGCCCATGGTGGGATTCGAACCCACAGCCTTTTGGCCAGAGAGCGGATACGCTAACCACTAGGCCGACCAGGCCGGTAATTTAAATGCATTCATTTTTATAAATAATGTGAGCAATTATAATGAATATGGAGGATTTAATTATAAACATCAATTTAAGTTTTTTCCCTGAAAAACTTGTTTCCAAAAATCCTCGCATATATCTTGAACCACGATTTTTAACTTTAATTTCCGGTTAAAAAGTGAGAGTTATATTTTAGTAAATATGGTATATCAGACTTTTGAGTGCAATCAAGCAAAGCAATGCTCAATGACAGAACCATAATTAAAATAAAGATATCAGAAGCAACTTTAAATTATTAATATTCAAAAATATGTGTATATGCAGAAAACACTCAACAGGAAAGCCATCTGGAATATATGTCTGTACTTGAAGTAGAAAAAGTTATAACAATCCTGAAATGTGGAAAGGCAGCTGGTGTAGATGACATTCAACCAGAAATGCTAAAATATGGAGGCAAAAAAGTTTTACAGTGGCTACACTGCATAATTCAGAAGGCCTGGTCAGAGGAGCAAATTCCAGATGATTGGAGTAGAGCACTCATAGTACCCATCTATAAAAATAAGAGAATAAAGCTGAATGTGAGAATTAAGAGGAATCTCTCTACTGAGTGTTCTTGGTAAGATTCATGCACGTATTCTTGAGAAATGGCTAAGAAAAATTGTGGAGGAGAAGCTTGGAGAAGAATAATCCGGGTTCAGGCAAAACAGAGGTTGTCAGAATCAGATTTTCACTTTAAAACAAATAGTTGAGAAATCATGAGAATATAACAAGGTTCTTTCTTTTAGGGTTACACGGTGATCAGCACTCATATTTGTAGATTTAGGGACTCAAAAACACACGTGTTGAACAGATTATTTTATTAATTACAAATAAAATAAAACTTGACGTTTCGACCTCCATATCGAGGTCATCATCGGAAGAATACAACTGTATACAGAACCAAGCTACATGCTCATGCTTTCTATACCAGTAAACTAAATCTACGTAGTTAATAAATCTTTTTTCTAGTCTGACCTCTAGTGATAGAAAAGAAAAACAAATATAAATAAATAAATAAATAAAATTATAAAAAAAAAAAAAAATTATATATATATATTATAAATAGATAAATGCAACTACAATAAACTGTCAGAGTCCTCATGTATTAATATTCTGGATAGTTACAAAATGATTTCTTTCAGTTGCTATTGAATGTTCTAAACACTTCACCAGATCACCAGGTTGTCTTCTTGTAGTGGGAATATTTCTAATGCTAGTTTAGGATGTTATACAGGTTGTAGATGGGTCCTCCACATTCTTGAAATGGTGAGGCCATCATTTTTGTTGAGATTTGGGTTGTGTTTCAGCATTTCACAAGACTCTTTAAATTTTCTCTCAAACCAGGTTTTGGTGCAGTGTAGGGACTTGGTATTTTTCCAGTCAATTCTATGGTATGTTTGGAGTGCATGGTCAGAAAGGCCTGTTTTACCGAAGTGGAGGTATTTAATGTGTCGTTTGTGTTTGTCTTGTCTGATTGGGATAGTTCGCCCTGTTTCCCCTATGTATGGTATGTTACATGTGCAGTGTATTTTGTATACCCCTGGGTGTGCTAGGTGTGGAAGAGGATCTTTAGAGGAACTGAGTAGGTGTCTTAGCTTATTTGGGGGTTTAAAGGTGGTTTTAATGTTGTATTTGCGAAGTGTTCTGTCTATTTTTTCAGAAATGCCTCTAACATAAGAAATGGCAATAGCATTCTTGAAATCTTTTTTGTTCTTACTGGTATCTTTATGGAGGATCTTGTGAATAGTTTTTTTATTGTATCCATTTTTGATAAATGTTTGGTTGATGATTTTGTATTCTTGGTTTAGAGCCTGTTCATTCGAACAAATAGTTGGGGCTCTGTATTTAAGGGTGCTTACGACACCTAATTTTTGTGTTGGGTGGTGGTAAGAATTTTTGTGTATGTATTGGCCTGTGTGTGTAGGTTTGCGGTAAACTGAGAAGGAGAGACAGCCAGAGGGAAGACGTGTGACAAGTGTGTCTAGGAAAGGAAGAGAGTCGTTTTTTCCATTTCAATGGTGAATTGGATACGTTTGTGTTGTTTGTTTAGGTGGCTAAGGAATGTATTTAGAGCTTCGCGGCCGTGGGGCCAAATGGCGAAAATATCGTCGACGTATCTGAGCCAAATTTTGGGCTTTAGACATGCTGTCTCTAGAGCACGTTGCTCAAAGTCTTCCATATAAAAGTTAGCTATTGGGGGAGAAAGTGGTGAGCCCATGGCTGTACCTTCTTTTTGAAGGTAAAAATTGTTTTGCCATACGAAATATCAGGAGCAGAGTATGTGGGCAAAAAGGGCCGTGATGTCATGTGGAAACATATTTCCACATGACATCACGGCTCTTTTAAAACATATTTTATATGGAAGACATCTGAGATTAGCAGAGCTAATCTCAGATGGTATGGCTACTTAAACAGATTAGCTAAACAAGTGTTGTTTGTCAGGATGGCAGGAAAAAGACCAAGATGTAGGTGGAGTCATACAGTAAAAAGTGTCTTAGCAGACAGAAATATAAGATCTGATAATATTGGAATGTTGAAAGATAACAGGCTAATCTGGAGGAAAGTTGTTGATAGGAAGTTAGTAATGATGAAACTTTTCATGTAATACTATCATAAGAGCCTGTACCCCTACCCCAAGTCAGGAATGTGAACCAGTATCTTCTTGAAGATACTGGTCCATGAACTTCACTTGACAAGGACAAGCATCATCATCTTGTAGGATAAATGCCTCCCCTAATGCACCTGCATACGGACAAACATAGGAGTTCAAGACCTTGTCTCTATAAGAAGCAGCAATTTCATGGTTCTGCTAGGGAGCACATTGAGGTTGGTGCATCCACTCAATGAAATGCTTCCCTAAACCTTCACACTATCTCCACTGTAAGTGTCCCTTTCATGGATATTAGAGAGATGACATTTTCTTGGTTCTCTCCAGATCACAGCACGCCTGGCATTGTTTTGTAGAACAAATCAGAACTCGTCTGTAAGCACTACTGATCCCACTGTGCATTTGATGTGGAGTCTGGTCCATTTCAAACGTTCTTGCCTGTGGTGGCGTAGGGATAGGAGTACGCAGACCACCACTCGCAAAACATTTTGTGCACACTGGAAGGAGATACCAATGTTCCTCTAGCTGATACAAGATCAAATCATAGCTGCTTTGGAGTAGTAATCCTGTTCTGACAAGCAAATAATGGTGATATTGGACAGCCACTGCAGTTGTAGCCTGTGGCCTTCATTCACTGTATCTCTGGGATGCTATTGTGACATTTAGAATTGGTTTCTGAACCTGTGAACCATAAAAGAACAAACACGCAACCTTTTGGCTATCCTGCCAGATTTTGACAGCCTCTAGTCTTACAATGACTCATGACTCGCCACGTGAATTCATTGTTTAAAGGATGTCTTGCAGTCATATCCAAGAATTTCGCCATCACGAAATGTGTTGTTTTCACTCCAGACATGAAATGCAAAACGACAATCCAAAATACCGGCTTTTTATGACATGGTCCATTTGCATGCACAACTGAACACACCACATGTTTGTATATGACAACCAGACTCAGCAGCACTTATTAAATAATGTACCTGACTTTCACCCCCCCCCCTCACACACACACAAAGTTATTGTGATTTCTCTCTTTGTTCCTTAATTTATGGAAACCATGTAGTTGGAAATTAATATGGATCTGTATTTAACTTTTGTAGATCTGATAGAGGCATATGATAAGGTGAAAAGAGAAAAGGTGTTCAAAATGCTATAATTACATGCTGTAAATGGAACACAACATTGAGATATATATATATAGAGTCTATATTTGAGTTGCAAGTCAGCAGTTTTAGAATTTAAGGAGGTACAGAATATGGTTTGATGTGAAATCAGGCGTAAGACAAGTGTATACTTTATCTCAACTAAACTATTAGTCATCATCCATATGAATTACATTATGAAGGAAAGTGACATTAAACCTGATATTAAAACTGGAGATGTTAATCTCAGTTCTTTATTTTATGCAAATCATGTGAAATCAGGTGTAAGACAAGGAATATTTAGGAATAATTTATATTCCTAAATAAATTCACTACAAGTCTGCAGGATATTCTAATCGAATAAATGCTGTAATAAATTGGTATGAAAATCAGCAATAAAGAGTAAAAGAAAATGAAAATAGCCATGAAAACATGAACTGCATTCTGAATGGAGAACCTACAGAACAAATAAAAGATTTAAGGTATTTAGGCACAATTTTTAATACGGATAGCAAATTAAATATGGAAATCGACAAGAGAATTAGAAAAGTTTGTATATGATAGGAAGTCAACCAAATAAATTTATATGGAATAAGAAAGAAATTAAGTCAAACACTAAACTAGCTATATACAAGACAGTGTCCAAACCATTAACTTATGGATCCCAGAACTGAGTTAGAAGTAAAACATTTGATCAAAAACTGGAGACCACAGATATGAAAGTTCTGAGAAAGATTAGGGGAGTGAGAAATGGTATCATTGTCAGAATCACATTAAAAATGAGGATATAAAGGTAGGAACTTCACATTATTACCAAAGTGAAAGAGGAAAGTTTAGCAAAATCAAGACCTGAAAGATACTGTAGGAATTGCCCTAGAAGAGTGAAATATAAGATAAGAAAGAATATAGCACACAGTTCTGGCAGTTAACTGCTTAATTTGGAGAAAAACTGTCGACAGGAAGCTGGTAATGATATAAATGTATCATGTAGTAATACATATATATAAATATATATATATACTTTCACACCAATTGCCTCAGTATCCCACAATGCAAAGCATATTTCCTTTCAGGTATATATATATATTGCTATGCATTATAGAAAGGATCACTATCCAGGCTGGTTTTAACCTTCACTTATCGGTGGGTAGCATGAGACAGGAAGATACCAGGATATCAAGATCTCTCGATTTAATTTTTGTCGCACATCCAAAGAAAAGAAGTAGATGGAATGAAACAGGAGGCAGTGAAGTTGGTTCAGTGAGTTTGGATGAATGGGTGAAAATGATCAGCAACGATCTTAAGAAAGGCTGTGACATTTAGGCGGTGTTCAAATAGTATCAGGGTACATAACGTGTGCAAAGAAAACATTGCTCACACCATTACATTTCTGCCACTTGTCTGGGCTACTGCTACGTAGTAGGAAAGGTCTATGGCCTCATGGACCTTTGCCACCATATTCTGTTTTGCCATCAGCATGATATAGCACAAACTGGGACTCGACAGACCAGGTGACATTTTTTCAGTCATCGGTTGTACAGTGTTGGTGATCACATGCCCACTGAAGTTGTATCTTCATGTTATTAGCTGACAACATTGGGATCCAGGATGGTCATCTGCTCCTGTAACCAATTTGTGACAGTATGCAAAGAGCTGTGTATTGTGAGATGATGTTCCAATGTTTGTACTGAGCTGCAATTTGACCATATTGTAATATGCATAAATGATTTATGTATGACCAACCCAAGCCGTATTTTTATTGCTATTTTCAGTTTACAAATTACTTGATAGAAGTTAACTTTTTATGGACAATGCATTTTCATTGTAAGTCCAAGATATATTATAAAATTAATAAACTGCAATTCATTCAAAAGAATCACCTTATTGCTTTAATGTCTATATTTCATAATGGATAAAAACAAAAAAGGAAAGAAGCAAAAAAAATAAAATACGCAAAACATATTTTATTGTGCTTACCTGACAAATAAGGCCACTTGTGTAGGCATGATGATTTTAAATTTTCATCCAGTTTATAGCTGCTAATATTATCTAATGCTTGCTTCCCTGTTTCTAATGCCATGAAACAAATTTCACAACCATCAGAAAATTCTAAAGGATTATAATCATAACTTGTAATTTCATTTTGATATTTCTCTGCTTTTGCAACTAAAGAGTACAATGAATTAATTTTAGAACACTGTAATTTTACCAAATCTAATATGTTGTGAGGTATAAAATCTACTTGTGGAAGAAGTTCTTTGTTGGATGACAATGAAATACCAGTACTTCTGTCTAGTGAGCTTGTTTTTGGTCTATTCTCAACATTTAATAAGCTTGGTTTGTACTTTAACACAGGTTCATATGGCATTCCAGTAATGTCAACTTCATCTTCATAAAATAACCCTGAATGATGACTGTGATGACGATTTACAACGGCACTAAAACCACATGTACATTTATATTGAGGTTCATCATTACTGACTGAAGTTAAGTTGCTTGGAAGATATAAACTTGCATCAGATCCCTTAATGTTCATATTGCATACACAAATAGTACAACTGGCAAAATTATGATCCTTAAATAAGTTTAGTGCAGAATCAGAAAGTATCAGATTTACAAGCAACGAATGAGCTTCTGGAATGGGAGATGTCATGCTACTACTGTCTACTGAATTAAGGTGTTTATTTAAGTATGATGAAACACTTGATGCTGGTGACTGCATGTCACAAGTGGTGGAAACTAATCGCTGATCAACACTGGAATCCGGACCAAAAATAGAAAATATTTTTTCAGCTTCTGATAGTTGTGACCTATTAAAAAAAATAATACAAATATTGTAAAATAAAAAAAAAATACTGAAATAAATTTAATATATTTAATTTTAATTTAAAATATAATATTAAATTAAATTTAAATTTAATATAGTATCAGAATAGAATAAAAAAACTTATACTCTCACAATATACTTATACAACACAGTACACAAAGGTTATTTACATTTACTTTTTTTTTAAATGATTAAAAACCTAATGAGATTTAGTACAAGACAGTCTTTATGATTTTCTCTAACAATGCTTCATTCTGATAATTTCATTTTGTAAACTATTACTGTGTCTTGCTGATTTTCACACATCTCAGAAATTTCATTCTAGTTGTATTTTGCATGCACTTCTTTCTCAATGTCCAGGACTCAGATCTGTATAGAAGAATTATTATTTACTAAATTTAATATTTTTCCTTTCTAGATTTTAGTCTTGGTCTTCTTTATGTTGATCCACATATTCTTGACAAATTTTGTAATTTATTATCCATATCATTACCACAATCATGAGATATCACAGCCTAAATACTAATAACAAAGTTAATAATGGATAATAAAATTATAAAAAATATCATCATTAATTTTTAGTTTTAAATGATGTTCAACAGTGAATGTGGGTAGAATGTCTAATTCAAACCAATGTCTTAGTTTTGGCCAGAGTTCCCCATTCTGAAATTTGCCAACATCACTCCACTTGATATTGCCTATCATTCAAGTTTATACTTCCATTTAGTGTTGAATACAAAAGCCTCTTCTTTTCCCTAATTGTTATTGCCTACATATAACATCTTGTAATCAATGTTTGGAAAGATCTCCACTGTTTCTGTCTTCATTTTGGAAACAATGTGAGATGTATTTGTCATGAAAATTAAATTAGGATATCTGGAAGGAAACTGAAAAGAAAGAGAGTGTGTATTAAATGTTTCAAAAGTGAGTCTATTAGGTGATGAGAACAGAGCAAATGTTAGTAGAGTGGAAGTATCGAGGGCAGACTGGAAAATGTTGGATTAATGTCGAACATGCAGCTGTAAAAATGGAGAGGAACAAAATGGACAAATAGTGAGCTTGAATGTTATCCTTCACAGAACAAAGTGCAAAATTGAAAAACTGCAGAAGCAGCAAGAGATTAGCAGGACTGAGAAGAGAAAAAAGCAGGTGGTCTGAAGTAATAATAAAGATCAAGTGAGTGAATGAATGAGAAAAACAAGTTAAAGAGAAAATTATGTATGGAGACTCAATGATCAGTACTTAATGAAAGTGTAACAAAATCGTAGTTTCCCTGGTGCAAAACACAATATTAGTCAAGCCATCTGGATGCAAAAAAGGTAAGGCAAAAGAACTGTCTTGGTAAGCACAAATGATTTGAGAGGTGAGAAGTATTCTATGAGGGAGGATGTAAAGGAGTTGTCAGAAGAGGCAAAACTGAAGAATAAGAAGATGAAGACTGTAAGTCTCTTGCCATGCTATGATAGAGGTGAACTGAGGAAGAGGGTGTTGCTAGCTAATGAATCAATATGCAGGTTGTGCAGACGGAATGACGTAGGATTTCTGGATCTGTGTTCTGTATTTGATGGAAAGAAGGATTTGTATAATGCTGATGGAATGAATCTAAATGGTTTTGGTGTTAGGTGTCTAAAGAGAGTTTCCTTCAACAAGCATGCTGAAGTACAAATTCAGAAAACTTAAGCAATTAGAGTAAAAGAAGGTGATGTGTGAAGGTGCCCATGAGGTGAATGGGCATGAGTATGACCAAATGCAGAATCTAGTCTCTCAAGCAAAAATATTGAATAGGGTAGTCAGCTCAGGGAGTAAAGGTGGGTGGAGGCCTAAAGGGATGCTGCAGTTTCTATATACTAATGCTGGAAGTATCAGGAACAAAAGTGCAACCTTGCCAAAAAGTTATACACATTAGTGAGACTTAGCTAACAGCAGATGATGTAGTTACAATGGATAGAATGTGAAGGGTTTAGTATTTTCATGGAAGATAGGAAATTGGAGAGATGGATATTGCTGATGACAGCCGATGAATCGGAGCCAAAATGAATAGGATATAGGAGGGAGAGTAGCTGTTCATTTGAAACAGTCTGGTGTGAGATCAAGGCCTGTAAGACAAAATATACAGTTGGGGGTTCCACCGATCTGGAAGACGTGATTCGGCAATTAGTACAAAAAATACAGGTCAAGTGATTATTATGTGGAACTTCAACTATGGAGATATAGACTGGATGGAAGAAAGATCACACGGCAGGAAGGAAATAGAATTTATACATCTACTAAGAGATATTTACTTGAGGCAGCATGTGATGGAAGGGACTGTGGGGGGGGGGGGGGATGAGAGTATTCTCCCTGATCACAGGATCAGAAGAGCCATCCATAACCAAGGTGGCTACATAGCTTCCGATTGGCAAAATTAACCATGTGGTCTTGACTTGGGAGATGGCAAAGTATGAGGAATATTCCGTAAAGAAGAGGAATATGTAAAGCTACAAAGCAGGTGATTATGATAAGCTTATGAATAAGCTTAAACCTGTTTCATAGTATAAGAAAGACACTCCAAGGGAAGGATGTCAGTAGTGCATGGGAGATAGTTAAGGGTCATCCAGAGGAAGCAGTATTAAATGGTATAACTAAGGTAAGAGGGTTAATCAAGTAGAAGTTAGATGAATGAGTAATATCATTAAGAACGAGCTTCAGAAGAAAATGCTGTGTAGGATATATATAAAGACAAAGGTGACCAGCATGACAAGGATGGCAAAATCAGATTATGAGAAGGATCTAGCTGAGAAGGCCCAAGGAAATTCCAGAGTTCTTTGGTTATGTGGCAAGTAAGAGGAAGAATGACTATGGAAGATTAAACTTAATGAATGATGATGGTTACGAGGCGACAGAAGCAGATAAAATAGTCGAGTTACTGAGTGACCATTTTGCAAGGGCATATCATCCTAGTGAGGTTACTGCTTTAATATATGTGATAGACACTAATGTTTGAACAGTGATGGATGAATTGGAGGTTCTTCGGATATTGCAGAATCTCAATGTAAATACAGCTGTGGTATTAGATGGAATATCAGCTTGGGTTTTGTGAGAATGTGCAAGGGAAATGGCAATGCCTCTGACTAGGCTCTTTAATATAAGTCTCAGCTCTAGTAGAGTTCCAAGGGAGTGGAAAGAGGGCAAAATAATTCCCTTGTATAAGAGAGGTTACAAGACTGCAGGAGCAAATTATAGACCAATCAGTATTGCAGGCATAGTGGTAAATGTACTGGAAAAATTGGTCAAAAAGAGAATTCAAGAATGGGCGGATAAAAATATGATACTGTACGAAGAGCAACATGGCTTTGTGAAGGGTCGGTCATCCCTTAGTAATTTACTAACGTCTTATAATAGAATAACAGCTGAGTTGGACAAAGGAAATGGTTACACAATGATTCTGCTGGATTTTGCAAATGGTTTTGATAGAATACAACACATGAAACTGTTACACAAATTAGAACAAACAGGCATGGATATGACACTTGTTATGTGGATAAGAGGATAGCTGCTAGTATCAAAAATTTGTATACGGAGGGGAGAATCTAGGTGAAAACAGGTGACTAGTGGTGGGCCACAGGTTCAGTGCTGGGACCACTACTGTTTTATGTGTACATAAATGATATCGAAAATAACCTGAAGGGAAATATTCAATTGTTAGCTGATGATGTGAAATTAGGTAGAGTAATAGTTAATCAAGGCAATGTGCAGAGCTTGCAGGATGCTTTAAATAAGTTGTCAGCAATGGCAAAAGATAATGGGTGTCAGTTTAATGTGGAGAAATGTAAAGTTAAGCATTTTGGGATAAACAAATTACAAGTTGTGTACAACATTGATGGAACTATACTCCAGGAATCAGATTATTCTATAGATTTAGGGATGGTGGTAGACAGAGTCAAAATTTAGAGGATATATTGCTAAGGTAGCCCATAAAATTACTTGGCTATTAAAGAACATGCTAATCAAGTAGTAAAAAGGAAGTTGTTATTCCTCTTTATAAGGCCTTGATATGTCCACATCTAGACTACTGTGCTCAGGTCTGGTCTCCCGTGTTTCTTGGAGATGAGGAAGTAGTGGAGAAGATTCAGAAGCAAGAAACCAAGTGTGGAATGTTTTCTCCTATGAGTATACATTGAAGGTGTGTGTGTGTGTGTGTGTGTGTGTGTGTGTGTGTGTGTGTGTGTGTGGAGTGCAGAAGTTGGTTGATAGGAGAAAAAGAAAAGGGATATGATAGAAACATTTAAGTTGCTTAAACGGTTTGATAGGATTGATGCAAGGGAAATTTTTCAGCACTTGGCTAGACGGGACAGAACAAGAGGTCATCTCTGGAAGTTGAATAAAGGTGTGGTAAGCAGGGGCATGGGGAGTTGTGAAGGAGTGGAATGGGTTGATAAAGTCAGTGTGAGTGTTTTGTTTGTTAACGGGTTCACAGAGAGGTATGACAGATTGTGTAGATAGTTTGGGTCTCCCACAATGAGTGTTCGACTCCTTGGAGGTGCCTGTACAATAATAATAATAATAAACACCTATTATGAACCAAAACTATGAAAATAGGAAAAATAAACACAAATTAGAAAATTGAAATTGATAGTAAGAATCTAGAGCAAGTAGAAAACTTCATTTACCTCGGAGGAGTAATTGAATACAATGGTGAAATTACAAAAGATATAAACAGACGAATTGGTCAAGCATCCCAACCGTTTGGACGACTTAATAAAATATGGAAGTCAAGAGACATCATGCAAGTAACAAAAGCAAGAATCTATGAGACAATGGTCCTCACAACACTCCTCTATGGAAGTGAATGCTGGAATCTCAAAAAGGCTGAAGAGAAAAAAGTTATTAACTACTGAAATGGGTTGGCTAAGAAGATTACTTGGAGTATCTCTGCTGGATAGACTAAGAAATGAAAACATAAGGAAACGACTAAAACAAGAAATAAGAATGCGATGGTTTGGTCATGTGACCAGAATGGGAACAGAAAGGCTACCAACTAAAGCCTCGAATACAATGATAGAAGGAAAAAGATCCAAAGGATGGCCCAGAATTAGATGGATAGACAAAATAAAAGAGGACCTGAAAACCAAATCACAAGAAGCGACACTAAACTGGACAGAATTGTTCACACTCTCCAGGGATAGACAGAAGTGGAAATAGTTCATTCAGCCTCATTATCATCCACATAGATGATGGAAGAGAGAAGTTGTTGAACCAAACCTTGAAAAACCAAACATTGGGAGTCTCAGTGGCACACTCTGAAGAAGACATTGATTGATTCATCTATGGAAGTATTTGGTGAAGTTGTCTGCAAGGATGGAAAAAGAACATCATGGTGGACACAAGAACTTAAAGAAGCAGTCCTGAAAAAGAAGAAAGCATACCAAAAGTTCCTAGGAAATAAGTTGACCCATGTCCTAAAAGAATAGAGAAAAAAATATAACAGAGCTAAGCAGTGTGTAAAAGTAGCTAAACAAAAGTTATGGAAGACTGGTAAGAATACAGAAAATAAATATCAGGAAGATGGTAAAATGTTCTGGGGCTATCACAGAAGCTTAGAAATAGAGGAAAGAGTACTGTAAAAGGAATCAAAGATGATAAAGGTGCGATAAAAACTGAAGGATCAGCTGTCTGTAGTAATTACTTTGAAAGACTGTTAAACAAACAAAGCAGTGACAGAACAAAATAGAAGAAAATTTTCAATGCAAAGAGGAGTAAATTTCAATACTTCAGTTAGAAAATGGCATCTGAAAACTTGAGACGTGGAAAGGCAGCTGGAGTAGATGATATTCAACCAGAAATGCTTAATTATCGAGGTATAAAAATTTTGCAGTGGCTACAACACATAATTCAGAGGGTCTTTTCAGAAGGTCAAATTCCAATGTAGGAGTAGAGCTCTCATAGTACCATCTATAAAATAGGGAATAATCCATAGTCTATATTTAACTTGTAAGTCAGCAGTTAGAATTAAAGGAAATACAGGAAGATGGTTTGATGTAAATCAGGAGTAAGACAAGTATGTACATTATTTCCCCTCTTATTCATCATCTATATGGATCACATTATCAAAGAATGTGATATTAGGCCTGCTATTGGAGAAGTCAAACTTAGCTCTTTGCTTTATGCAGATGATGTTGTACTCTTAAATGCATCTAGTGCAAGTTTCAGATATTTATATGGAATAAGAGAGTAATTAGCCAAAATATTAGACTAGTAGTATACAAGAGAGTTTTCAAACCAGTTTTAAGATATGGATCTGAAAGTTGGGTTAGAAATAAAGCATCTGAACAAAGACTAAAGATCACAGATATGAATTCTGAAAAAAATTAGGGGAGTGAACTGATGGCATCAATGGTAGAATCATATTAAAAATGAAGATATTAGAAAGGAACTTGATATTATTAACAATCAAGACTGTGTCAGCAGAGCTAAACTGAGGTGGGATGGCCACTTAAATAGAATGGGTGAAGAAAGGTTAGCAAAACAGGTGTTTGATGTCAAGATGGCAGGAAAGAGACCCAGATTAAGACTAAGGTCTAGGTGGATAAATTCAGTCAGAAATACCTTACAAGCACGAAATGTTAAATATGACAATATTGGAGTGCTCACAAGTAACAGATTGATTTGAAGGAAAACTGTGAATAGGAGATTAATAATAATGTTAACTTTATCATGTAGTGCTGATATAGTAACCTGAACACCTTGGGGGTACTTATCAGAAAATTGATGAAGATGACGGTGATGATAAACACTTATTATGAGGCTAACCTGATAAACACCTAGAACAAAAATTAATTAGTTTTATGTCTTCTTTATATATCCTAAAAGAAAAAGAACAAATCATTAAAATGGTTTTAAGGTATGTTCTTCCTTGGGTTATATCAGTACTTTGATATCATTTTTGTTCTAGGTGTTTATCAAAACTTTCCAGCTCTTCCTCGTATACTGACCTGGTACTTATCCACTTCCGCTAGTTCCATTTCTTTTCCATTGATGCTTCTTTTACTGATGGTGCCAATTGTGAACTCTGCTGACATTGGGTTGGGATATGTTCCAAGATTTGTTTCAGTAATTGACTTTTCACTGTTTGTTCTGGTTCCCTGACAAAAACGAGGGTCGTGTCAAATAGGCAATGCCCCAGCTAGCATGAAATTCTGCAATATGGTTTAAGCCAAAAAGAATACAATTTAGTTGGCTAAATCCCAAATTGCTAGCCCATCTTCATTCATTCAGTATCCAGGTAGATACCTAATAGGGTGCACAATTAGAAGGTGAGGATTGGACATTAGGCAATAAGACCTAGTCAGTTCTCACCATTCATGAACAGGCTACGTGGTTGTCTCCTCCCAGTTATTCAGCTTTGACCATTAACGAATTAAAATTGAACTGCTTTCAGGAGAATTGTAGACTCAAACACACGAACATTATTCAAGAAAAAATTACACGTTTGAAAATCAAATCTTGGAGGCTTAGTGGCAAATTCCAAAGAATACACTGATTGATTCAGCCAGAAAGGCTATGGTGAGGATATAGAGGAGAGAAAAATCACAATTCCATAGCAGACTCAGGAAGTCAATGAGGCAGTGATGGACAGGAAGACAACATATGGAATGTTCCTGACAAGTCAGCCAGTCAAACTGTGATCTCAGAGAAAAATGTAAGAAAGTGAAGCAATGTGTAAAAGTACGCAAACAAAAGTCACAGGAAAACACTTTGGTAAGAACAGAGAAATGCATATTAGAGAGCAGACAAAATATTCTGAAGGCTATTGAAAAAAGCACAGAAATGAAGGAGAGAGAGTAATGTAAGAGGAATCAGAGATAAAGATGATGTCTGGGGTGATTACTTTGAAACGATGCTAAAGAAAACAAGCAGTGACATAACAGTGTTAGAAAACATTAAAGAGGATACAATCAGAAGTATATATATATATATATATATATATACACACACACACATATCAGTACTTGAGGAAGTAAACCTGAAATATAGAAAGGCAGCTTTAGTAGATGATATTCAAACAGAAATGTTCAAATAGAAATATATAAGTTTTACAGTGGATATACTGCATAATTCAGAATGCCTCATCAGAGGGTCAAATTCTGGATGATTGGAGTAAAGCTCTCATAACACCTTATTTATATAAAAAGAGAAATAAAACAAAGTGAGAAATACAGAAGATTTCCCTACTGAGAGTTTCTGGTAAGATTTATGCAAGTGTAGATGAGAAACAGCCAAGAAAAATTGTGGAAGAGAAACTGGAGAAGAACAAGCTGCATTTATGCCAAAAATAACAAGCTGTCGGGATCAGATTTTCACTGTAAGACAAATAGTTGAGAAATCATGGGAATATAACAGGGATCTGTATTTAACTGTTTTAGATGTAGAAAAGGAATATGACAAGTTGCTCAGATAAAGGTAGCTGAAAATTTTACAGTTACGAGGGTGGTCTGAAAAGTTCTCGGCCTAACAATGAAAAAAGGAATTTATAATTTCAAAATTATTTTTATTTTTCAACATAATCTTCCTTAAGACTAATAAATTTATTCCAGCGATGCTCCAGTGCCATTATCCCATCCCTATAGTGGTTCTCAGTAAGATCTGAAAAATACCCCTCTACAGCTGTAATCACCTCTTGATTCAAAGAAAAACACTGATCAGCGAGGAAGAATTTTAGTTTCAGGAAGAGATAGAAGTCAGAGGGAGCCAAATCTGGGGAATAGGGTGGATGTTCCAACAATTCATAGTGCAGATCCTTTAATTTTCCCATTGCCAAAACATCTTTGTGGACAGGCATTGTCCTGATGAAAGTTGATTTTTTTCTTCTGCAAAATGGGTCTTTTCTCATGAATTTTTTCATCTAGACTGGTTAAAAGATCAGAATAATATTCCCTAGTTACTATTTTATCCTTTCAAAGATAATAAACAAAATGCCTTTAGTATCTCAAAACACCGATGCCATAACCTTTCCTGCTGATGGAATTGACTTTGTCTTCTTTGGTGCTGAACAACAGGCTTCTGTTCACTGTTTTGACCTATTTGGATTCTGGTGTGTAATGGTGAATCCAAGTCTCATCCATAGTAATAAATCGATGCACAAAATCAGTGTTATTCTTGTTAAAACGCTTCAAGCATGACATCAATCTTTCGCAAAGCTTCTTCATTTGCAATTCTTCATGCAAAATATATCCTACACGTTCTTTTGAAATGCCTATAGACTCAGCAATTTCATGCACTTTGACTCGCTAGTCATCCAATACCATATCGTGCACTTGATCAATGATTTCTGGTGTTGTTACACTTTTTGGATGTCCTTCATGTGGATCATCTTCAAGGCTGGTACGGCTATGTTTAAACTCGGTAGCCCATTTCTTAATTGTTGAAAATGAAGGAGAAGAGTGCCCACAAACTTTTATGAACTTCGAATGAATTTCTTTTGACATTAAACCTTCTTTTACAAAGAATTTTGTAACTGCAGGATACTCAATTTTATCCATTTCAAGGGATATAGACAACACTTTTGCTTCAGGCAGCTGTACAAAACAAACTACTCGACAGAATGACTTGCAATTTCAAATGGATGCTTATGACAGATGTACCAACTTAGAAAAAAAAAATCTTGCCAATAGTGTTGCCATCTACGGTCGAGAACTTTTCAGACTACCCTTGTATATAGTGTGATGAAATATTCTATCAAGTAATACTTAGTCTCTATTTAAGCTGTAAATAAGTAGTTAGAACTGAAGGAAGTAAAGGAATATGGTTTAATGTGAAATCAGATGTTAGCAAGGATGCACATTATCTCCACTGCTATTCATCATCTATATGGATTACATTATGAAGGAAAGGGATATTAAATGACATATCGAAATTGGAGATGCTAATCTCAGATGATGTTATACTTCTAAACAAATCCAGTATAAATTTGCAGTATTCACTGAATGCATTGAATAACTGCTGTAATAAATTTGGCATGAAAATCAGCAATAAAAAGACAATGAAAATAGGCAGAAACATTAAAAAACATCAACTGCATGCTAAATGGATAACCCATAAAATTTCAGCTATTTAGTAGTATAGCTGGTATAGTAAGAAGTCAACTGAATAAATTTATATGGAATAAGAGAGAAGTTAGCCAAAACACAAAACTACCTATATACAAAACAGTGTTTGACCAATTTTAATTTAGGATTTGAGAGCTAGGTTAGAAATAAAACATGATCAAAGAATGGAAACTACAGATATGAGAAAGATTAGAGGAATAAATAGATGGCATCAGTGGTACTATCATATTAAAAATGATGACATTTGGAAAAAACTTGACAATGTTAGTATTCAGAAAATGAGTGAGCAGAGCTAATCTTAGGTGGAATGGTAACTTAAATAGAATGAGAGAGAAAGGTTATTAAAGCAAGTATTTTTCCAGGATGGCAAGAAAAAAGAGTCTCAAAGGAATGCCAAAATCTAGGTCGATAAACACAGTAATAAAAGTAATAAATGCATTAGAATACACAAATATAAGATACGAGAATACTGGGGTCTTGACAGATTAATAAGGACAAATATTTTTGATAGGAAGTTAGTAATGATGTAGCTTTTCATGTAGTACTATCATAGTATCCTGTATTCTACTATGACAGCACTATTATTAATACTATCAAGGGAATGTAAAGAAAGAGTTTGAAGAATAAATACTGTAAAAGTCAAATGGATGTGTAATCTTATTAAGCAAGAGATTCATAAGAAAAGGATGATGCAGAAGAAATACAGTGTGCACAAGGATGATGTCTGTTATAAAAATTATAAGCAGTAGGCCAGAAGAGTCACAACTGTTGTACGGAAAGCTCAGCATCTCAGGAGGGGTGGTGAAGATTTTGGAAAAACTGGTTAGGGCTCGCATTCAGAAATGGGTTGACACGGAATCTCTATTTTGCAATGAATGCACGGGTTTACTATGAGAAGGTCATGTTTTAGCAACTTGCTCACATTCTATAATAATGTTACCACTGAGTTAGACAAGAGGAATGAATTATACCTTGAAACTTTTGGATTTTGGTAAGGATTTTGACAGAATACAGCATGAAAAAAATGTTCCATAAATTGGAGAATATGGGTTTGGATTATAAAACATTAGTGTGGATAAGAGGATGGCTAACTGACAGATATCAAAAAGTGGTATACAGGACATGTGAGTCTGCAAGATTTAAGGTAACCAGTGGTGTACTGCAAGGATCAGTGCTTGGTCCACTGTTATTTAATCTGTACATTAATGGATTTGACAGGTGACATACAGCTATTTGCTGATTATGCAAAGATAGGTAGGGGTAATCAGGAGTGCTGCTGATATGCAGTACTTGCAGAATGATTTGAATAGGCTGAATTGTGGGCATTGGAAAATGGATGTCAGTTGAATATCAGTAAATGTAAAGTCACACACCACTTTGGCATGATTAGATATCCAGTGTCATATTATATTGGGGGAATTATGCTAGAAGAAACTGATCAGGCTAGGGATATTGGAGTGTTAGTAGATAGCAAGTTGAAGTTCAGGGGCCATGTAGCAAAGATTGCAAATAGAACTCAAAAGATAATTGCAATGCTGAAACAAACTTTCATGCAGAAGATAAGGATGTCATTT
Organism: Typopeltis vanoorti; assembly: GCF_054136105.1. NCBI lineage: Eukaryota > Metazoa > Arthropoda > Arachnida > Uropygi > Thelyphonidae > Typopeltis > Typopeltis vanoorti. Next base: position 109,014,647 of record NC_143568.1, read on the forward strand.
TGTCTCTTTACAAGGTCTCAATAAGACCTCATTTGGACTATTGTGCATAGGTCTGGTATCCACTGTGATTCTGATACAGTGAAGAGAGTGCAAAGGAGAGTGTTAAAAATGATATCAGGATTGTGAAATACTGATGAAAACAGAGTGAAAATTTGTAGACTGTAGACACTAGCAAACAGGAGAAAGAGGTGACATGATTGAGACTTACAAACTTCTGAAACTCTCATAAATGATTTCATTAGATGGAGTATGGGGGAAAGGACAAGAGGGAATTTATTTAAACTGAGAATGAATGTCGCTAAGAAGGGGTAAGGGCTAGATTTTTCTCCAATTAGTTGGTGCACGACTGGAAAAGATTGCCATTGGATGTTGTGTGTGAAAGCAGTGTGAACGAATTCAAGAACAAGTATGACAGCCTGTGCGTGTAGTATTGGCCTCCCTTGATGAGTCTCTGACTCTCCCTGGAGGTCTCTCTTAATAATAATAATAATATCAGGAAATACGTGATTGAAATAGGTGTTCAAAGATATGAGAACACACTGTTAAAAGTTGTCTCACTTGGCGAGAAATTAAACGAAAAAAAAAAAAAAAAAAAAGCCTCAAAAAAATTCCTTCACTTCTACCTTAGTAGAACCTTCTGTGAGACCATAGGCACAAATAAGTATCATTGTCCAGTTCCCCATTCTGATAAAAGCTGGTATGGTAAGAAGTTAACTGAATAAATTTATATGGAATAACAGAGAAATCAGTCAAACACTAAATTAGCTGTATACAAAACAGTGTTCAAACCCATTTTAACTTATGGATCTGAGAGCTGAGTTAGAAATAAAACACTTCACCAAAGACCATAGATATATGAGAGTCATGAGAAAGCTTAAGGGCATGAACAGATGACATCAGTGGCAATATCATATTAAAAATGAGGATATTATGAAAGAACTTGACATTGCAAGCTTTCAGGAATGTGTTAGCAGAACTAATCTCAGGTAGTTTGGTCATTTAAACAGCATGGGAGAGGAAAGATTAGCTAAATGAGTGTTTCTCTGCCAGGTTGGCAGGAAAAAGAAACAGAGGAAGACCAAGATATAGGTGGATTAATACAGTAAAAAGTTCTTGACAGGTAACAGATTGATTTGGATGAAAATTGTAGATAGGAAGTTAGTAATGATGTAAGTTTTTCATGTAGTACTATCATATCCTGTACACTTCTTGAGGGTACATGTCAGGTATTTGATGATGATGATGAAAACACATAAAAAATGCACAAAACAATAAGTGGAAAAAAGTTAGGTTTTTGAAATCTGCTGCTGATTCTAAAAAAAAGGTTTGTATTTAATTTGATGAAGCACACAAGTTTATTCCATATGATCCTGTGCAAAGTATCCAAGGCACGGTCAACAAGACCTGAATGACCATACCTGGCTGCAGTTGTCAGCAGATCTCCTAGTATGGTAAGTTTTAAGAAAAAGGGCTGGGTAACACCCACAGGAGGCATCCCTCATAGGACATTAAGCTTTCATTCTAACTCTTTTACCACTTATTGTTTTGTGCATTTTTTGTGTGTTTTTACAATTTCAATATTGTATCTCTGATGATGTCTCAGTGACTGAGACAAAATGCTGACGATAAGGATTGATCAAACTCGTGCTTAATTATTTATCTGTGCTGTATTCATCCCATTAAACCTGATAATGAGTTTAAACCAGCACATAAGTCTAAATAGTCAATATGTTAGGGTGGATGGCAGCATTTGCAAAAATTTTGCAGCCCTTACCTGTAGGAAGTTTTCATTTTAGGGATACCAGCATATCAGTGAAACTTACAAACCATGGTGCACTGAATGCTATTCGTAAACATTGGGTTTGGATTATCTGTAGCTTGTTAACATTTGAATCTGCTGTGTGACTCCACGCTTGTGAGCCATACATAAGGACTGGCTTAATCAGAATCTTGTATAGGAATAATAAAGAAAATGTTCTAGTTCCAAGATTGCGTTTTGCAGTTTTTTTGGTTGCAGGAAGCAGACCATTATTGTGTTGAACTCTGAATGGTCTTGTTACTTCGTTTCAGCAAGTCATTCAGATTTCAACAAGCACAACTCAGCAAATTGAATTTTTAATAGTAGAAAGTACTTGCATTTAGTCAAAATCAAATAATATTTTGTCAAAGGTGTGAAATTATAAGATAATGAAATATAATACTTAGAAAGTATCAGTTTATATAATTGTAAAGAAGTATAACAGATTGGAATTATATTGTGTTATTTAGATTTTTTAAATGAATTATAAATAAAAATTTAGTATTATACAGTGCAGCTGAAATTAACTTGAATATTCTACTGAACAAGATGTAAGAATGGGTCCAAAGGTTTGGTACGTGTTAGTGTAAGCGCCTAAGGCTGTGAAATACCAGGAAGGTGTGCATAATAACAGTCCCGTGATTCCTGCCACAGAAAAAGTGCTGACAGCATCGGAGATCGAGACTAGCATAGCGCCGCACAAGAGTTTCAGGAGGAGGAACAAGGCTTTTTTCCCCCCGGGATTCGAGGTCCAATCAAGGTAGCGGTTTCCAGGCAGAACAGCAGGAAGTTCGAATCGGGCAGTCCATGAAACTATGGATGGAGTTCCAGCGCGACGTAGCTAATGCTTTCATTACAAGTGGGTGCTATGTCGTGGTTGTTCCCGTAAAGTCCTCACATGCCAAAGGTAGCCATTGAGCGGATAGCCACCTAGCAGGAATTTAATGCCGCGCGTAAACCAAAAACAAGGAATCGAACCTCGGGTACTTCCACAACAGTATTAGCCAGCAGACCCATTCCATAATCGAGTGAAAGTAATGTAAACGTTTGTTATTTATGTTTTGGGAGCCTGTGTGTGTATGAAGAAATTTAGATGCAAGCAGCATGAAATGTCAGAATAATGTTAACTAGTGAACTTTTAAGTGATTGTTCCAGTAGGCTATAGCCAGATATCAAGATTGTTTAAAAGAGTTTAACAGAAATGTAGAGAGAGGAATTATGAGCCATAAATTAATGATAATTTAACTTAGTGTCCCCAGATTTATAGAGGGAATTGGTTTAATGAAGATTAACTTTGGCAATTTACTAGATATAAAATTTTGCATGCATTAAGCAGCCCTTGAAAGAATCAAGCTTTTATGTATGATTGTAATCTTAGCAAGAGTGAACTTATATAATTGTATAGTGTATTTCAAGTTGTAAAATAAACATGTATTCTTTTTCCAAACTGAGTCTTGCCTGACTAAGAGCGTCAACTCACCACTCAAAAATTACAAACTTGTCACGGGAGGGTAAAGTTAAGTTGAGAGATTTTGCCACGACTGTCTGAAGGAGTTAGCAGGTAGTTATATTTTTGGGTTATTGGAATCATCTCCCTGAATAGTGCATTTTATTATTATAGGGCATAGACTGGCGTAGTCATTAATAAATATAAATGTTTATGCCTAAAAAGGAGATAGGACCAATAATCCAGTACTTAGAACAACTGAATAGTAAGTTTGATAGATACGATTTTAAGTGAATTTGCATAAATAACGACACAACAATTGCAGTATCATCTGTGTATATGTCTATTGTGATAGCAACTGTCTGTGGGATGTCAGTCACATAAAAGGCAAAGAACAGAAGTGATGGCAGGGAGTCCTGGAGGACACCCGCTGTGATTTTGTATTCAATCTAATTCCTTGCAGCTTCACTGAAAGTGTGTGATCACTGAGGTAGAATGGTAAGTTTGACCAAGTCTGAGTGGGAATTTGGCCTTAGAAGAGTTCAAAGAGAAGCCGATTTTGCCATATTTTGGTAATGTCTAGGAAGATTGCCTCTGTATGCTGCTTCTGTTCAACCCTATGTTACCACAACTTTGAGAACTTGTTGTTCAAAGTTGTAGAACTAAGCCAGCGGAGTGGTTCTCCCAGAATCCAAACTGCTCATCAGGGATGAGATTTAATTCTTTAGTGACTTTCTGCGGTAAGCTGATAATTTTGGGGACATGCTGCTTTTCCTGGTTTTGGGATTAAGAGTATATTGGCTACTTTCTATCATGTTGTAAAGTAGCAATATATTAATAATAACATAATGTGTATTAGCTTTATGTGGCAGGCATTTGATGATACTGTTAGAAATCCCACCTGGGTCTGGTCCATTCTATTCTTAAATTTGGTGATGATTTCATGTACCTCAGTAAGGGATGTTAAGTTGGATGGGTTTATGCACTCTGTGCATTTTAACGTACAATGTACCTAAGAGTGTACTATAAGTAGGTGTCCTCCCTCGATGAGTCTTTGGACTCCTTGGGGGTGTCACGAAATAATAAAATAATAATAAAAGTTACTGATAAAGTCTAAATCCATGCAGGTGTAGTTTTTACTCTGGCTGTCAACAAAAAGGTTCAACTTTGTCTACATATGATGAACCAGACCATGTTCACCATGGACTGGTGAGAAGGATTTAGAGTTTGTGTGTAGAGCTTGGGTCATTTTCCAGAGTATCTGGTCTTCTCAGTTTATGGAATGCAGTTTGTCTTCTATTATTCATGACAACAGTTTTAAGCAGTTTGGTTTGTGTCTAGAATTTCAGTTAAGTCTGCTTCCAGTAGAAGCTCTTTAATGGACTCGACAACAACAGTTTTAAGCACATGCTGAATTTTCCTCATCGACCTGTTGAGCAGTGTCATTGTTCTGGAGTCAGTATTCTGTGGTGTTGGTGCCTGGCTCTTTGTTTTCATGGATAGGGTTTTAATCTCATCTAGAAGTTGGTCAGTTTGTGCATGGCACATCCACAATGGCAGCTGTTACTACCATTTCTATCTGCTTTTCCAAGCTTGAAATTGAGTCAATGGTTAGAACTAGGCCAACAGTTTTGTGTAGATTGGGCATTATTTTTGTCTAGTTGACCATTCAGAATTGATATTCATGTGCAATATTTTGTAGTATCACTATGTCAAGCACATCAGGAAGTCTTCCCACATTGTAGTATATGGGCTTTGGAGGTCCCACAATCACAATGTCCTTGGCAGCAACAGTCATCCAGGGTTCTACCATCTCAGTTTGTGGCTCTGCTGCTTCAGGCTGTGTGTTTAGCATTCAGGTCTCCTGCCACTAGCACTGTTTGATTTGCTAGAATTTCAGTTAAGTCCGCTTCCAGTAAATGTTTTTCTGGAGAGTTATATACAGAGTATATCTTCAGGGGACCCGTATTTGCAGTCTGGATCTCCATCCCTGTGATTTCTATCTTGGTGGTGCGGAATTTAGAATTTCATTGTACTCTATATTGAGTTTGACAAAGATGATTCTGGTTTTATAGACTAGTCAGGTTCACGGATTGTTTTTAGGTCATAGATCTCTCAGTATTGTTTGCCGATATCCACCAAGAAAACAGGCATTGGCTGTTTAGCTGTGTGCTCCATGAAAAGTGAAAAGCACTTCTACCTTGAAGTGCTTTTCACTTTTCAAAGCAGATGTGGGTATGGGAAGGCTCTTGCTGTCTAAAAACTAGAGATTTCACTGTAGTCAGCTATTATCTCTGGCTATATTCAGACTCCTCATCTATATTCCTTGGCTTCTGTAAAATTTGAATACGCAAGTTTCTGTAGAAAGCTTCCAGTATTGAGACCACATGTTTTTAGATCAATGACAAGTTTAACATAATAAACACATGCAACTCTACAAAGTTTGTAAGTCATCACACTTACATCATCAGGGAAATGGGCAAAAGTTATACACAAGAAAGACTAGAAACAATTAACTACACGTTAGATATTATTAGAACTTCACAATAGTCTCATACAAATAAGCAAGCAGAATAAAAAAAAAAAAAACCATTAAGTTAATTACTGTATACAATGCTAGTTGTTGTTATGTTCTGCAGCTTGGCATGTGTCATTCATATCCTAGCCTAGGTCCAGGGTAGTTCAATTTTTGATGAAAGTAGACCAAACTTGATGTAGGATTAAGCCTTGATTTTTGCTGTGGAGATCCCTAGCATTTCAGATGCTTCTTTGAAATTTATTGAAAAACAATTATGATCAATACAAAGGCATTTTTGTTTCTTGCCAAACTGTGTTAGCCAAACAGTTGTATGGGATGTCAAACCTGATTTGTGCTGTAATCATTTATCGATGTCTTTTACGTTTTCAGACATTTGGATACCTCTTGTCCTTCCTGTCTGGCCTACACAGCAAATGCCACAAGAGCAACGAATCTCATAAATGCCTGTTTTTTTTTCATGGGATGATGTGGAGGTTTTAGTGAATGAATCTCCAAGTTCTTACATTCAGGATGATAATATTGAAATGAAGGTCTAAATGTCAGGTAATTATTTTGGTTTATATTAACTTGAAGATATTACTCTACACAGGAGTTGTGCAGTCATCACATTGTGAAACTTACTATACAGTAAGTGAATCTAAAAAAGAACAGTTAGGATACGTGAGAAATAAGAATGGAATACAGAGAAACAATGTATTATCAATCAGAAAACTTGAATCAGCATTTAGTTGCTAAATGAGATGGTAAAATCAGTACATAATTGATCCATAGCATCTGAAAATTAAAGCTTCTTGGGCTGTTACTCAAGAGAAGTGAAAGAAAAACTGTATGCCACTGGTGATTTTGATTCAAAGGTTCCTGATGTCCTTTTGTTGGTGATATTTACTGTGCTACAAGCTTTTGAAAATTTTATCAAGCTCTATCTTTCAAGCAGGGAATTTAATGTTTTTTCAAGTGATTACAAAGCTCCTGCCTCTTAAGGAAGAAATTCATAATTAGAAGATGAACCTACATGATTTTATTTTGATACACACACATTCTCACTCTCTCTCTCTCTCTCTATATATATATATATAAAGAGAGAGAATATATATTTCGTTAGTTACCTTTTGTTTTATAATAATGCTGTATGTTTTTTGCCTATCTAATTTTGTTTTCTTTAAATACTTACACCTCTGAAAGCTTATTTCTTTTATTAAATTTTCAGTCTGTAGATAAGAATCTATTGTAGATAAGGAGAAATTGGCAAGCTTATTACTATTATTATTTGGTATATTTAATACATAAAAATTAATAGCTGTGGATGAGACCAAGAAAACCACTAAACCATAAATGGAAGTTTTGATCCCAGATTTTTTCAACCATGATGTAGACATCTGCAGTCATCTAATATACTTATATAAACTTTTTAAAAATTCTAAGTGCACTCACCCAGTGCTAATCTGTTTTTCCAAAGAGCTGTAATCAGAAGAAATGCCATTCTGATGTTCACTAAGACGTTGTCTCCAAGATGGCTTGTATATATATTCATCTGGTAAATTAATTGGTGGATGATTTGAGGAAGGTAAATTATCAAGAGGAGAATATTTTGAGGATCCTAACATTTTCTGTTGCAATGGGATTCTGTATACATATGACCAATCCTATAAAATACAGGAGAGAATTAACAGAGTATTTTTTTTTTTAAAGATCTAATATGTAATATACAATTTCTAATGGGATTTGCATCAACCAAAGGTATTAAACTTTAGATGAAATGGAGAGTTGATGTCAATTCCCTGGGTTTGCACATAATTTTTCTTGAAAAATTTGTCCATACATACATACATACATGGTAAATTTCAGGTAAATTAACTCCCACAAGGTAAAAGACTGAGGTAATAAAGCATAATTCTACAGTTTCATCAAGTTCTGCATGAAGCAGAACTTGATGAAACTTGACCTATTGAATTATATGTATTCCAGTGGTGCTGGCACCAACTACATCAGTCAATGTTTATAGTTTTCAACAAAATTTTTGTCCTGTTGATCTTTTTAGAGGTTTGCTTAAGGCTTGAAGCTATATAATTTGGAAAAAGTCTTCACATAGCCTGTATGGGATGCAGAGAATTGACCCAGATTTCGAACTCAACATACAATCTTCATCTTTTTGTGATGTGTCTGTCAAAAGTTATCCACATGGATACTAATCATATGAGAATGGGTTGCCAATTTGGGACTTAGCAAAGATGGCATAACAAGAAAAGAAATGTCTTGCCAGCTGAGAGTGTGTCAGGTTAAACAACGTACCAGCAGTATTTTGTAAGGAAATCAGAGTGAATGAACAGTCAACTATTATAAAACTCAAACACAGCAGAAATAAAAATAGGCACCATCAGCGTAAGAATAATTAACATAAAAAGTATAAGCATCAGACAATTAGAGAAGTAGTATAATGGCACAATTAGTGTTACTGACAAGGGACCACGAGATGGCGGCACATTTGAGCCGTCTCTCTTTACTGCGTACCGCTTAATTAGTGATAGCCTTGGGCCATCTGTCTCTGATTGGGTACCAGTGGAGATTGAACTGCCCACTCAGTCTCCAAAAGTTAGATAGGGCTAAATGGCCTGGCTTACTCCCGTATACGGGAATAAAAAGCCGTTAGCTGATGATGATGATGATGTGTTACTGACATGAAGACTAGGCGAGACACTGCTAAATAATCATGAATGTTACATTCAGACAATAAAGATCAGGGAAAGAAAAGAGAAACAATAATATTTAACACTAAACATGAAAATAAATTTCTTGAATAGTAGGCAATTTCAAAATGGGAAATTGGAGAATAAGATTTATTTGGTTTCTACTATCTCAAAGAAGGTTCTACTAAGGAACAATTGAAAATTTTGTTTGAGCCATTAGAGAAGCAACTAACATAATTCAAAAAAAGTTTCACGTTGAAAGTCTGAATGGCAGAGAAGGAAATGAATACTGCATATACAGATGTTGTAGGAAAATTTGAGAAATGGTCTAGCACTTACTGGATTTCCAACAGGACATGGAGACTAGTAATTACTAATAGCATGGTCCAACATAAAGAGTGCATTAATCAGCTAATGGAAAACAAAAAAAATTAGAAAAGCCTTATTATCTGTGTTATCCTGGTTAGTGATATCTTCACACTACTTCAGGGTAAAAGAGCACACAGGGTGAAAAATGTGAGGCTAATCTTCTTGAATGGCAGGCAGTCTCAAGTAGAGTGATATGGGTAAATATCAGAATGGGGAACTGGACAATGAGACTTGTTTGTGCCTATGATTCCACAGAAGGTTCTACTAAGATAGAAGTGGAGGAATTTTTTGAGGCTTTAGAGAAAGCAACTGACACAATGAAAAGGAAAGTTTGGTCCTTGTTGGGGGATCTAAATAGCAGAGCAGAAAACGAGTGTTAGACATACAAAAATATTTTGGGAAAATTTGGAGAAAAGAGCAAAGCTAATAATAATGGCAAATATCTGTTGGATTAAAATAGGATAAAATTGAATTTCATACTGAAAAGAATAACAAGGGGGTGTTAAGGGTCAAAGCTGTATAACTGAGAGGAGACCTCCACATAGCCTTTAAAGGAATGCGGAGAACCGACCAGGGCTTCTGACCTAATGTCCAATCCTCACCTTCTCGTGGTGCACCCTGTTGGGTATCTACTTTGATACTGAACGAACGAGGATGGGCTGGCAATTTGGGATTTAGCCGACCAAATTGTATTCTTATTGGTTAAACCAAAATAAAAAATGATGGTACAACATGACAAAATTTCATGCCGGCTGGGGCGTCGCCCGGTTAAACAAGGCCCCCGTTGTTTTCGCCAGGGAACCAGGGCGAACATCGAAAAGTCAGCTACTGGAACAAATCTGAAAGCACACCCCAACTCAACATCACCAGAGTTAAAGATCGGTACTATCAACGTAAGAAGCCTGAATGGCAAAGAAATGGAGCTAGCTGAGGAATTAGATAAGTACCAGATCGACATAATAGGGGTGAATGAAACAAAAAAGACCAAAACTGGTGAGATCTTTCTGAGCAATAAATACAAAATGTTATATTCAGGCAATAACAATCAAGGAAAAGAAGGAGTAGCCATAGTATTCAACACAAAATACGAGGCTAATCTTGTTGAATGGCAGTCAGTCTCAAGTGGAGTAATGTGGGCAAATATGAGAATTGGGAACTGGACAATGAGACTTATTTGTGCCTATGGTCCCACAGAAGGTTCTACTAAGGTAGAAGTGGAGGAATTTTTTGAGGCTTTAGAAAAAGCAACTGACACAATGAAAAAGGAAAAGTTGGTTCTTGTTGGGGATCTGAATAGTAAAGTAGGAAATGATTGTGAGACATACAAAAATATTTTGGGAAAATTTGGAGAAAACAGCAAAGCTATTAATAATGGCAAATATCTGTTGGATTTCTGCTCAGGACATGGACTGGTTATTACTAACACAATGTTCCAACATAAAAATGTGCACAAATTCACATGGAGAGAAGAGGCTAGGAATAAGAAAAGTCTCATTGACTATGTTATTGTTGATAGTGATGTTTTCTCCCTGGTGCAGGACACCAGAGTGTACAGAGGATTTGAAATTGGAAGTGATCACTATTTAGTCTTGAGCAGGATAAAATTGAATTTCATATTGAAAAGAATAACATGTAAGAAAGTTTTAAAGCGAATAAAAGTTGAGCAGCTCTCAGATGTAAACTGTAGACTAAAATACAGAAATATTATTGAAAAGAAAATGAAAGAGTTTGAGAACAGGATTCAAACCTTGGAGATTCAGTGGCAAACTCTGAAGGAAACATTGATTGATTCTGTCAGAGAGGCATGTGGTGAGGTTGTGTGCAAAGATAAAAAAAACAGAACTCCCTGGTGGACACAGGAAGTTAAAGAGGCAGTGAAGGAAAAGAAGAAAGCATATCAAAAGTTCCTGGCAAATAAGTCAGCTTTTACTCTTACAGAATACAGAGACAAATGTAAGAAAGCTAAACAGTGTGTAAAACTAGCTAAACAAAAGTCATGGGAGGACTTTGGCAAGAATATAGAAAATAAATATCAAGAAGGTGGCAAAATATTCTGGAGGTTGTTGAAGAAGCTTAGGAATGGAGGAAAGAGTGCTGTAAAAGGAATTAGAGATGATAAAGGTGAAATGAAAACAGGAGAAAAAGATATCCTTGAAGTATGGAGTAATTACTTTGAAAAACTGCTAAATGAAACAAGCAGTGATGACAGCACAGTGATAAAAAACACTGACCAGGCATGCAGTCAGGAATACATACCCATACTTGAAGTAGAAAAAGCCATCAAAGGCTTGAAATGTGGAAAGGCAGCAGGAGTAGATGATATTCGACCAGAAATGCTGAAGTATGGTGGTATAAGAGTCTTACAGTGGCTGCACTGCATAGTTCAGAAAGCCTGGACAGAGGGACGAATTCCCGATGATTGGAGTAGAGCTCTCATAGTACCCATATATAAAAAGGGAAATAAAACTGAATGTGAGAATTACAGAGGTATTTCCCTACTGAGTGTTCCTGGCAAGATCTATGCAAGTATACTTGAGAAATGGTTGAGAATAATTGTGGAAGAAAAGCTTGGTGTATGAAGTATGGAGTAATTACTTTGAAAAACTGCTAAATGAAACAAGCAGTGATGACAGCACAGTGATAAAAAACACTGACCAGGCATGCAGTCAGGAATACATACCCATACTTGAAGTAGAAAAAGCCATCAAAGGCTTGAAATGTGGAAAGGCAGCAGGAGTAGATGATATTCGACCAGAAATGCTGAAGTATGGTGGTATAAGAGTCTTACAGTGGCTGCACTGCATAGTTCAGAAAGCCTGGACAGAGGGACGAATTCCCGATGATTGGAGTAGAGCTCTCATAGTACCCATATATAAAAAGGGAAATAAAACTGAATGTGAGAATTACAGAGGTATTTCCCTACTGAGTGTTCCTGGCAAGATCTATGCAAGTATACTTGAGAAATGGTTGAGAATAATTGTGGAAGAAAAGCTTGGTGAAGAACAAGCTGGATTCAGGCCAAATAGAGGCTGTCAGTATCAGATCTTCACTTTACGACAAATAGTCGAGAAAGCATGGGAATATAACAAAGATCTGTATTTAAGTTTTGTCAATCTGGATAAGGCATATGACAAGGTGCGAAGAGAGAAGCTATTCAATACGCTGCAGTTATATGGTGTCAATGGGGCATTATATCAAGCAATAGTTAGTCTTTATTTGAGTTGTAAGTCAGCAGTTAGAATTGAAGGAAGTACAGGAAGATGGTTTAATGTTAAATCTGGTGTGAGACAAGGATGTACATTATCCCCTCTGTTATTCATTATCTATATGGATCACATTATGAAGGAATGTGGTATTAAACCTGATATCAAAATTGGAGATGTTAATGTCAGCTCTTTGCTTTATGCGGATGATGTTATACTTCTAAATAAATCCGCTACAAGTCTGCAAGACTCTCTGACTAAATTGAATAGCTGTTGTAATAGATATGGTATGAAGGTCAGCAATAAAAAGACAAAGACAATGAAAATAGGTAGAATCATTGAAAATGTCAACTGTGTTGTGAATGGAGAACCTGTGGAACAAGTAAAACATACCAGCTACTTAAGCACAATTTTTACTGAAGATGGTAAACTAAATATAGAAACAGACAAAAGAATATCATGGGAAGTCAATTGAATAAATTCATATGGAATAAGAAAGAAATTAGTCAGAACACTAAATTAGCTGTATACAAGACTGTGTTCAAACCAATTTTAACTTATGGATCTGAGAGCTGGGTCAGAAGTAAAACACTTGACCAAAGACTAGAGACCGCAGATATGAGAGTCCTGAGAAAGATTAGAGGCGTGAACAGATGGCATCAATAGCAATATCATATTAAAAATGAGGATATTAGGAAAGAACTTGACATTGTCAGCATCCAGGAATGTGTTAGCAGAGCTAATCTCAGATGGTATGGTCACTTAAATAGAATGGGAGAGGAAAGATTAGCAAAACAAGTGTTCTCTGCCAGGTTGGCAGGAAAACGACCCAGAGGAAGACCAAGATATAGGTGGATTGATACGGTACAAAGTGCCTTAGACGATAGAAATATAAGATCTGATAATGTTGGAGTCTTGACAAGTAACAGACTGATTTGGAGGAAAATTGTAGATAGGAAGTTAGTAATGATGTAATATTTTCATGTAGTACTGTCATATCCTGTACACCCCTTGAGGGTACATGGCAGGAATTTGATGATGATGATGATGATGAAGAATAACAAGTAAGAAAGTTTTAAAACGGTTAACCAGCTCTCAGATGTGAACTATAGACTAAAATACACAAACATTATTGAAGAAAAAATGAAAGAGTTTGAGAACAGGAACCAAACCTTGGAGATTCAGTGGCAAGCCTTGAAGAAAACCCTGATTGATTCAGCTAGAGAGGCATGTGGTGAAGTTGTCTGAAAGGATAGAAAAATTAGAACTCCATGGTGGACACAGGAAGTTAAAGAGGCAGTCAAGGAACAGAAGAAAGCATATCAAAAGTTCCTGGCAAATAAGCCAGCTTGTGCTCTTGGAGAATACAGAGACAAATGTAAGAAAGCTAAATATTGTGTAAAACTAGTTAAACAAAAGTCATGGGACGACTATGGCAGGAACAGAGAAAATAAATATCAAGAAGGTGGCAAAATATTCTGGAGGTTGTTGAAGAAGCCTAGGAATGGAGGAAAGAGTGCTGTAAAAGGAGTTAGAGATGATAAAGGTGACATGAAAATGAGAGAAAAAGATATCCTTGAAGTATGGAGTAATTACTTTGAAATACTGCTAAATGAAACAAGCAGTGATGACAGCACAGTGGTAAAAAACACTAACCAGACATGCAGTCAGGAATACATATCCATACTTGAAGTAGAAAAAGCCATCAAAGGCTTGAAATGTGGAAAGGCAGCAGGAGTAGATGATATTCGACCAGAAATGCTGAAGTATAGTGGTATAAGAGTCTTACAGTGGCTGCACTGCATAGTTCAGAAAGCCTGGACAGAGGGACGAATTCCCGATGATTGGAGTAGAGGTCTCATAGTACCCATATATAAAAAGGGAAATAACACTGAATGTGAGAATTACAGAGGTATTTCCCTACTGAGTGTCCCTGATAAGATATATATGCAAGTATACTTGAGAAATGGTTGAGAAGAATTGTGGAAGAAAAGCTGGGTGAAGAACAACCTAGATTCAGGTCAAATAGAGGCTGTCAGGATCAGATCTTCACTCTACGACAAATAGTGGAGAAATCATGGGAATATAACAGAGATCTATATTTAAGTTTTGTAGATTTGGAAAAGGCATATGACAAGGTCCAAGAGAGAAGCTATTCAATACGCTACAGTTATATGGTATCAATGGGGCATTATATCAAGCAATACTTAGTCTTTATTTGAGTTGTAAGTCAGCAGTTAGAATTGAAGGAAGTACATGAAGATGGTTGAATGTTAAATCTGGTGTGAGACAAGGATGTACATTATCCCCTCTGTTGTTCATTATCTATATGGATCACATTATGAAGGAAAGTGGTATTAAACATGATATCAAAATTGGAGATGTTAATGTCAGCTCTTTGCTTTATGAGGACGATGTTATACTTCTAAATAAATACCCTACAAGTCTGCAAGATTCATTGACTAAATTGAATAACTGTTGTAATAGTATGGTATGAAGGTCAGCAATAAAAAGACAAAGACAATGAAAATAGGCAGAATCATTGAAAATGTCAACTGTGTTGTGAATAGAAAACCTGTGGAACAAGTAAAACATTTCAGCTACTTAAGCACGATTTTTAGTGAAGATGGTAAATTAAATATAAAATAGACAACAGAATCAACAAAGCTGGTATGGAAGTCAATTGAATAAATTCATATGGAATAAGAGAGAAATTAGTCGGAACATGAAATTAGTTGTATACAAGACAGTGTTTAAACCAGTTTTAATTTATGGACCTGAGAGCTGGGTCAGAAGTAAAACACTTGACCAAAGACTAGAGACTGCAGATATGAGAATCCTGAGAAAGATTAGAGGCATGAACAGATGGGATATTAGGAAAGAACTTGACATTGTCAGCATCCAGGAATGTGTTAGCAGAGCTAATCTCACATGGTATGGTCACTCCAACAGAATGGGAGAGAAAGATTAGCAAGACAAGTGTTCTCTGTCAGGAAAACGACCCAGATATAGGTGGATTGATACGGTACAAAATGTCTCAAGACGATAGAAATATAAGATCTGATAATGGTGTAGTCTTGACAATAGACTGCTTTGGAGGAAAATTGTTAATAGAAAGTTAGTAATGATGTAATTTTTTCATGTAGTACTATCATATCCTGCACACCCCTTGAGCGTACATGCCAGGAATTTGATGATGATTATAAAAATGAAATCAGATTTTTGATATGACGTGTACATTTTCAGTGACATGTGAATTTATATTTTCACAAAAATGCGTTAACTTTTTTTTCCTACTTGTGACTAACTCATCAGAAGAGTTAAAATTGTACTTTTAAGCTTTCTAAGAATCAGCATATCATTGCTTGCATATATGTGACACCAATCAATTTTGTTACAATAACAACTTATATGTTTACATACATTTGTAAGTTGCTAACTCGATTTGGATTTGTGAAACTTGTAGTGTTTCTTAATTAACTTGCTTTCATTGTTTTGAGAGAACAATATCACAATGTCCAAATTCATCATTAACTACAAGGCCTTCTAAGAACTAAGGTGAGAAGTTTTATTAGGAAAGTGATAATAAAATTTATACACATGGATTCCTTCAATACTACCAAGAAAACAGAATACTCCATTATCTGAATTTGTTCAAATAAAATGAAACAAACTGAACTTTTGTCTTCTACACTGAAAAGTTGGAATCTCCAAGAAAAGAAACTAAAATATCTTTGTTCCACAAATCAGACTTTTTATCATTTTTATCCCTCCCCAACAAGACAAAGACAATGTAATATAGTTTCATAATGTGTATACTCTTGCAGTTTTTTTTTGTGTGAACAATATGATCTAAATAAATACTAGCTGTTTATCAGTTCCCCAATGTCACTTTGAAAGTTATGTCTATAATGGATTTCAAATTCCCCTTAACATTTATATACCATATGCCACTGAAAGCAATCATGAATGGCATATGAAATTCCATAAATTTAATGAATTCTGAACTTTTTGAAATTGAAATATCTTTAATCTCATATCTGATCAGTACATGAACTGTGGCCTACAACTGTGATGATAAAATTAGGCCAATGGTAGGCACAATGAACACCAGTGACCTGTAATGTATGGGTTGGGACAACTCTATAATCAAGTTTACTTTGACAGGAAAACGAATCACACTAGAGACATATCCTTAGGAGAATGCTATTCTGTACTATACTGTAGGAAAATACAGTATATTCAAGAAAGAGTTGTCCAGAAAATTTTTAATAAAAAGAGGGAAGCATTCCAGCATCAAAGAAAACTGACACTAGTGTTCATGCTTCAGTAATGCATCTATGATTGACATTTCTAGACAAACTCAATGGTTAAATGTTAATTGGTTTCTATGGCAGCAACATCAACTACTGGAAAAAAAGGCTAAGACTCTCTAGGTAAACATGGTAGAAGAGGTCAGCGATGAATGATGTTGCCAATATACCTCAAAATCAAAAAAACACATGTCAAAACAAATGTTTGCAGCAAAAATAGAAGGAAAAAGAACCAGAGGAAAAGTTCAAAATCTAGGTGGATGGATGCATTTAGAAATGTTGTAAGATGTTGTAAGATGTTGTAAAATGTTGTAAGAAATGAAAAAATAACTGATTAATTTAGAAGAAAACTGTCAATAAAAGCTAGTAATAATGTAAATTTAATTTTTATTGTCCTCCCACCTAGAGTACATAACAAGATGTGATAATGATGATTTAATGATACTGCTTGGAAAGAAGCCAATGGACACCATAGTGTGAGGGACAAACAGCTATGGTGCCTACCTCAATAAGATGTGGGATCCCATTTTGCTACGATGATTGCAGAAACCCTATGGGACATACTCTCCACAAGCATATGAGAGTTATTAATGGGAATTTTGGACCATTCTTCCTGCAGGCATGTAATGAAGTCCTGGTCTGTTGTGGGGGCAGATGTCCCTTGACTTCACTCGATGCTACAGTTCATCCCACAGCTGTTCAATAGGGTTGAGATCAGGGTTCTGTGGAGGCCAGTCAATGTGATGACGTTCATGTCTACAAACCATGCAGTTACAGCAGTAGCCTTATGACATGGTGCACTGTTTTGCTGAAATAAACAATGGTCGGTTCTACAGAAACACCATAAACTAGGAATCACTGCATCTTTCAGAATTCGCGTATCTCTCAGAGTTCAATGTTTGTGACACCACAAACAGAGGTCCAAGGCCAAACCAAGAAAAACAGGACCATACTGCCACCTCTGAATTTCATAGTTGGAGTTATGCACTCTGGTAAGAGACATTCACTGGGCATCTGCCACACACACACCCATCCATTTGCTCAACAGAGGGTGCAACTTGATTTGTCGTGCCATAACACAGCTTTCCAAGCTACCACGTCCCACTGCACATGGTGTTGCGTATTGTAGTCCTACCATGGAAACCTATGTTGTGAGCCTTAGTTCTGAATGTTTTTGGGTAGGTTCATGTTCCACTTGATGCCCAGAAATCTGCATTCAACGCATTACATGATGAATGGTGTTTTTCTGTATATTATCCCCATGGTCATGTTTGGTGAGTGTGGTGGGTCGTCAACTGCAAGTAGCACTTGCAGTTGACTCCCAGTATGGCATCACTCATTGTAGACCTGGGATGGCCCAATTTGTCAAAATTTGCCAAACAGATAGGCCTGCAACACAGCATATCATCACAATGCCTCTTTTAAACTCCGTCAGTTCTCTTCTCGCAACCATTTTACTTGGACACAGTTGCACTGACTTGGGAGCATCATATTCCTCCAATTTATACTGGCTACAAACACATAACTCATTACATGGCATGATGCACAATGCCTATGGGAGTGTTCACTGACTTCTTTCCAAGTAGTGTGTATCTACAGACACCCACACAACAAATATACAGTAAAATACTCTCAACAGATGTGATAAAATTTTTGCAATTATTAAACAAAAAAGAGTATGCTCATTACTTGCCTTTGTTTCAATATGAGGACTATCATAAGGATCTAGAAAAGTATCTGATTGCTCTCTAGTATCTGTACCCTCTGATATGGAAGTATCAATATTTCCACCAGGACCAGATACAGGTGAAGCTGCTATATGCTCAAGAGAAGGAGGAGTTGGAAACATTCTTGTTAGTTCTGCAGCACCTATAATATCAAACAAATATCAAATACTGTTTTCAATACAAAAAAAAAAAAATAAAACAAATGAATAAATACACATTTAATTATGATTATGACTTTAAGATAGGCTGATATCTGAAATTATTAATATGGTGTGTGCATGTGCACACATACCCAATGTTGAAATAAGTATTGGGACATCCCCCCCCTCCCTCTCTTGTTGTCAAATGGCCTATACTAATATATAAAGCAAGGATATGTATGCATCTAAAGTCTATGTACATTTCATTTAGTAAGAGAAATGTAAGTAGCATCTTAGAAAGAATAAAAAAATGGATAACTAATGTAAAAGTAAATATTTATTATAAAATTTCTGCCTGTGTATCAAGGGCAGGATATGTAACATCGTAAGGTTTAGGGAAACTGGTACTGTTGAACTTGATATTTCAAGGCATTTGATATGATATGGAAAATAACTACTCAACAAACCACCTTATGGTGTTTTCTATTCTTTGTAACTGGGTAGTAAATTTTTCATTTTGTCATAATGAATGACTCCCTCTTTCAAATTTCTCTACTATGTAGGAGTACATCAGGTGTTCTGTTCTTATACCAATCCCTTTCTTCTTCCTAAATGAGCTTTAGAAGAAAAGGGTAAGAAAGTGAGAAAAAGACAAACTATCTTTTCTCAGTAAACTGCAGACCTGCCCATAGTTTTGCTGATAATTTTGCACTTGATTCCTCCTACTCATCTGACAAACCTTGAAATGCTCAAACATACCAAGCTTCAAGTTCTTCAATGCTGATCATATTACTTTTCAATGACGTGATGAAAAATTAGTTGCTTTCAGTACTACCAAAATAAAGTCCTGCATTTTTTCTCATCCCAAAATAGATCTTAGTCCACATTCCCTATCTCTGTGAGATGACATTTGCCTGTAGCTTTTCCTAAGAAACATCCACACCAACAATTTCCTCAGCTTTCAAAAAATTTGGCACCCTTCTCTGGTCAGGATGGTATTTTTTACATGTTCAGCAACTAACTCTCCAATATCATCACATGTATTCTTTGTCCATTTCTTCAAATTGTCTTAAAACAGTTCTGCACATCTGGTTTAAAAAAAAGAGTAGTTTCTTGTTGGAGATCTAATAACTAAATATTTCTATTTAGCGTTAGATCTCCAACAAGAAACTACTCTCTCTTTTTTTAAATTATGTAGGCTGCTCTATAATGACAGAGGAATTTTCATTGTATCTTACTAAAAACTTCTGCAGGACTGTAGGTGCATATAAGTCTGTCTAATTCCCCAGTTTAAAATCTGTCTACATTACTCAATTTGAAACTGCTCTTTGTGTTTGGTGTTGAATATTATAGTTACTCTTTTGTTTCCCTTCCCTAATTGTAAATGACTGAATTATTTAGAAGCATCAGACGAGTTTTATTCTTTTTCATCTTAGTAAAACACTAATTATATCAACATGGCATTTCTCTAATTCTGCTGGTTCCATTTTTTTGATCCTGTTTATGCTGATGGTGTCTATCTTCAAGTAATATCATGACTCTGGAAGATGTGGATAGATGGAAAACAAAGTGATATGGCAGAGTTTAAGTTGGTAATGAGGATTTTATAGGAATAATACACAGAGAGAATGATTAAAGAGGAAGAATGAGTAGAGATTTTTTTTACATAGCAGGTGATAATGGAATAATCTGCTGGAGAATGTGCAAAGGCAATGTGGAGGTCTCCTCCACATCACCTTTAAGGAATGCAGAGACCTGACTAGTGTTTTTGACCTAATGTCATCCTCATCTTCAAATGGTGTGCCCTGTTAATAGGTACCCACCGGATACTGAACAAATGAGGATGGGCTGTCAATTTGGAAGTTAGCTGACCAAACTGTACTCTCTATTGGCTTAAACCACAAATAATATGATGGTGAAACATGATGAGATTTCATGCTGGCTGAGTCACGTTGGTAAACAAAGGCCTCTGCTGTTTTTGTTGAGAAAAACAGGGCGAGCAGTGAAAAATGAGCAAAAGAAATGAAGATAGCGATCATCAATATAAGGAGTATTAATGGAAAGGAAACCGAGCTTGCAGAAGAACTGGGAAAGAACCATGTGGACATAATTGGCATCACAAAAAGGTGAGATCTTAATAAATAATAGGTATTCAATGTTATATTTGGACGAAAAAAAAGAACGAGTAGAAATAGCATTCAACACCAAACATTAAGGTAAACTTCTTGTCGGGAAAGCAATTTCATGTTCAGCTATGAGTAAAACTTCAAAATGGAGAAATGGACTATAAAACTTATTTGTGCCTACAGTTCAACAGATGGTTCTCCTATGGAAGAAGTGAAAGAACTTTTTCAAGTCACTAGAGCAGACAGTGACAAGGAGTATAAGACATGTAGTGCTTGTTTGAGATCTAAACAGCAGAGTAGGAAGTGAATCCCACCAGGTGAGTAGAATGTCTTATCAAAATTTGGGAAAAAAGGACAAGACTAACAATAATGGTCTGGATTTCTGCTCAAGATATGGACTAGTCATTACTAACACCATGTTCCATCATAAAGATGTACACAAGTTCAAGTGGTGAGAAGACACAAGAAATAAGAAAAGCCTCAGTGACTGCCATTGTTGATAGTGATATCTTGATGCTGGTTCAGGATACAAGAATATACAGAGGATTTGAAATTGGAAGTAATCATCATTTAGTTCTATGTAAAAATGAATATCATATTGAAAAAAAAAAAAAAGCAATATGTAAAAAACTTTTATAAAGAATTATTGAAGAAAGAATGAAATAGTTTGAAAAGAAGAACCAAACCTTGGAGTCTCATTGGTAAACTCTGAAGAAACCATTGAATGATTTGGCTAGAGAGGCATGTGGTTCCAATTTTATGTTTTCTTTTTAAGGAAATTATACCAATAATGACAAGGGATTTCAAGTCTTACAAGTATACAATGAAAGCTTAACCACCCAACTGGCAATGATGTGTACACGTCAAAGTTACAATGGATGCAAAGTGCATATTAAAATTGATATTACATTGAAACATATGATGGATATGAAGTGTATGAGGAGTGATGTGTTTTATCCATATTGACATCGATGTGGTTAATACAGTACATATACAAATGACAACATTTGTGTAAAATTCCATACCATGAAATCCTGTGATGACATGGATATCTAGAAAGAGATTAAGTTCTTAAATAGAGTCAGTGATATTCCCCCTCCCACACTGTAAAGGTCTGAAAAAAGTCCTAATCATCTACACCTTACTTTTGAGGTTCTTTATTTATTCAGAAGGGTATCCCTCTTCCAAATTCACTATAGAAATTTCATCATAACCTTCTTGGTTTATTATAGGTTGCTATACTGGGTGTATACTGTTGTATTGATCTAAGTAATGTTCCATTTACATTATAAAAATTTAATGTTCTGAACAGCCTTGTCCTTTCTACTGTTATCTCCCAATATGCTAATAACCAGTAACAAAAATTCAATAATTTGATGAAGTTTTGCTAACATTAAACAACAATATACGACGGTGGTCTGAAAAGTTCTCGGCCTAACAATGGAAAAACGAATTTATAATTTTAAAATTATTTTTATTTTTCAACATAATCTCCCTTAAGATTAATACATTTATTTCAGTGATGATCCAGCACCATTATCCCTTCCCTGTAGCGGTTCTCAGTAAGATCTCAAAATATCCCTCTACAGCTGCAATCACCCCTTCATTCAAAGAAAAACGCTGATCAGCGGGGAAGAATTTTAGTTTTGGGAAGAGATAGAAGTCAAAGGGAGTCAAATCTGGGGAATAGGATGGATGTTTCAACAATTCATAGTGCAGATCCCTTAATTTTTCCATTGCCAAAACATCTTTGTGGGCAAGTGCATTGTCCTGATTGAAATAATATTCCCCGATTGTTTTACCCTTTTCAAGATAATTAATAAACAAAATGCCTTTAGCATCCCAAAACACCGATGCCATGACCTTTCATCCTGATGGAACCAACTTTGTCTTCTTTGGCGCTGAACAACTGGCTTCTGTCCACTGTTTTGACTGCTGTTTGGATTCTGGTGTGTAATGGCGAATCCAAGTCTCACCCGTAGTAATAAATCGATGCACAAAATCAGTGTTATTCTTGCTAAAACGCCCCAAGCACTGTTCAGAGATTTTCATGCGAGTGCATTTTTGATCTGCTGTGAGCAAGTGCGGCACCCATCTTGTGCAGAGCTTTTTCATTTCCAATTCTTCATGCAAAATATATCCTACACATTCTTTTGAAATGCTCAGTCTCAGCAATTTCACGAAATTGGACTTGCTGGTCATCCAATACCATATCGTGCATTCTATCAGTGATTTCTGGTGTTGTTACACTTTTCGAACATCCTTCACGTGGATCATTTTCAAGGCTGGTATGGCCATGTTTAAAATCAGCAGCCCATTTCTTAATTGTCGAAAATGATGGAGAAGAGTGCCCATAAACTTTTATGAACTTTGAATGAGTTTCTTTTGGCATTAAACCTTCTTTTACAAAGAATTTTATAACTGCACAATACTCAATTTTATCTATTTCAAGGGATACAGACAGCACTTTTGCTTCAGACAGAATAAAACAAATGAATGATAGAATGACTTGCAATTTCACATTGATGCTTATGACAGAAGTACCAACTTAGAAAAAAAAAATCTTGTCAATAGTGTTGCCATCTATGGTCAAGGCTGAAAACTTTTCAGACCACCCTCATATGTATGAGCGCGCACGTGCACACACACACACAAATATATTAAAAATCTCTCTCTCTCTGATCATTTGGCAGAGAGAGAGAGAGGGAGAAAGATTTACCATTCTAAGAGAGAGAATTCAAACTCTTTGCCTTTCCTTCAACCTTATATGAATGCAATTGGTATTAACTCTATATTACAAAAACAAATTTAAAAGATAAAATAAAAACTTAAAATTTTAATATTTAATCTTAAATAGAAAAATAATTCCTGCAACTTTTCTACACATTATTAACCACTTCAACTGATATGCTTCCTCTGCAATCATAAATAAGCATGGTTTTTTTTTAAAATTTATTTTATTATATCAGCCCCAATAGCATAACAGTGTGGTGAATGTGGTTTAATAATTTTCTTAATTACTTATTTAATCATCTGTTTACTTACCAAGAATTCCTGTATTTTTCAATTTTCCTGAAGTAATATCTTCAGTAGCATGGAGCTTAGGAGTAGATGGCATCTGGTAAAAATAACAACAAAAATAAATAAAGCATTTTGATTATCTGGAATATAACATTTGGTTAACACTAATGGTAATAATTAGAAAAGAATAGCAAGATTATGTAAATGAAATGGAGTTGACTTTCTATATTAAATGTCACCTCGAATAAGATTTCAGAATAGGTGTTGTGACAGCTAGCTCCTCTTTGCATCTTGATATGAGATATTTTGTTCAGTTTTTATCTTTTGTATCTCTTTTTTCATCCTTCGGCCATTGGCATACACTGGAGCAGGTTGGATGGTCTCTCTCACAGTTGACACATATAGGTTTCCTTGCAGAGCAAGATTTGTTATCATGTTCTTTACTAATATATCAGGCATAGATGTTATACATCATCAGACACAACAGAAAGTTCGGGTGCCCATATTTCTGACATTTAAAGCACCTCAGTGAATTAGGGGATGTAAAGCCTAGAAAAGGCAAAGAAGAGAAAAAGCGAGAAGCCAAGAGAGTTGTTGAACAGGCGAAGGCCATTGCATATCAAGACCTTTATGATCAATTAGAAACAAAGGAAGGACAGAGAAAGATTTATCGATTGGCAAAATGTAGAAATAAGGCATCAAAGGACATCATACATGAGAAGCAGATCAAAGACTGGAGGAAGGGTATTAAGGAGGGATGTGGATATAAGAAACAGATGGAGAATATACTTTGAAGGGCTTTTGAATGAAGAAAATGCAAGGACTCATAGAGAAGATGGGGAGCCTTATGAGGGGATGGTGCAGAACATTAGCAGAGTGGAAGTGAAGAAGGCCATAAAGAGGATGAAGAATGGAAAATCGGTGGGCTCTGAAAATCAGATGATCCCAGTGGAGGCTTGGAAGGCATAGGGGGAAGAGGGAATTGACCTGCTGTGGGACCTGTTAATAAAAGTTTGTCAACAGGAAAATATACCCGAGGAATGGAGAGAAAGTATTCTTGTCCCCTATCTATAAGAGTAAAGGGGATGCAAAAGATGTAAAAATTACAGAGGAATAAAGTTGATGTCCCACACAATGAAAATCCTAGAGAGGGTTCTTGATGAAAGACTGAGGAAGGAGGTGGAGATTGCAAAGGAGCAATTTGGCTTCATACCTGGTTGATCGACGACGGATGCTATCTTTGGGTTATGGCAGATGATGAAAAAGTTTAGAGAGAAGCAACAGGAGCTACATATGGTATTTATTGATCTGGAGAAAGCATATGATAGAGTGCCAAGGCAAGAAGTCTAGAGGTGTCTGAGGGAGAAGAAGGTACAGGAGAAATATGTCAGGCTGGTGCAGGAAATGTACAGAAATGTGAAGACAAGAGTTCGGACCTGCCTGGGAGAGACAGAAAGTTTTCCAGTGAGAGTTGGCTTGCATCAAGGGTCAGCATTAAGTCCATTCCTTTTTAATATTGTGATGGAGGTGGTGACGGAGGAGGTGAGTTGTGTGCAGATTCAAGAGAAGAAGTGGCATCTAAACTGGAAAGTTGGAGGAAAGTACTGGAAGAGAGAGGTATGAGACTGAGCAGAAGTAAGACAGAGTATATGTGTTGCAAAGTGGATGGCAGCCAGGAGACAGATCTGGAGCTGGAAAGAAATGTCATCAGGAAGGTCAGTGACTTTAGATACTTAGGTTCAACAATGAAAGAGGATGGTGAGGCTGAGAAGGAAATGGGATGTAGGATGGAGAGAGATGGCTGGAGTGCTATGCAATAAGAGGGTGCTGATCAATCTAAAAGGCAAAATCTACAGGACAGTAGTGAGCCCAGCTATGTGGATGTGCGGTGTGACCAGAAAGGATCATCTGAGAGACCATGTAAGGGGAACGGTGAAAGTTACGAATTTAGGAGCAAAGATACAGGAGGCAAGGTTGAGATGGTTTGGTCATGTGATGAGGAGGGAGGAAGAGTATGTGGGAAGAAGGAAGCACGGGCGGCCAAAGAAGAGATGGAAGGAGATGCTGGAGGAGGACTTGAGGATGAAGAACTTGGAGGTGGCTCCAGCCCAAGACAGGAGGTTGTGGAGGAGATGCACTACAAACAGCGACCCTATTTCAGTGGGAAAAGCTGCAGAAGAAGAAAGCCTAACAGGAGATATCCTGCTGTTGGAGGCTTGGGTGCATTCTGACACCAGTCACGTCTTGATTTTTAAGCTCTGAATATATCTCATCTTCTGGAACAAGGCTATTTCATTATGATATTGCATACTCTTTAATAAAGATCATGTTTCTGTCTTGATTATGATACTGGATATTTGTTAGCCATTACTTGGATGATTAACATATATGCTTTCCAACCAACAAGGCTACATGTTTGAATTCTGAAACATGTATGGCTGTTAGGATCTTAATGTCTCAGGGGCTCACTTTAGTGAGTATGGGCATGGCAAACCCGAGGTACCTGATGCTGGACCATGCTTTACTTCATGTAATATACATCTGTTATATTATCTGTAGATTGGTCCCTCCTCTTCCTCCCTTGCTTCTTTCTTTCTTCCTTCTCTTCTTGCTCCTTCTCCCGAATGCTATTAGAGTATTCGAGGGGAATCTTTCCTATTTTGCTGTGTCATTTTGTCTTGTGCTAACAGGACATTATCAAACACTGTAACATGATCAGGCCATCAAAAAATGTTCATACCGCATCGTCCGTCGCGCAGGTTACCAAGGGATGCGTTCGGGTTTTAGGCAGAGGGACCCGTTCGAAAAATATGTTACAGTCTCCCTTAGACACCACTCCTCAGCACTCTGCTAGAGGAAACTCCATCAATGGGCCCACTACCCATTTGGGGAGGTGTTTAGGGACAGCGCAAAGAAATGGTTCTGCAAAAGGAACGGAAATGGCAACAACAACGGCACCAGACTATGGCTTTAGGCAACTGGAACATCTTCTCTCTGACAGGAAAGGAGTTGGAACTGGTCGAGGAAGCCAAGCGCTACTGGCTAGACTTAGTCGGGCTTTCTTCGACCAAGAGGAGAGGCTCTGGAACTGTCGACATGGATAAGGGGTGGAAGCTCAACTACTCTGGTGTGAGCCCAACAATGTATGCTCAGATGAGTGTGGGGATACTCACAAGCCCCTAGCTGTCAGACTGTGTTGCTGAGTGGATCCCATTGGGGGGGACGGGTATGTGTGTTAAGGCTTCAGATGAAAAACCATGATTTGACTGTGGTGCAAGCCTATGCACCTAATCTGGAGTCAAAATACTCTGCCTTCCCAGAGGAAGTAGATGCTGCTTTTGACAGGGTGGCAGACATGGAATCAGTCCTGCTAATGGGTGACTTCAATGCACATGCTGGAACAGATGACCAGACATGGAGGGGTGTGGTTGGGAGGAACAGCGCCCCTGACCTTAACGCGAATGGGTTGAAATTATTGGACTTCTGCTGTACTAACAGCTTGTCCATAATGAATACCTTCTTCCAGCACCGAGAAGTCCATAAGTATACCTGGTACAGGGATACACTAGAACAAAGGTCTCTGATTGACTTCTTTATAGTCTCAGCAGACCTATTTTCCTCAGTGTTGGACATTCGTGTGAGAAGAGGGACAGAACTGCCAACTGACCACCACCTTGTTATGTGCACTCTTCAGAAACCAGATGCTACCATCAACGCTGGTAGGCCTAAGCAGCTATACCGCATGAAATGGGAGACATTGGAAAATGAGGCTATGAGGAAGAATTTTGCAGATGACATTTCCTCCAGATTCAAAGAGATTCCCAAGCATAATGTAGATGTTGAGGAGGAGTGGAAGCTGTTCAGAACAGCTGTCACTGCCTCTGCACTCTCATGCTGTGGCAGAAAGCAGCTTGGCGTGGCAACAGGCAGTGAGAAAAGGACACCTTGGTGGAACCAAGAAGTCCAAAAAACTGTCCGGGCAAAAAAGGAGTCCTACCTAACATGGCTTAGGGTCAGGTCACTTGACATGCGTTTGCGGTATGCTGAGGCAGTAAAGACAGCAAAGCAGAAGGCTTGGGAATCCTTTGGAGAAAGATTAGACTCATCCCATGCAAATGCAAACAAAGTATTCTGGCAGACCATACGCCGCCTATCGTGCACAGCAAGGGCAATTAAGGCTTCTGATGGTGCACTTTTAACAACCGAGAAGGATATCCTCCACAGACGGAGGGAATACTTGGAGAGCCTTCTTAACCCGGGTGGCCCAGCAGTTGTGGACATCCAAGAGGTGCAGATCAGGGCAATGACTAGTCTCACAGCAGAAGAGGTCCATTTAGCGATAAAATAGCTAAAATCGGGCAAGGCTGCTGGCGATGATGAAATTCGGCCCGAAATGCTAAAAGCCTTAAATCGAGACGGTGTTCTCTGGCTGCTTGGATATCTGGGCGAGCATCAAAGCAATGGCAGATAGGCATAATAATACCAGTCTTCAAGAAGGGAGACTAGAAGGATTGCAGTAACAATTGTGGCATCTCTCTGGTAAGCCTGCCTGGGAAAGTGTGTGCTAAGTGCTTGGAAAGACGGTGTAGGAGCATAGTCGAGTCAAAGTTCCAGGAAGAACAATGTGGCTTTCGTCCTGGTAGAAGCACAACTGACCAAATCTTCACTTTAAGGCAAGTCTTTGAGAAATCTTGGGAATATGCCAAGAATGTCTACACGTTTTGTGGACTTGGAGAAGGCATATGATCGGGTTCCTCGGGATAAGCTTTGGCAAGTAGTACAGGAGTATGGAGTGGATGGCCAACTATTAGCTGCCATCAAGTCCCTGTGTTATGTCGGAAGATATAACATTATTATCGTTTAATATAAGAAATTAATAATCTACCAGAAGTGAACGTTTATATATAATTTTGTAATATAGTATTGTATAATCTTAATTTAGTATTGTGAAATTTCAGTGTACAAAATATATAATAGTTACTTAGTTGGAAATTTTGTATGAACAACCAATCATTTTGTTAGAAAAGAGAAATCAAATACTATATCAAATGTGTACGGCCAACTTCAGTAAGTCTGTTGTGAAGAACTGTGCTTTCCCCCCTACACTGAATGGAAAGTTACGAGAGTTTAGTTAGGTTGCCTCGAGTGGCGCTATGTGCAAGGAGAGACGGATGCATGCGCATTCAACGACAGCGGGAAAGAGAGACAGTTTAAAAGCGAATGCATCACTACTTTCAAGGCTTTTTTTTCTCGGAGATGTTTTCCTGCTGCTGTTCACCTGTGCGATGGATCGTCTGACTGGTAGGAGGGAAGCTTCCACGTGGTTCCTCTAGTTAGTGGAAAGTATAATCTTATGACAAAGGAAACTACCAGTCGGAGATAAAGAAAGCCCAGCAGACTTAATGGTGGAAAACAAGAATGAGGATGTCCATTCGAAATTACAGAGGGAAAGCCAAGGCATTATTTTGATGAAGTAATTCTGAAGTGGCCCAGAGAATTAATACAGTGAATCGGTAAGGTGAACTTTATATTTTCTAATCTGTGAATTTAACTGTGAGGATCTGAAGTGTGTGGAGAAAGACAATCCTAGAACTGTGGCCGAATATAAATGCAAGAAATAATGACATTGTTTCGTATTGTAAAGGAACTATTAATGTTACTCAGATCTTGGAAAAAAGAAAAGAAATGTAAGATTGGATAGGACTATTAAGGAAAGTTTTGATTGATTTCTAGCGTGTTTAAGAGAGAAAGAAAACTAAGCAACTAATCTTTAACTTTGGTATTCTGTGATATATAATTTAGTATTGGTATTCTTAAACGTGAATTTTTAAGTGTTTTATTTAAATATGTGTACAAGAATGAGATAATATGTATGATTGAGAGACTGACTAAGTTCAGATTGAGAGACTGACTAAGTTTATATAAATGACTTGTATGTTTTATTTCGGTGAAATTAAATTGTTCTGTTATTACAATGAAGTTAGTTTTCCTTATGTCTAGAGCTACTGCACTTCTTCATAAAAGTTAAACGAACCTCTTAAAGTCAGGAAATAGTTAAGGATCAGGTCACGATTGCAAAGTTACGAAGTTTTATTCAGAACAGTGAATGCTGACTGGCTTCTAACTCCCTGGTTTTACTTTCAATATATCCATGAACTCAAAGTGGCGCAGCTAAAACAAATAAATTTCTTTGAGTTTAAATAGGGAGATAGAACCAGAGCTGAGACAAAGAAGTTGGCATTCGCAATTTGCATTTCTTTGTCTCACGAGACCTCAGCTTCATTCTTGTCAGAGGTACGGCCATATTGAGAATTAAGAATAGGAATTTTTAAGGGAAAGTCGACACAACACCTGTATGAATGCCCAGAGTTTTGTGTCATTGTGTCATGGTAAACGGCACAAAGTCTGAACCTTTCACAGTCTCCGTTGGCCTCTGCCAAGGATGTGTTCTGTCACCCCTCCTTTTCATAATATTTATGGACTGGATTGATAGGCACAGCCGAGGCAGTGAGTGTGTCAGAATTGGAAGATGTAGCATTGGATGTCTGCTTTTTGCAGATGACCTAGTTCTGCTTAGCTCTTCCACAGATGACCTCCAGCAGACCCTGGATAGGTTTGTAGCTGTTTGTGCAGATGCCGGAATGAAGATCAGTGTGGCCAAAACTGAAACATTTGTGGTCTCAAGACAACCATCCCAGTGCACTCTAAATATAAGTGGAGTTCTAATGAGGCAGGTGGAGAAGTTTAAATAACTTGGCTCCATATTCACGAATGATAGAAAATGGGACGTAGAGCTAGATACTCGAATTGGCTTAGCAAGCCCAATATTGCGGGAGCTTGGCCGTTCAGTAGTATTGAAGCGGGAGTTAAGCCAGAAGGCAAAGCTGGCTATCTTCAATACAGTCTATGTCCCCATCCTTTGTGGTCTCAAGACAACCATCCCAGTGCACTTTAAATGTAAGTGGAGTCCCAATGAGGCAGGTGGAGAAGTTTAAATACCTCGGGTCCATATTCACGAATGATGGAAAATGGGATGTAGAGCTAGATACTCGAATTGGTTTAGCAAGCTCAATATTGCGGGAGCTTGGTTGTTCGGTAGTATTGAAGCGGGAGTTAAGCCAGAAGGCAAAGCTGGCTGTCTTCAATACAGTCTATGTCTCCATCCTCACCTATGGTCATGAGAGTTGGGTAATGACCAAAAGAATGCAGTCATTACCCAACTCCAAGCGGCTGAAATGAGGTTCCTTTGAGGGGTTGTGGGGCTGACAAGACCCGATAGAGCCAGAAGCTCTGCAATTCGGGAAACCCTCAATACTCAACCGCTGCTTCTCCGTGTTGAGAGATCACAGTTACGTTGGTATGGGCACCTGGTCAGAATGCCACGAGAGGCTCCCTCAGCAGGCCCTCTTTGCCAAGCCAGAGGGTGGAAGGCCAAGGACTCGCTGGATAGATTATATCCAAAACCTTGGGTGGACACGTTTGGGAATCCCACCAGAACACCTGAGCTTGGTGGCAGAGGATCGTGACCATTGAAAGTTCCTCTTGCAGCTGCTGCCTCCACAACCCAATTAGGAAAGGTGGGCCTTAAAAATGTATGTATGTATGTATGGCTGTTAGGATCTTAATGTGGAAGATGAATTTCATCCCCAGTATAATACCGTCCTGCTTAAATAGAGGCCTGAAGTGGCTTGAAAAAGTTAGTCTCCAGAGCAGGGTTTCTGGATAATGTTAAAAAATACACACCCAAAGTACCAATAATGTATGTGTGTCCCCAATTGTTCTTTTTTACTCTTCTTTTACTATGGTAAATTTTTGCTGTTTTCATCATGTGTTTAAGTTCAAAAATTGAAAACAAAGATAGTTTATTTATTTGTATTGAATAATAAAACACTAACATGAAATTACTGTATAAGGCAGTGGTTCCCAAACTGTGTGCTGTGGCACTGTGAAATATTTCAATATTTTCACTGAAATGACACTAAGCCAAAATCGTTTTAGAATCGGACGATCAATGTGTTGATGTATTGTGCAAAAATCAATGTGGAACAGGAAATGAGGGTGGCTGTGTCCAGTTTGATTCCAATATTTCAGATGTGCAGTGAATAACAGGCTCACCCATCCTACTAATTATGATTTATTCATTCAAAATATGTATTAATTTCATACTTTTTATATAAATTGTTTGTGAATTTGAAATACATGTTTCATTTATTTTTTAACTTAACCAACCTAACCACACCAACTGCACAATGCAGCTGTTAGGTTCTGACTTTGGATGTCGTGGAAAAAATCCTGATATACTAAGGGCGCCATGAACCAAAAAAGTTTGGGAACCATCGGTATAAGGATGACTATTTTTGTCTTCTTTTATTTTCTAGTTTTAATACAAAACACATAAATTGTATGGAGTAATTACCACACAATTGTCCCCCAGCAGCTGTATTTTGAGCTTATGATTTT
Organism: Typopeltis vanoorti; assembly: GCF_054136105.1. Lineage (NCBI taxonomy): Eukaryota > Metazoa > Arthropoda > Arachnida > Uropygi > Thelyphonidae > Typopeltis > Typopeltis vanoorti. Next base: position 109,046,474 of record NC_143568.1, read on the forward strand.
TAGTAGCCAATTACTAAAATATTACACAGAACTATCCTTCTCTCTAAAGAAAGCAGTGACTTCCTTTCATGTGCAAATGTTGCTCTTGTGAAAAGTAGATTAAACTGCTAAATATATGCAGCTGTGTTCAGCAAAAGAAAATTTAGGGGTATGGATTTTGATGTTAATTGCTAGGAAATTTAGCTAAAAACAAAGATTGTGAACTTTCATACTGTTTGTGAGCTTATCCACCTAACTGAACTTTACATGTTTACATAATGGTAATTAACATGGGTGTGAAGTGTCCTTGATGTTAATGTAATATTTGGATAATACTATGAAAATAACATGGATATGAACAGTGGTGAGCTAAGGAAAATTTTAACAAAGGGCTTGCATCATCGAGCAAAAAAAAGCCATATTTCACACAAAAACTTTTATTAATTGATTGGCTACCAGAAGGGAGAAGAGTAAAGATAGCGCATGTGCTTATTTTATTTTCAAACTTGGGCGCATTTGTTATAGAGGAATTGAAACAATAATTTCAAATAATCTATACACCGTCGAAGAGACTAATTTTTATAAGGTTACCGCATGAGAGTGTTGCTTTATATGTTTCGAAAAAAAAAAAAAAAAGTAAACAAGAACAAGGGGCTTGCAAATTTGAGAAAAATTTAACAAAGGGCTTGCACGAGCCCCTTATAGCTCAGCACTGGATATGAAGCTTATATATATATATATATATATATATATATATTTGGTATACATTCAAATGGTTATTTGAGTAGTTAAAATAGTGCTGGCTCTATGTAAATAAGGCAGGGACTTTTCTATAATGTTATACCGCATTATTTTTGCAATAGTAGTCTTCAGCAGTGGTGTAGCTAGAGCTTTTGCTGCCCAGGGCGGTTCCTGAGTTTGTCGCCCCTCTCAATACACACCAAAAATACTACAAAAAGTCAAAATGACGTATAGGGAAATAAATTAAAACATCATGATATAAAATTTTTAAAATATTATAAAAAACTTATTTTTGAAGTAAAACTTTAATTTCAACATTATAAAATGTTATTTTTCTTGATTTTCTCTTAGTAAAATCATTGATGACATTGTCAAAGTCTATTTCATAGTAATGTAGGTAATTCTTAATCAATTTTATTTAGAAAAACTCTTCTCACAACTAGCAACACTTACACAAATTGTGAGGAAAATTCTCAGCAGTATTACAATATTTGGAACTGAGTTCTCGAGACCGCATTTTAGAATTAACTGCAAAAGTTCAAAAGTGTTCAAAGTGCTGCCCGGGGTGGACCCCCCCCCCCATCTACACCTCTGGTCTTCAGTATAGTGTACATCTACTGTATTAAAATTCCCTGTTCTATGTAGCTTATTTATTTATTTATGTTGCTATTTGTTATATTTTACATCTACACATGACATGTCTTTAAGAAATAATAATACTTCTTCCTATTCTCCCCTCCCCCACAACACTGAGGGTACATATTATGAATTTGATGATGACTACCTCTTAAAACAGTAAACAAATGGAATTACTATACACATGTACTTTTGCTCATACAAGGTATAAGCAAAAGTACTAATTGGAATAAAGATTAGTATATTATATCTGCTAATACACATACTCAGGTAATTTTTGTCTGTTTTGTAGAAATAAACCTGCAGCACCTTCTTATGAGAATGGCTAACTCACCTTCAAATGAGGACTAGGTAAATGAAGTTCAAACCCAGGTCTTTTAGCTAAAGAACAAATGCTACATCAGTCTCATGACTATGCAACAGAAGTGCTACACAAAAAGATGTGGTAGAGTGGAGATAAATTAAATTGGGTATGAATAAAAATTGTTACTTGCCTTTCCCCTATTTTTCAGAAAAGACCGATACAATCTATATAATCAATATGTATATCTAATATGCTTTGAAAGGTTCAAATTTAATCTTACCATATCATCACCACTATCATCAGATGAGGTATCAAAAATATTTTCTAAATCATGGTAAGTTACAAGAAGATCTTCTTCTCTTGTAAAGCTAGATCCCTGATTACGCATCACAGGTGGAGATGAAACACTGAGCTGCTCTCCAAGAAAATTCTTAAGCATTTCTTGAGACTGGGAAGCTGGCACTGTGTTCTGGGTGGATGGTGGAGGAGGAAGTGGCTGGGAAGAAGGAGGTGGTGGTGGGGGAGGAGGTGGCGGAAGGGGTGGTGGTACAGGTGGTAGTTGAGATGGGGCATCTGGTGTGGATGCCAAGGCATATTCTTTAGACCTTTCTTCTTCCTAGAAATATTTATTTTGCTATATTATAAAACAAGCAAAGAAAAAAAAATCCAAATAAAAATTAATCAAATACGAATCTACACAACAAAAACAAATATTATGAAACAAGAATTATTAGTCAATTGCTTGTGCAAAGTGGAATTCTGTCAGCTAAAATATCCTAGCAAAGCCTGCTAGTTCAAATAAATAAAATAATTTTTGCAGCTTCCTTCAAATCTTCTCAGTTTATGTGGAGCAACTGTCATCTGGAATCTATTTTTAGGTATTCAAGATGACTCGATGGTGTAAAATCAGGTGTGCTATTTTCAGTGTTATTCATCATGTATGGCAGTGATTCTCAATCCACTGAGCTTAACTTCTCCCTTTTGAATATTACAAATTTAATTATTGTTATATCTTAACTACACAAGTGACAAAAAATTAACAAATATATTATATAATATAGTTTAGAAATTTTATGTATTACGTTTTGCGTATTTTTTATTTTCATATTCTATCCTTCTCATCTGTCCCTTTGGATGGGTTAAGTCTCCTTTAAGAAGGGGCTTGTGACGAATTAATGCAGCCGATACGTCACTCCTCTGTAGCATATCCCCTAAGGGCAATACTCATGACTGCAATCCATGTGTGTTCACCGGGCCAGTTTACCTGTTCTAGGGGACAAAAAACCCAAGTTTCCAGGTGAACCCCCCACCCCCACCTCTGCATGAGACTGGCTAACTCACCTTTCATCAGTGACTGGAATCGAACCAAGGTTTTTCCAACCAAAGGGCTCTGCTTAATAAAATTAAAATGCGGTCCCCAGACTCTCAGTGTCTGTTTTGAGCTAATTACTTTTCTGGTAACCAGTATGGCTACAGCCCTTGGTTACACATATTTGCATTAAGTAGCTTACATTATTTTAAACCAGTTACTTATCATAACTATGAAACCATTTGTAATATATTATATATTCTACTTGCATATATGAGAAAACTTTTTATTAGCCATAATAAAATAATAGCCAAAATAAGTGTTAGTACCAACAGAATATGATAGAAATACTTGAATTTTATTTTGTAATATTGTACTGTGCATTGAATTGTATTGTGAAATATTGTCATAATTATACAAGTTGAATAGTATAATATGTATAATTTGTATACGTGATGTGAATAATAATAATCTTCTAATATACTAAGAATTCCATGAATCCACCTAGATTATGGTCTCTGCTTTTTATTTTAAGATTTTAAATATTAATTCATATAGACTGTAAAAACTAGAAAAAAAAAATTATAACAAGGAAATGTGCGAAATATCTTAAAATAAAATATTTAAGGTATAATTTTATATACTCAAATGTTCTTACAATCATAACAAACCAAACACCCCATTTAAAAACCATCTACAAGTAGTGAAAGAAAGTGACATTAAACCTGATATGAAAATTAGAGACATAAAACTCAACTTTACTTCATGAAGATGATGGATGCTATGTTCTTATGGATATGAGAGTTGTGAGAAAAATTATAGGCATGAATAGATGATAAAACCATATCAAAAAGAAAAACAAAAGAGAAAACTTGAGATTATTATCATTTAAGTATGTGTGAGTAGATGTGATCTAGCATGCATAAGTTACTTGAAGGGGAGATAAAGAGTTACTATTGTTTGATGCCAAGATCAAGATTTAAAATAAAAAAAATAATAATAATAAAAAAGAGAGAGAGAGAGAGAGAACAAAATCTAGGTGAATTCATAGAATTATTAGTATCTTAGACGACTGAAAAGCTCATAAAATTAACAGATTTTATATCAGGATTTGATGAGAAATTAATTTTCTTTGCTCTTAATATAGCTGACTCAATTATTTTGTAACAATATACAGCCTCAGAGAGAGAGCATTGTCTCAAGATCCCTCCCCCCACACCAATTCCTGTGGTCCTAAGCGTAATAGAACAAACAACATATTAGCAGTTAATCTGCATGCAAGTAAATGTTAAACCAAGACGGTGTATATAATTTTTTATCATGCTCTTTTTACTAGCATAACAGGCATGCAATACATTTTATACTACTTTTCTAGTATTATAAATACTGATAAGTAAGTAGTAGATAAATAATTAAGACATGAATTCACTTACACTGAAAAGACTATTTTCAGTGCATGCAGTTAAAGAGAAAAAATAAAATAGAATAACATGACTATAATCTTCCATAATCATCATCTTTTTCTATGATTTAGTGATTGCATATTATCCATGTATCTTCCAATTTTTATTATCTTTGTTTTATTTGAATTCATAGTCACATTATAATTTTTGTAGGATTCTTTGTAATTTTGCAAGCTGGTTATTGGAGATTTGATTTGTTGTCTGTAATAATTACATTGTCTGAATATACAGTACATCATGTCTGATTAGTCTACCATTGAATTTTACTGTCTGTTGAGGATAATGCTTCTTTATTGAGTTCTTGAATGAACATGTGGAAAGAACTCATCCATGCATAACTCCTCATTTTATTTCAAGCTTTTTAGTTGCAACCTTTTTGCCATTGTATTCTGATAATAGTTTGAAATGAACTCAGTGTTCAAGGTCTATGTTGTTGTTTTTTTTTGTTAATATTTAAATAGTTTTTTTCCTCTATTGATAGAATTAAATGTATGTTTAAAATCCATGAAACAGCAATAGAAGTCACTCCTCCTTTCTCATGTGATTTCAGCCAGACTATGAAGAGAAAAGATATGGTCAATTGTTGACCTATGTTTTCTCAAGTCAGCTTGTTCTTTTTTCTATTAGCTGTTCATAAATGTTATTTAGATGATTCTGTATTATTTTTACAAAGATTTTATAGCAGTGGCAAAGTGAAATGAATATTACTGAAAACTATAGTTAGTTGTTTAATTAGATTAGGTCCACCATTGTTATAGAGATCGTTGGGTAGTTCATCAATTCCAGATGCTTTTGATGATTTCATTTGGTTAAGTGAAAGGAATACTTCTTCCTCTAGGATTATGGGTGCTGTATCTTTCTCACTGGTGGGTGGTATGTATGGTGAAAGTTTTCTCCTTTAAAGATATTAAGAAAGTCATTGTACCATACGTGTTCTATTTCTCTAATATTTCCAGTTACCTTATTATGAGATGTGTTGTTAATGCAAGGACTATTAAGGATTTTAAGATCCGGTACGATAAATATGTTGTCAGTTGAATGAACCTCCCATGATGAGTCTACCGACTCCATGGAGGGTGCAATAATAATATGTTTTGTATATTCTGTCAATTTCCATTTGTAGCTGTTGATAAAAATCCATATAATTTTCTTCTAGTTAGGAAGAATTAGGTGTATATATTTCTATTATTTTAATAAAAGTCTTTCTTTCTTTTAAATGCTTGTAGTCTAATGGCTATGATTCTGGATGATATGGGTTTAACTTCTACAATATTGTGGGAAAGCATCTATGGACTGTGACAACTACTATAGCTCTGTGTGCCTGAATAATGTTTCAGATTTATATGGTCTTATCCAGTCCAGTGTTTTTCAGAAAGACCCACAACACTCTATTTAAATCTCTTCAGCATTTCTCCATCAAACACATCTCTTTCCAGGTGTCCAGATGTTTACAGTGAATATATAGTGAATGGATTTCGCTTTTCACTAACCACATAAATTTTTAACCATATCTCTGTGGCATAAGATTCAGTATGTCAGCTTTCCCATACACATACTATTATTGACACTTCTTTTAGCAGTATAATTCATGTGGGTTTGAGGCAGATGAATTTAATGTAGCCAGCCTACAATTCATTCCTCTGCTACTTTTGCCTACTTAGATAAGACAGACTCCCACTATAGTGAAGAAAGTTCAGTAAGACAGGAAGGATATACCCCTAGCCCTCGAATACTTTAACAGCATTGGGAGGAGCAAGATAAAAAAGAAAGGAACCAGAAAGAAGAGGAGGGACCATTCCACAGATAATATTACAGAAGTACATTATGAGAATAAGGACTGGTCCAACATAGGGTACCTCAGGTTTGCCACTCCCGTGTTCACTAGAAATGAGCTCCTGATGTTATAATATATGACATTAAATGCAGGAGAAGAGCTCAAACCGAAATTATTAGAATTCAAGGATATGACACTGAAATTATTATCAAATCACAAATTATTTAGTAGTCATATGGGGGTACTGAATAGGATAACTTCTCAAAACTGGGAGTTTTAGGCAATTGATTCTATTTAGGTTTGGTTGATGAATGCGAGCTTCAGGGCATTCTTTATACAGTCTTTTAATTAGAAAATAGCTTTGGTGTATCACTTTAGTATTACCGATCAAGCCTGTCTAGTAAGTTATGGTAAGACTGGATCTTTCTCAGGACTCTCATATCTGCAGTCTCTAATTTTTGGTCAAGTGTTTTACTCCTGACTTAGCTCTCAGATCCATAAGTTAAAACTGGTTTGAACACTGTCTTGTATACAGATAATTTAGTGTTCTGGCTACTTTCTCTCATGTTCCATATGAATTTATTCAATTGACTTCCTACCATACCAGCTTTGTTGATTCTGTTGTCTATTTCCGTATTTAATTTACCATCTTCACTAAAAATTGTGCCTAACTAGCTGAAATGTTTTACTTGTTCCACAGGTTCTCCATTCACAACACAGTTGACATTTTCAATGATTCTGCCTATTTTCATTGCCTTTGTCTTTTTATGGGGTGATTAAGGGTCAAAGCTGTATAACTGAGAGGAGACCTCCACATAGTCTTTAAAGGAATGCGGAGAACCGACCAGGGCTTTTGACCTAATGTCCAATCCTCACCGTCGAGGATGGGCTGGCAATTTGGGATTTAGCCGACCAAATTGTATTCTTATTGGTTAAACCAAAATATAGAATGATGGTACAACATGACAAAATTTCATGCCGGCTGGGTCTTCGCCCGGTTAAACAAGGCCCCCATTGTTTTCGCCAGGGAACCAGGGCGAACAGCAAAAAGTCAGCTACTGGAACAAATCTGAAAATAAATCCCAACTCAACATCACCAGAGTTAAAGATCGGTACTATCAACGTAAGAAGCCTGAATGGCAAAGAAATGGAGCTAGCTGAGGAATTAGATAAGTACCAGATCGACATAATAGGGGTGACTGAAACAAAAAAGACCAAAACTGGTGAGATCTTTCTGAGCAATAAATACAAAATGTTATATTCAGGCAATGACAATCAAGGAAAAGAAGGAGTAGCCATAGTATTCAACACAAAATACGAGGCTAATCTTCTTGAATGGCAGGCAGTCTCAAGTAGAGTAACGTGGGCAAATATGAGAATGGGGAACTGGACAATGAGACTTATTTGTGCTTATGATCCCACAGAAGATTCTACTAAGGTAGAAGTGGAGGAATTTTTTGAGGCTTTAGAAAAAGCAACTGACACAATGAAAAATGAAAAGTTGGTCCTTGTTGGGGATCTAAATAGCAGAGTAGGAAATGATTGTGAGACATACAAAAATATTTTGGGAAAATTTAAAGAAAAGAGCAAAGCTAATAATAATGGCAAATATCCGTTGGATTTCTGCTCAGGACATGGACTGGTTATTACTAACACCATGTTACAACATAAAAATATGCACAAATTCACATGGAGAGAAGAAGCTAGGAATAAGAAAAGTCTCATTGACTATGTTATTATTGATAGTGATGTTTTCTCCCTGGTGCAAGACACCAGAGTGTACAGAGGATTTGAAATTGGAAGTGATCACTATTTAGTCTTGAGCAGGATAAAATTGAATTTCATATTGAAAAGAACAACATGTAAGAAAGTTTTGAAGCGAATAAAAATTGAGCAGCTCTCAGATGTGAACTGTAGACTAAAATACACAAAGATTATTGAAGAAAAAATGAAAGAGTTTGACAACAGGAATCAAACCTTGGAGATTCAGAAGATTTGCAAACTCTGAAGAAAACATTGATTGATTCTGCCAGAGAGGCATGTGGTGAGGTTGTCTGTAAGGATAAAAAAATCAGAACTCCCTGGTGGACACAGGAAGTTAAAGAGGCAGTGAAGGAAAAGAAGAAAGCATACCAAAAGTTCCTGTCAAATAAGTCAGCTTGTGCTCTTAGAGAATATAGAGACAAATGCAAGAATGCTAAACACTGTGTAAAACTAGCTAAACAAAAGTCATGGGAGGACTTTGGCAAGAATATAGAAAATAAATATCAAGAAGGTGGCAAAATATTCTGGAGGTTGTTGAAGAAGCTTAAGAATGGAGGAAAGAGTGCTGTAAAAGGAATTAGAGATGATAAAGGTAACATGAAAACGGGAGAAAAAGATATCCTTGAAGTATGGAGTAATTACTTTGAAAAACTGCTAAATGAAACAAGCAGTGATGACAGCACAGTGGTAAAAAACAGTCAGGAATACATATCCATACTTGAAGTAGAAAAAGCCATCAAAGGCTTGAAATGTGGAAAGGCAGCAGGAGTAGATGATATTCGACCAGAAATGCTGAAGTATGGTGGTATAAGAGTTTTACAGTGGCTGCACTGCATAGTTCAGAAAGCCTGGACAGAGGGACGAATTCCCGATGATTGGAGCAGAGCTCTCATAGTACCCATATATAAAAAGGGAAATAACACTGAATGTGAGAATTACAGAGGTATTTCCCTACTGAGCGTTCCTGGCAAGATCTATGAAAGTATACTTGAGAAATGGTTGAGAAGAATTGTGGAAGAAAAGCTTGGTGAAGAACAAGCTGGATTCAGGCCAAATAGAGGCTGTCAGGATCAGATCTTCACTTTACGACAAATAGTCGAGAAAGCATGGGAATATAACAAAGATCTGTATTTAAGTTTTGTCAATCTGGATAAGGCATATGACAAGGTGCGAAGAGAGAAGCTATTCAATACGCTGCAGTTATATGGTGTCAATGGGGCATTATATCAAGCAATAGTTAGTCTTTATTTGAGTTGTAAGTCAGCAGTTAGAATTGAAGGAAGTACAGGAAGATGGTTTAATGTTAAATCTGGTGTGAGACAAGGATGTACATTATCCCCTCTGTTATTCATTATCTATATGGATCACATTATGAAGGAAAGTGGTATTAAACATGATATCAAAATTGGAGATTTTAATGTCAGCTCTTTGCTTTATGCGGATGATGTTATACTTCTAAATAAATCTGCTACAAGTCTGCAAGATTCTCTGACTAAATTGAATAGCTGATGTAATAGATATGGTATGAAGGTCAGAAATAAAAAGACAAAGACGATGAAAATAGGCAGAATCATTGAAAATGTCAACTGTGTTGTGAATGGAGAACCTGTGGAACAAGTAAAACATTTCAGCTATTTAGGCACGATTTTTACTGAAGATGGTAAATTAAATATAGAAATAGACAACAGAATCAGCAAAGCTGGTATGGTGGGAAGTCAATTGAATAAATTCATATGGAATAAGAGAGAAATTAGTCGGAACACTAAATTAGCTGTATACAAGACAGTGTTCAAACCAGTTTTAACTTATGGATCTGAGAGCTGGGTCAGAAGTAAAACACTTGACCAAAGACTAGAGACCACAGATATGAGAGTCCTGAGAAAGATTATAGGCGTGAACAGATGGCATCAATGGCAATATCATATTAAAAACAAGGATGTTAGGAAAATACTTAACATTGTCAGCATCCAGGAATGCGTTAGCAGAGGTAATCTCAGGTGGTATGGTCACTTAAACAGAATGGGCGAAGAAAGATTAGCAAAACAAGTGTTCTCTGCCAGGTTGGCAGCAAAACGACCCAGAGGAAGACCAAGATATAGGTGGACTGATACGGTACAAAGTGCTTTAGATGATAGAAATATAAGATCTGATAATGTTGGAGTCTTGACAAGTAACAGACTGATTTGGAAGAAAATTGTAGATAGGAAATTAATAATAATATAATTTTTTTCATGTAGTACTATCATATCCTGTACACCCCTTGAGGGTACATGGCAGGAATTTGATGATGATGATTGTCTTTTTATTGCTGACTTTCATACCAAATCTATTACAACAGTTATTCAATTTAGTCAGGGAATCTTGCAGACTTGTAGCAGATTTATTTAGAAGTATAACATTGTTCACATAAAGCAACGAGCTATTAACATCTCCAATTTTGATATCAGGTTTAATACCACTTTCCTTCATAATGTGATCCATATAGATAATGAATAACAGAGGGGATAATGTACATCCTTGTCTCACACCAGATTTAACGTTAAACCATTAAATTCATGAATAAAACCAAGAGGCAAAGAATTGTCAATATATTTACGAATTTTTTGTTTGAACATGAGTATAGTGTGTGGAAAAGCTTATGTGTTCGTCGTACATGTTGACTGGTTTAACGGTATAGATGAGAACACAGATTGATAAGAAAATAATAATTTATTGACATAATTGCTAATATTTTGCTGGTATTCTATCCAGGCATCTTCAGGGCACACAAATTGTAGAATGTTGCACGCTACAATTGCTCATACTAGTCCCACTGTTATACCAGATTGTGGTTGCCTCACTACTGTAACAAACTTTGTTTGTGTGCTCTGAAGATGCTAGATAGAACATCAGCAAAATATTAGCAATTAAGTAAATAAATATTATTTTCTTATTGATCTGCGTTCTCATCTATACTGTTAAAATCCAATCAACATGATTGTAGTGTTCCCTTTCACTCACATTTTTGTTTTAGCAATTGCAATCCATTGTTATTAACCCTATGTAAAATAAAAATAGTAAATATTTTACGATCACAATAGGCACGTGGTTTTTGTGAGAAACTTACTAGTTATTTGTCTTGATAAAGAATCATACAGAGCACAGTAATACACCACCTTTATAGCTTGCAGTCACAAACTAGGGATGCTCTTTATTTTCTCCAACTATAAAATATTTGGAATAATATAGTTTCTAACAATATTAAAGTTAGATTTAATCTTTATGACTACCTTATCATCACTTACATTCATCTGTAGCAGAACCAGATCCCAACAACTGGTCTTGCCATTATACTACAGTGCTCAGAGATGGATCCTATCTATCCTTTTCTAGTGTATATTTTCCATTTCATCTAACACTTTTAGTGCAGACCATCAGGAGTGTACCAGATGCAGTTTAACTTTGTTGCAATGAGCAAATGGCCATAATGATTTTAATTTATACATATTCCCACACAACTGCTCACTTTTATAATGAGCGTACTAGATGGATATACCATAAAATTTTGTTAAATATGCAAACATTATTAATTGCTCAAGTAGATCCTAGAATACCCAATTCTGAGATATACCTTGACAAAAATGAAAGGAGAAATTAGCTTTACGACCACCTGCATCAGATTATAGGCTGGTTTATAACCTAATCTTGCTCTTGAGAATCAACTCCTACTCTGCCAACCCTCCAGCACTCCTCCTTCACCAAAACACTGCTACAACTGTAAAATCAGTTAAAAACAAACTCTTCTGTTGGAAACATGTCTAATAAAACAAAATGTCACTCAGTTGGGGAAAAAAACCAAAATTATTAGCAAGTCAGAACATGGTGTGAAAAATGTAGAAGTGTGTTAAATTTTTCTGTTCTCCTCATCAGTATTGTCATTGTGGAAGAATAAAGATGTTTACACATTAGCACCGGAAAACAACAGACCCTAAACAAACAAACAAAAATAAACCTTTACAAGGTGCGAGATTACAAATGTCAATGAAGCATTGCTTTAATGGCTCACTACACAAAGTGTTGGATTCTCAACAGACAGCCTGATCTTGAAGGCTCAAGAAGCAAAATTTGCTAAACAATTTGGACCAAATATTTTGTATGTAACAATGGTTGGATCACTGAAACCATGTTCATATTGTTTTTAATTATGAAGAAAAATAAATTGTATTGTAGTTTATACAAGCATCTTCATACAAATAATATCTAGGTATGTAATTATATTTTTTCTCTATCCAATACTTTTGTTTTCTAGAATCTATTTTTTATTGAGAATTAAAAAAAAAAAAAAAATAGGAGGGAGATTTAACTCATCACTGATATGGTGAGTAATGGTTATAACAAGGAACTTTTGTCAGTCTCATTTTTCAGGTCTCTCTCTCTGAAATGATCAGACCTCCCCCCCCCCCCCCCCCAATCTCAGGTATCCATTGGGTCAGTTCCTATCCTTTTTTGCTTCAATATTTTGCAAATCATTCACTTCCAATTCTGTTTAGCTCTACACTGTGTTTTAGCTTTACACCATTCACCAAAAGTCCCAGTCAAAGCCAACAATGCAAGTTAAGAAAAATTCACTATAGTAGTAGTAGCAGCAAACTGTCACTATAACAGATTATTTCTGTGATCCCTAAAAGTTTGCTATAGTCAACTGTAATTAAGTTTAATAGCTTCTTTTCATCAATTTTCTTCCAAATTAATCTATTATACTGTCATGTCTTACATCTGCTCTTCTAAAGTAGCAGTATTAAATCCATCAATCCATCTAGATCTTAATATTTTCCAGGGTTTTTATCTCCCTGCCACCCTGACATGAAACACCTGTTTTGCTAACCTTTCCTCTTCCATTCCATTTCAGTGACCATATTGCCTTAGATTACATTCTTGCACATTCATAAATGCTAAATGTCAAGTTCCTTTCTAATATCTTCATTTTTAATATGATTTTGCAATTGACGACATCAGTTCACTCCCCTAATATTTCTGTGAATTCTCAAAATTGGTTTGAACACTTTCCTGTATATACTTCTAGTTTAGTGTTTTGGTACATTTCTCTCTATTCCATAAAAATTTATTCATCTAGTTGCTTACATATTCTTCAGTAATATTAAAGTCTAGTTCTTTTCTGATATTTTCATTTTTAATCTAGCTCTGTTAATGATGTGCCCTCTGCTAATTTTTCTCAGAACAGGCACATCTATTTGCCACTCTCAGATTCATGTATTAAAAATAATTTGAAAATGGCTTAGTGTTTTGGCTGTTTTATTTTTCACAACTTTCACCACTATTATCTATTTCCATATTTAATTTGTCATCTTCACTAAAACTGTGCCTAATACTAGCCAAAAATGTCCAATTTGTTTTATAGCACTAATGAGAATACAACTGATGTTTTTTTTTTTTTTTCTTTTATTACTGAGTTTTTCATAGTAATAATTGACTCCACATAGTAATACATGTGGAGTCAATTCTCACTACAGAAAAATCTTAGGACACATAGGAAGAGCTTGTTAAAGAACAATGAATTTTCTTTAGAATAATACTGTTCCTAGGAAGCATTTGTTAGAGCTTTTTTTTTTTTTTTTTAAATTATGATTACATGCTATAGTGAGAGTGAGTTAAAAACTGATATCTCTTACTTGAATATCAAGTTTAATACCACTTTCCTTAACATCACGGTTTCTACACTTTATAAACAACAGTAGAGAGTGAGGGAGCATATTACCTTACTTATATTGTATTTAACATTGCATATTTCCAATGAACCAGGGATAAATATAAATGGAAGAAACATCAACCACATCAAATTCGCAGATAATATAGTAATCTGGCAGTATCCAAGCTACAATGAGAAAAATCAATCCATCTTTTAAATCAAGAATGTAAAAACTTTGGAATGAGGATTAATAGCAGTAAGACCAAAATAATGAAAATAGAAAGAGAAGCAGAAAACATCTCAATAACCCTGAAGAACAAACCCTAGAACAAGTAAAATCCTTTGTCTACTTAGGAAGCACCATTACACACAATTTAGACAGCACTAAAACAGTAAAGTATTGGATGGTCAAACATGAATCAACTAAACAACATATAGAACAATAATAAACTCTTGAAACATCTTAAAATCAAACCATTCAAAAGCCACGATCAATTCTACAGCAACATATGGAAGTGAGTCATGGTGACTCACTAAGAAGGAACTAGTCAAAGTGCATTCAAGGGGAATACCTAAGAAAAATAAACAAAACACACTGGAATGAACATAAAACCACAGAACAGGTAAAGCAGAATCTCAATTATTACGATAACCTCACAGACATTATTCTTCAGCAACAGCTCTGTTGGTTTGTCCCTGTCCAGAGAATGCCTCCTCACAGACTTCCAAACATCATGCTAAGTGGAAGAACAGGAAAGAAAATAGCATCCACACGGAAGACTGAGGGAAAGTTGGCTCAGATTCTTAAAAGGTAGAGGTGAATTCCCCAACTTCATTACTATGTTCGAGAAGACTGGAAGTGAAACCATTTGGAGACAGATTGCACAAAGGGGACTCAACCTGTCACCACACGGATGAGAACATTGAAATCATCTTTCTACATCCTTCAATTCTAATTGCAACTATAGTATATACTGCAACATATTACGTGCATTTGTGATGTTTTGAAAAGATCCCCCCTTCCCTTCTCATATGTTTTTTCAAGATTGAAAATACTTAAATAGAGATTCTTTTTCTATTCTGCAATTTGCCAAAGATAAAAATCTGGTCTGAATCTAGCTGCTTATTCTACAATTCTGTTTAGTCTTTACTGAGGTATGCTTGCATAAATTTTTCCTAAAACACCCAACAGGGAAATTCCTTTATAACTTCATGTCAAGTTTTATTTTCCTTTTAGTAGACAAGTAATGAGAGTTCTGTTTTAATCATCTGAGAATTCGATTTTCTAACAAAGCCTTCTTGTACAGTATAGCAAATGAAGAACTCGTATACCACCATGTTTCAAAATTTCTGGTCATCTACTATGGATGTGTTTTAACATTTCAGGTTTATAATGGCTTTTTCTACTTCTTTCAAAGTAATTACTTCAGACATGATAACTGTCTTATCTCCAGCTTTTATATCGCCTTTATAACATTAGAATTCTTAAAACTGAATTCAGCAAACAACAATGTTGCACTTATTGCTGAGCCTAAGTAACTCACAGAAACGTGTAATGAATTAGATTAGATTAGAATCATTTGCTTTAGAGGTCATTAAATTTTAGTAAGTTTTACATCTATTAAATGACAATATTCATTCTGTCAGTGTTGAATTACAAAACACATAATTTTTTAAGGGGTGCTTAAGGGTCAAAGCTGTATAACTGAGAGGAGACCTCCACATAGCCTTTAAAGGAATGCGGAGAACCGAAAAGGGCTTCTGACCTAATGTCCAATCCTCACCTTCTCGTGGTGTACCATGTTGGGTATCTACCTGGATACTGAACGAACAAGGATGGGTTGGAATTTTGGGATTTAGCTGACCAAATTGTATTCTTATTGGTTAAACCAAAATAAAAAATGATGGTACAACATGACAAAATTTCATGCCGGCTGGGGCGTCGCCCGGGTAAACAAGGCCCCCGTTGTTTTCGCCAGGGAACCAGGGTGAACAGCGAAAAGCCAGCTACTGGAACAAATCTGAAAACAAACCCCAACTCAACATCACCAGAGTTAAAGATCGGTACTATCAACGTAAGAAGCCTGAATGGCAAAGAAATGGAGCTAGCTGAGGAATTAGATAAGTACTAGATCGACATAATAGGGGTGACTGAAACAAAAAAGACAAAACTGGTGAGATCTTTCTGAGCAATAAATACAAATTATTATATTCAGGCAATGACAATCAAGGAAAAGGAGTAGCCATAGTATTCAACACAAAATACGAGGCTAATCTTCTTGAATGGCAGTCAGTCTCAAGTAGAGTAATGTGGGCAAATATGAGAATGGCAAACTGTACAATGAGACTTATTTGTGCCTATGGTCCCACAGAAGGTTCTACTAAGGTAGAAGTGGACGAATTTTTTGAGGCTTCAGAAAAAGCAACTGACACAATGAAAAGGAAAATTTGGTCCTTGTTGGGGATCTAAATAGCAGAGTAGGAAATGATTGAAAATATTTTGGGAAAATTTGGAGAAAAGAGCAAAGCTAATAATAATGGCAAATATCAGTTTGATTTCTGCTCAGGACATGGACTCGTTATTACTAACACCATGTTACAACATAAAAATGTGCACAAATTCAAATGGAGAGAAGAGACAAGGAATAAGAAAAGTCTTATTGACTATGCTATTGTTGATAGTGATGTTTTCTCCCTGGTGCAGGACACCAGAGTGTACAGAGGATTTGAAATTGGAAGTGATCACTATTTAGTCTTGAGTAGGATAAAATTGAATTTCATATTGAAAAGAATAACATGTAAGAAAGTTTTAAAGTGAATAAAAGTTGAGCAGCTCTCAGATGTGAACTGTAGACTAAAATACACAAAGATTATTGATGAAAAAATGAGAGTTTGAGAACAGGAACCAAACCTTGGAGATTCAGTGGCAAACCTTGAAGAAAGCTCTGCTTGATTCAGCTAGAGAGGCATGTGGTGAGGTTGTCTGCAAGGATAGAAAAATTAGAACTCCATGGTGGACACAGGAAGTTAAAAGGCAGTGAAGGAAAAGAAGAAAGCATATCAAACGTTTCTGGCAAATAAGTCAGGTTGTGCTCTTATAGAATACAGAGACAAATGCAAGAATGCTAAACACTGTATAAAACGAGCTAAACAAAAGTAATGGGAGAACTTTGGCAAGAATATAGAAAATAGATATCAAGAAGGTGTTAAAATATTCTGGTGGTTGTTGAAGAAGCTCAGGAATGGAGGAAAGAGTGCTGTAAAAGGAGTTAGAGATGATAAAGGTGACATGAAAACAGAAGAAAAAGATATCCTTGAAGTATGGAGAAATTACTTTGAAAAACTGCTAAATGAAACAAGCAGTGACAGCACAGTGGTAAAAAACACTGACCAGGCATGCAATCAGGAATACATATCCATACTTGAAGTAGAAAAAGCCATCATCAAAGGCTTAAAATGTGGAAAGACAGCATGAGTAGATGATATTCGACCAGAAATGCTGAAGTATGGTGGTATAAAAGTCTTACAGTGGCTGCACTGCATAGTTCAGAAAGCCTGGACAGAGGGACGAATTCCGGATGATTTTAGTAGAGCTCTCATAGTACCCATATATAAAAAGGGAAATAAAACTGAATGTGAGAATTACAGAGTTATTTCCCTACTGAGTGTTCCTGACAAGATCTATGCAAGTATACTTGAGAAATGATTGAGAAGAATTGTGGAAGAAAAGCTTGGTGAAGAACAAGCTAGATTCAGGCCAAATAGAGGCTGTCAGGATCAGATCTTCACTTTACGACAAATAGTTGAGAAAGCATGGGAATATAACAAAGATCTGTATTTAAGCTTAGTCGATTTGGAAAAGTGATACGACAAGGTGCCAAGAGAAAAGCTATTCAATATGCTACAGTTATATGGTGTCGATGGGGCATTATATCAAGCAATAGTTAGTCTTTATTTGAGTTGTAAGTCAGCAGTTAGAATTGAAGGAAGTACAGGAAGATGGTTTAATGTTAAATCTGGTGTCAGACAAGGATGTACATTATCTTCTCTGTTATTCATTATCTATATGGATCACATTAATGAAGGAAAGTAGTATTAAACATGATATCAAAATTGGAGATGTTAATGTCAGCTCTCTACTTTATGTGGATGATGTTATACATCTAAATAAATCCACTACAAGTCTGCAAGATTCTCTGACTAAATTGAATAACTGTTGTAATAGATATGGTATGAAGGTCAGCAATAAAAAGACAAAGACAATGAAAATAGGCAGAATCATTGAAAATGTCAACGGTGTTGTGAATGGAGAACCTGTGGAACAAGTAAAACATTTCAGCTACTAAGGCACGATTTTTACTGAAGATGGTGAATTACATATAGAAATAGACTACAGAATCAGGAAAGCTGGTATGGTGGGAAGTCAATTGAATAAATTCATATGGAATAAGAGAGAAATTAGTCGGAACACTAAATTAGCTGTATACAAGACAGTGTTCAAACCAGTTTTAACTTATGGATCTGAGAGCTGGGTCAGAAGTTAAACACTGGACCAAAGACTAGAGACTGCAGATATGAGAGTCCTGAGAAAGATTAGAGGCGTGAACAGATGGCATCAATGGCAATATCATATTAAAAACGAGGATATTAGGAAAGAACTTGAACATTGTCAGCATCCAGGAATGCGTTAGCAGAGCTAATCTCAGGTGGTATGGTCACTTAAACAGAATGGGCGATGAAAGATTAGCAAAAACATGTGTTCTCTGCCAGGTTGGCAGGAAAACGACTCAGAGGAAGACCAAGATATAGGTGGATTGATATGGTACAAAGTGCCTTAGACGATAGAAATATAAGATCTGATAATGTTGGAGTCTTGACAAGTAACTGACTGATTTGGAGGAAAATTGTAGATAGGAAGTTAGTAATGATGTAATTTTTTTCATGTAGTACTATCATATCCTGTACACCCCTCGAGGGTACATGGCAGGAATTTGATGATGATAATTTTTTGTAATTGATTTCTTTTAGTAATTCTATTGGACAAGTACACTTTGATTGTAAGTAGAATTTCCTAATCCCTCCTGGTATAACTTATATCTACAATTCACTGAAGTTGAAATATTCAGATAAAAATACAAGTGCTCGTGTCATTATTAAAATCATTCATGCATGTATCCAAAGCATCATGTTAGCTGAAAGAATTCATTACTATGAATGAAAATCAAGAATCAAAATTTCTAAGTAACTTACTTTAATAAATATATCCAATCTTGTACGAAAACTACCTTCAGATGGGCATTCTTCATCAAATTCATCATTGAATTCATAAGGATCTTTTGGCTTAGTAGAAATATCACCATCCATGACTTGGCCTAGGCTATCTTTATATGAATTTGGTAAGTATTGTGAAAATAAATCAGTATTACAATCCTTTTTCCCAGGTAAGTTCAACCTCAAGCATTTTCTTTTTGACTGAATGCCATTCCTGAAATTAATATAATTCAAAGTTTAATGATTAGATTAAATAACTACGAGTATAGAAGAATGACAGATGAATTTGATGATTTAAACTACAAAGAAGGTGAAAGTGGTGTGTACTTTGTTACTAAGAGATGGTTGGTTTAAGTTTCACTGACAGCTTAGGATCTTATACAAGAAATCTATTACTAAAAAAATCATGAACGATATTCACTGTTTGGTGTAATAGATACAGCTTACTTATTTGAGGCCTAAAATGACTCTATATCGATGTTAAAAGATGTGGTATGTCTTTTAACACCCATGTAGATTTTAAGATTTATGTGCATCCCAGCTTACTTCTAAAGTGAGTATGACTACAGTGAAAAAACATCAAAACAAAAAATAAATAAAATAGTCTTTCAAGTGTGCCATTAAAATACAGAAGTACTCATCATTATAATGGTACAACATGAAATGTCATTTCATTACTAACTTCGTATCAACAATTTTCCTCCAAATTAATCTGTTATGTGTTGATTGACTCCAATATTATCAAATCATATATTTCAATCTTCAGTCACCTAGATTTTGGCCTTCTTCTGGGTCTTTTTTTTCCTGCTATTCTGGAGATTAGCTCTGCTCACACACTTCCTGAATGCTAACAATGCCAAGTTCTATCCTAATGTTGTGATTTTTAACGCTACTATCACTGATGCCATTTGTTCATTCCCCTAATCTTTATTAGATCTCTCATATCTGTAGTTTCCAGTATTTGATCAAGTGTTTTTATTTCCTTATTTAATTTGCCACCTTTTCTAAAATTGTGCCTAAACACCTGAAATGTTTTACTTGTTCTATATGTTATCCTTTTAGGATGCACTTGATGTTTTCAATGTTTCTACCTATTTTCATCATCTTTTTATTGATGATTTTTGTACCAAATTTATACATATACTAAATTACAACAATTATTCAATTAATTCAGGGAATACTGTAGACATCATCTTCTTCTTCTTGGGTGCATCAATCCAAAGATTGGTTGGTTGCAGCAGTGCGTCATAACATCCTGTGCTCTCCTTTTTATTTCTTTATAGCTTTTAGCTTCAGTTATTGGGTTGCAGCAGTAAGTCATAGCATCCTATTGTCTGCTCTTCTTTTTATTTCTTCAGAGCTTTTAGCTTCAGATATTATCACTAAGTTGTTTATAAAGGAGATTCTTGGTCTTTCTCTTGGTTTCTTTCCTTCTACCAACCCCTCCATTATTTCTGTAACCAGTCTTCCATGCCTAAGGTGGTGTCCAATTAGGCTTTTTTATTATTGACGTGATTCACTAGTAACCGATCTTCTTGAACTATGTTTAGGACTTTTTCATTAGTCATTCTTTCTATATAGGTAATTCTTGTCATCCTTCTCCAGGAAAGTTCAAATGCCTCGAACTTTTTGGTGTCTTGTTTTGTTAACGTACAAGCCTCGAACAATGTAATGCTGTGCTCCATATGTGTTTTCACCAGTTTCTTTTTTAGTTGAATGCCGAGTTTTTATATTAGTAAAAATGTTTATTTTATTGTATGATGCCATTTTGGCCAAGCTTATTTTTGGTTTTATATCTGATTGGCTTCTTCCATCTTAAGTAATGAGACTCCCAAGGTATTTAAGGCAGTTACCTGTTGTATTGGGTTATTTATTTCCAAGTTTATTTTCTTTTAATTTTTAGGTTGTACTAAGTGAAAATTTCTTCCATCTTTGTCAGGGTGGATTTCAGTTTGTCTTCATTGTCAGCGATAACTGCTATATCATCAGCAAATGATAGCCAGTTAATTCCAATTATCTTAATTCCTGTTTCTATTAGTTCTGTTAATTTGTTTATTGCTTCTTCAATGTAGAGATTAAACAGTTTGGAGAAAGAGAACACCCTTGTCTTACACATTTATGTATCCTTGCTGTTTTTGCAGTTATACTGGATTTATTTTGAAGCACAACATCAATAGCATAAGGTAAAGTGGAGATTTCTTCTTCTTCTGCAGCTTGTCCCACTTAAGTAGGATTGCTGTTCTCAGTGAGTCTGCTCCACATCCTCCTGTCTTGGGCTGTAACTACATCCAAGTTCTTCATCAGCAAGTCCTCCTCCACCAGCTCTCTCCATCTTTTCTTTAGCGGTCCAAGCTTCCTCCTCCCCTTACATGACCTTTCTTCCCACATATTCATCCTCCATTCTCACCACATGAACAAACCATCTCAACCTTGTCTCCTGTATCTTCATTCCTAAGTTCTTAACTTTGACTATTCCCCTTACATAGTCATTTCTCAGATGATTCTTTCTGGTCACACCGCACATCCACCTAAGCATTCTCATCTCCTGCTGATGTTATTTTTCCTCAGGGCTACAGTTTGCATAGCATACATCATAGCTGGTCTCACTACTGTCCTGTAGATTTTGCCTTTTAGATTGATCGGCACCTTCTTATTGCATAGCACTCCAACCATCTCTCTCTCCAGTTCCTGCATCCCACTTCCTTCTCAGCCTCACCATCCTCTTTCATTGTTGAACCTATGTATCTAAAGTCACTGACCTTCCTGATGACATTTCCTTCCAGCTACAGATCTGTCTCCTGGTTGCCATCCACTTTGCAACACATATACTCTGTCTTACTTCTGCTCAGTCTTATACCCTCTCTTCCAGTACTTTCCAGTTTAGCTCACTTCTCTTGATTCTGCACACAGTACAATGTCATCTGCATACAACACTGTCCAAGGTGCATCTTCTCTCACCTCCTCCATCACAATATTAAACAGGAAAGGACTTAATGACCCTCGATGCAAGCCAACTGTCACTTGAAAACTTTCTGTCTCTCCCAGGTAAGTCCGAACTCTTGTCTTCACATTTCTGTACATCTCCTGCATCAACCTGACATATTTCTACAGTACCTTCTTCTCCTTCAGACACCTCCAGACTTCTTGCCTCTCCTGCTGTTTCTCTTGAAACTTTTCCGTCATCTGCTGTAACCCAAAGATAGCATCTATCATCGATCGACCAGGCATGAAGCAAAATTGCTCCTTTGCAATCTCCAGATCTGACATCAAACTTTATTCCTCTGTAATTCTTACAGTTTTGTGCATCCCCTTTACCCTTGTAGATGGGACAAGAGTACTTTCCCTCCACTTCTCAGGTATATTTTCCTGTTGTCAAACTTTTGTGAACAGGTCCCACAGCAGGCCTCCACTGGGATCATGTCAGGGCCCAATTCTGGCATAAATCAGAAAGAGAACTGGTAGAAATTTTCGGATGAAAGAAACAAGTAGACTGAAAAATTGGGACTAGAAGAATGGGGGAAAAACCTGGCCTGAGTGATATAGCCCACAAGGGACTGCACCAACTCAATGTAAGCCTTCATAGCTCGGGTTCACAGGTCTACCCCCTCCTATATGGATTAGCCATGAACCTGTTACAGACAAACGAAATTCCCCCCCCACACACTTCCACTGTACTGATGTTCTGCAACATCCCCTTATAAGGTTGCTCTGTGAGTCCTCGCATTTTCCTCATTCAAAAGCCCTTCAAAGTATATTCTCCATCTCTTTCTTATATCCACATCCCTCCTTAATACTCTTCCTCCAGAGTCTTTGATCTGCTTCACATGTAAGATGTTCTTTGATGAGTTATTTCTACATTTTGCCAATCGATAAATTTTTTCTGTCCTTTCTTTGTTTCTAATTGATCATAAAGAGCTTGATATGCCATGGTCTTTGCCTGCACAACAACTCTATTGGCTTTTCGCTTTTTCTGTCTGTCCTCTTCCAATCTTGACTCATCCCAATTCTGCTTTGTCTTCTTCTTAGCCATCACTGCTTCTTGTACATTATTATACCACCACCCATCCCCTTTCTGCTCTCTAATCTTTCCAGATGTTTCACTAAGCACCTCGACTGCATAGCTCAGAATTGCTTTTGAATTATATCTCCACCAATCTTGAACACTTTCTAGTCCATCGGAAGTCCTCTCTAACACCCTCTCCCTTAAATAGTTCCTCACACTCTCTTCTTTTAAGCTAAACCACTTAATTGTCCTCATCCCTTGTTTTCCAAAAGGTTCTTATCTTCGAACTTATTTTAACGTTCGCACACAGCAGCCGATGTTGCTGCACCACTTGATCTGTTGGGATTACTTTACAATTTGTTACTTCTTTAAGATGTTTTCTTCTAGTTAAAATGTAGTCAATCTGTGAACTGCTGTTACCACTTCTAAATGTTATCAAATGTTCTTCCCTCTTGCAGAAAAACAAGTTCACAATTTCCAGCTCAAACGCTGCTGCGAAGTCAACAATCCTCTCTCCTTCCTGGTTCATCATTCCCACTCTATGGCTGCCATGAATGCTTTCAAAGTCCCTATTCTGTCTTCCTATGCGTTCGTTCAAGTCTCCTCCAACAATCGCTATCTTGTTTTCTTCCAGTTCACTCATTTCTGCATCTAGCATGTTCCAAACTCATCTTTCTCCTCTGCTGTACAGCCAACTTGTGGGGCATATATACATAAAACAACCACTTACTCTTCTCCACCAGTTTCATTTGAATGATTCTGTTGTTCCTCCTAACAACTTCCAATACTTTGCCCTTCATTAAATCATACACCACAATTCTGACACCATTTCTTCTTCTTTATTCGCTCCAGAGTAGAACAATTAATTCCAATCTCCCAGTTCCTTCACCTTTTCCCCCTTCCACTATGTCTCCTGCATACACATAAAATGTCCCACTTCCTCTTCCTCATCATGTCTGCCACCTCTCATCCCCTTCCAGTCATGCTTCCAACATTTAATGTTCCCACTCGCAGGGCTCACTTCTTTAACTGCATCCGTCCTTGATGCGGCAGCCCTTGTCCACATCTTGCAGCTGTGAGTCACCTAAGGGGTAACGATATCTCCTGTATCACTTTCTTTTCGACTCATTTGATCATAGCTAGAGCTGGCAGTGAAGTTTTATGACCAGATGCCCTTCCTGATGTCAATCCTTGCCATTTATCCATACTCGGGACTGGCACCTATTGGGGCTAGCTTGCTCCTTCGGTGGCAGCATAAGATGAAATGATAGCAAAATAGGAAAGATTCATCCCTAGCCCTTGAATACTCTAATAGCATTGGGGGAAGGAGCAAGAAGCAAAATAAAGAAGGGGAGGTTCTGAGATTAATACCTCCAATTATGATAAGATTTAATATAATCCATACAGATGATGAATAGCAGTGGACATAATGTGTAATCTTGTCTCACACTTCATTTAACAACATCAAATCATCTATTTTCCTGTACCTTTTATATTGTAACTGCTGACTTACAACTGAAATACAGACTATGTATTGTTTGATATACACCCTCTATCCAAAAAGAAACCGAACTTTTCGAAAATAGAAGAAACTAGCGGCTCCATATCTTTTTGTTGTTGAAAGCGGCAACCTTCATTAGTGTTGTGTTAACTGTTTATGACTTTTGTTTCATTAGAAGCCGAGTTATAGTGCCAAGAGTGACAGTGTGTTTTGACAAACGGTCGGAAAATGAGTTTCAAACAAAGAGCTGAGATTGACTTTTGTGTTAAACTTGGTAAAAGTTTTACCGAAACGCATCAAATGCTTCAAAAAGCATACAGTGATGAATGCTTATCCAGTACTAAAGAAGTTTACAAGTGGTTTAAATGATTTCAAAGGGGTCGTGAGAAGCTCGAGGTAGACGAAAATCCGAGCCGTCCAAAAACTGGACCGAGCAAAGTTAACATCCAAAAAGTGCATGATTTCATCAAAGAAAACCTGAAATCATTCGTGAGATTGATTGAAGATGAACTGGGGATTCCAAAATCAACTGTGCACAACATTTTGACTGAGAGTTTGGGCCTTCATAAATTGAATTCACGATTTATTTCTCACAAGTTGACTTATGACCAAAAAATGTATCGAATTGAACACTGCAAGGACCTCATTAAAATTGCTCGCAAGGAATCGAGCTTCCTTGAAACGATTGTTACTGGTGACTCGTGTTTTGAGTATGAGCCCATCAGAGTGATGAGTGGAGACCACCAGAAGAGGGTCATCTGAAAAAAAGTCGCTTGGAGAAGTCAAAAGTAAAGATAATGCTGAGTTGTTTCTATGATTCCAAGGGCATTATCCACAAAGAATTCATCCCACCCAGTCAAACGGTGAATGGTGAGTTTTATCTCAAAGTTTTGAAGCGATTGATAGCGAGAATTCGTCACGTACAGCATGAACATCGTGATGCAGGCAGTAGGCCCCTTTTGCACGATAATGCACCATCTCATCATTCGAAAATTGTGAGACAGTTTTTGAGCAAAAACCAAGTTTGTGTGTTGGATCACTCGTCATATTTACCTGATTTTAGCACCCTGTGACTTCTTTCTCTTCCTCTTCCGACTTCATTTGCCAATGAAAGGAAAGAGATACGACACCACTGAAAAAGTTCAAGCGGCAGTAACCATGACCCTCAACAGTATCCCAAAAACCAATATAAAATACTCATTTAGCAAATTAATTGACTGTGCCAAACGCTGTATCGAAGCTGAGGGAGAGTATATTTATTGAAATAAATGATTTGAATAATTATACTTGGCCTGTGTTTTATTTTCTATCAAAAGTTCGGTTTCTTTTTGGACAGAGGGTGTAATGTCCCATTTTGAACAGGCTTTCTCTTGGCACCTTTTCATATGCCTTTCCCAAATCTACAAAACTTAAGTACAAATTCTTGTTATATTCCCAAGATTTCTCAACAATTTATCTTAAATGAAAATCTGATCCTGACAATCTGAGGATCAGCTTCTTCACCAAGCTTCCTTCCACAATTTTTCTTAACCATTTCTCAAGTATACTTGTATAGATCTTACCAGGAACACTCAAGTAGGGACTTCTGTAATTGTCACATTCAGTTTCATTTTCCTTTTTATAGATGGGCACTATGAGACCTCTACTCCAATCACCCTGAATTCAACTCTCTTAACCGGCCCCTCTGAATTATGCAATGCAGTGACTGGTAAACTTTTATACCTTCATACTTGAGCATTTCTGGTCGAATATCATCCACTGCTTTTCCACATTTCAGGTTTTTGATGGCTCTTTCTACTTTGAGTACTGATAGGCATCCCTGTTCTGAGATTTCTATATATATATATATATATATATATATATTCTTTTTTTTCAACAAAAATAATTTATTCTTCAAAAAAATTGTTTCAATGAATGAGAATCTGAACATTATTAACTTCCTGTGTCAGTTTTCAACTTTAATATTAACAAGATTCTTATTTTTCTTTATCTTCTGCTTATTCATAGTACTTTGGTTTGGCCTTGATGATGGCCTCTTCCCAAGATGAATAGCATGTTATACATGGGACTAACATTAAGTACATTAATCATCAGTATAAAATATTTTCTTCAGTCAATTTTACATTAAAAATATTAAAAAAAAAAAAAAATCCTCAAATTAATTTTAGACTGCAGGAGAAAGTAATAAAAACAAAACCAGAAAATATAAATGTAGAATGAGAGAAACATAACACCAGTTTTGCAGAAGAACTCTCTCTCTGTTTAGGTTATTTTTCAACTAATTCGATAACTGACCTTAGAAGCAGGTGAACAGTGTACAGGAATACATGAGTATATGCAGAAATGAGCACTTGAGTAAACAGAAAGTGTTCCATGAATTCATGTTTTCATTCAGCAATTTTCAAATAGTGGTATGACCGATTAAACCAAATAACAAGGATCAAAAGAAACAGCTTAAAAAAAAAAAAAAAGAAAAGAAAACATTATGCAGCACATATTGTGGATTGTAGAATGAGATGACTGCAATGAGTCCTGGGAATATGTAGAAGCATCATGCAATAATAATAATAATGAGGATTAGGAAAATGATCTTTTGTCAAGTATGTCAGAGAAATGTACTTAACTAAAGAAGATTAAAAACCTGTTTACTTTAAGCAGTCATTACCAATCATGCTTTAATGCAAACATTTAAAATTAAATTCTACTTGCTCATCATGCACTAGAAAGTGAATGTATAACACAATAAATCCTGATTAGGAAATCGAACTTTTAAATTAAATGTTTAATAAAAAATTACAAATATAGATATATTGTAATACCTACCATATCGGTCCGCTGAAAGATCCATAGTCATAGAGAAAACCAGTCATAACTAACTCATCATTTAAATCTTCATGAGAGTGTGATGGTAGTGATGGCCTTTTGAGATTCAAAGAATATTCCTGTGAATTAACTGAATGGGAAAGATCTAAACCTTGGGATTCTTCAGTGTGCCCTCCAGATGGTGTAAATTCTGCATTTGAACAATCCTCAGGCAAAGTTTTTCCTTCCAAAATAGATGGTGCTAACAAAACAGAAGCCTGATATGGCGACATCATCTAGAAAATGAAGTAAGAAGAGAGATATTTGACATTTATTTATGATATTCAACAATTCAAGTTGTGGATTGAAACTAGAAATAATAAACTGGACTTGGCTACATGCTATAGGTGAATCATAGATATAAAACTGCAAGTTAATTTGGCCCAATGTGTATGTTACCAGTATTATTTCTGCTAATCTTCTGCATTGGTCATAGAGCTGAATGTCAAAATGTTAAAATTAAATATCAAAAACACATTTTTAATCTCATCATAATCTACCTATTTATTTCCCATTATAAATATCTATCTATAGTAATACATTGCATAGCTCAGTTTTGAACAGCACTGTTCATATTTTTTAAACAATCTAAAAAAATATAAATAACAGTAGTATGGTACTGTACTGCATGAAATAATCAAGTGGAAACGAAACTTCGCGACACTGTCAACAAACACATCTAGCCCACTACTAGAAAAACTTTTCGATCCGTGATACCTGGCTGCTGTGATGTCATTCCTGCAATCACAAATAAGAGAAAATATAGTGTATACCATGCTGTGATATGAAACAAAGAGCTGATGGACATGAGAGAAAGAATATACGTACAGAAGATTAGGGAGTGTGGTAAATGATTCCCTTTGTTTTTTTATGGATTTCTTATTAAAGTTCCTATTGAGAAGTTAATGTATCTTCACTGCTGTGTAATTTTTGGTTTTTTGAGTGAAGATTAGACGGAAAGCTATTTTCTGTTTGGGGAATTAACAGTTGCCATTAAAAATGCAAGAATGTTCCAAAATAGTTATATTCTGTTTCAGTGCAGGATAGCTGAATTTTATGAAGTAAACTATTAATGTTTTTTGGTACTTGTTTTAAATAGAAACTGAATATGCTTAAAGTAAAGCATATATTGAAGATAGAGGTATTTATTAATTTCTTGAGTAAGTGCATGCAATGAAATTTGTTGCTGCTGTTTCCCTTAGAAAACTTAAAGATTGATGAGGAACATATGTTTTGACTCTCTAACCAAAATATGTTAACTTTTGCTTCAGCAGATATCTTGTATTTAATGGAAGAAGATCCAATATTTGAAGGTTATGAATTAGAGTGTGACTAAGTAGAAGGGTCACAAATTTTTTTAATATACAATTTCTCTCTCTCTCTCACACACACACTTTGTTAATAAAAATTTCACTACGCTATACAGGGTGTTGGGGATAAATTTGACATATTTATAATTAATTATATTTTTCCGTAAGTTACATGTATTAACACACACTTCTCTTCATTTAAAAGTTTGGACCCTTCTTCATTCATATACAAGATGTCAGAAAGGATGGATAGCTGGAACCCACCTGAATCATGGAAGAGAATAACTTGTATCATGATGATTCGTGCCCGCCATCAAAATAAGGATATTACGACTGCTGCCCAATGCTCCCTGAATACAGTAAAAACAATCAGGCATGAACTAGAGACTTGCAATGGTGACTACGAGGATGTAGCAAGAAGAAAGATCCCTAGCAGACGATCTGATTGCGTTCGTACAGCAGAATTCCTCGCAAATCTGCAGGAACAGGTGTTGAAGAACCCTGGCATTGGAATTCGGGCTTTGTTCGTGGAGTTGCTAACTGTAGTCAAGCCCTGGATAACAAGGGTAGCCAATGGTAGGCCGTATGTATGGCAGCAGGATTCGGCCCCTTGCCACACCTCTGGGAAAAGTCAAAAATGGTTGTCTGAAAATTTCTACGACTTCACCAGTCCAAATGTTTGGCCTCCAAACTCCCCAGACCTTAACCCCATGGATTATTTTGTATGGGGCGCAGTTGAAAAAGACACCAATCGCACTTCCAGTAATACAAAAGCCCAGTTAATGGATAAAATTAAAACAGTTTTTGCGGCCCTTCCCAGGGAGACTGTAGCATCAGCTTGTTCAAGGTTCCGAAGCAGAATTGAAGCTGTGATCGATGCTAATGGTGGTTATTTTGAGTAAATCTTGTTGATAGTATTGTAATTAACTCTGCCTGTAATGTTTTTTTGTCAATTCATTAAATTTAATAGATACAAAGAAGATTTTCTTTTTCCTTACGAAACTGTCAAATTTATCCCGAACACCCTGTATATATGTAGCATAGTGAAACCAAATACATAAGCCTGGGAATAGAACTTGTAAAGATAAGAGAAAACTTATATCAAATAAACTATTAACAATGGCACAGTCATATGCCAGAATTTTTGGAGCTTCACTATGAGAAAGTGTATATATGTGCATATATATATATATATCCAGGAAGCTGGATAAATCCAACTTATAGAAAATTCAGACTTGTACTCAGTACTATGACAGACTGCCTAATCTTGTGTAGTACAGTTTTAAGTCAGATGAAAATGATACAGATTTCAATCACAGAATTATATTTTTTTAAATTTAGGAATGGACAGAAAGCAGAACTTAGGAGGCCTGTATATATGGTAAAGAAGTACTGAATATTGCATAAGCATTAGAAATGAAGGTGAGGAGAGAGTATATTGCAAAGCATGAATCCTTCTTCAGTTAAGGACATCAGCTTAATCGAGTCTCATACCTCTAAGTTCACATCAACTTATCAGAAAAGAATAACGGATTCGGATTCTAGGGATCCAGTATCAAAGAATTTTGTTCAGGAAACAAGTACCTTAAAGGAAGAATTTAATGGTAAAACTGATAAAAAGCTTTCTGAATTAACTAAATTGAAAGAGCAACTTAACTTTTCTTGTTAAGGATCTCAAAGTTTTAAGAGAGTTTAGAAGGGAAGAATTTTGACTGAGAAATGTTGATAGTGATAATCACTTACGAGAATTCTTTTGTTTTTAATAAATAAAAACTTAAGTGCTATGGTTGTGGTAAATTAGGCTATATTTCTGGGTTCTGCCAAGATAATTCTTGTAAGGATAAAGATAATCATGATGGTGGTGGTGGTGGTTGAGTCAGAATACTACTACATCATCTCTTAATGTTATTCAAGATTCTGTTTAGAGAAAATCTGTCCAAGAATATTTTTCAAGAGAAACCACTTCTACTCTACAGAAACTCGACTACATGAAATTCATGGGATTATTAAAAAAAACACCACAGTAATAACTTTAATTAATAAATAAGGTAAGTATTTCATACTAAAACTAACAGTACATCTTCAGTGTTACAAACAGATGGGAATAGAATACAAGTAATGAACATTCGGTGGATTACCTATTAAAATACAATGTTGTTGCGAGCTAGGTAATGAAAGAAATTAATAAATAATTAATATTTAAGATAATTAGTTTTTTAATGATCACATAAAATAAGTCTCCCAGATCTTCGACAGAGAGACAATCATTTTGATTTAAATTCGGCCGGTGTAAAAAAGCTTTACAACTTTCTTTAAAGAGGCATTCATATTTGAACCTGCATCTATGAAGGAAAATAGCTTTGTCCCACTGAATATTATGGGTAGTGGAAATACTGTGTTGTGCTAGACCAGACTTCTGAGGTTTGTTGTAATCAATATAATATTGATGTTCTTTAATTCTTTTTTCCACAGAACGGCCAGTTTGTCCAAAATAAGAAACATCACATTCACAAAGAATTTGGTAAAAGCCAGCCAAAGACAGAGATGACAGTTTATCTTTTGTAGAAGGCAATAAGGAAGAAATTTTGTTGATAGGAATCAATTGGTACTTTTTTAAAATTCTACCTATAGGTTCTGAGATTCCTGGAATGTAGGGGATTGGAACTCTGCAAACTGTTGAAGAAACCTTAGGTATCGGAATATAAGATTCAATTATCTGTTGGATTTGATTAGGGTGGTAATTATTAGATAGATACCATTAACTTTTTAATGATGGAAAGTTCTTGTTGTAAGATTTCTGGAGAAGAGCAAACTTTATGTGCCCTATTAATTAGAGATTTAAGAATGCCAAATTTTTGAGATGTATGGTGAGCAGACTTTTTATGAATGTATCTGCCAGTAAATGTGGGCTTTCGAAAGACGCTTGTAGATAAGGTACCAGAATTTTCCTTTTCCATGGTGAATTGGATACGAGGATGAGGGCTATTTATCTGTTGTAGAAAGCTCATCTTCAGTATGTGACCAAATGGCAAAAACATCATCGACATAACGATACCAAAGAGATGGTTGAAGGTGAATGGATGAAAACATAGTCTCTTCGAATTGTTTCAAAAAATAGTTAGCCAAAGGTGGAGACAAAGGACTACCCATGGCAGTACCTTCCACTTGTTTTTCCAACTAAAATAACCTGAATGGATAACAAATTCGAAAATTTTTCCGATATCTGGAAGGTAATCTTCATATAATAAATTAACTGTGTCCACTAATGGGATATTGGTAAACAGAGCTACAAAGAGCAACTTACTTTTCTTGTTAAGGATCTCAAAGTTTAAAGAGAGGTTAGAAGGGAAGACCAGGAAAACTATCAGCTTTACAAGGTAAACTTCGAGCACGGATTTCCTTCCTCAAAAAATGTCGCGATATGCAAGTTATTCCTACATTTGCTAGGTTTAAAGAAACAATTCGGTCTCCTAGAGCCCACTCTATTTATATTCGTGCAAGTTTCTCCTTAATTCGTAACCAACTTCATACTGCCAAAAAAGAATTAGCTTCTAATATCGAGTCTATTTCGGATCTCGAAGAAGAAATTTCAACTGTTCTTAATGATGAATTACTAAATATTGTTCTTTGCTTATCAAAGCAATCTGTAACTCGTTCTTACGAAAGAAATTTTCACAGACTTATGCAAAAATATAATTCTTTATATCACAGACAAAAGAAAAACTTAACCTCTGACATCACTTCTACTAAAAAATGGATTGTTAACATTTCCAATCGCTCTTTATCCGACGCCGAGTCCAGTGCTTTGGCAAAAGGCCTCGATTTTGCCGTTATTCCTACATGCATTCCGTATCTTGACTTTTTACATAATATAGAATGCAATCTGTCAGGACTTTCTAGCAACGACGCTAATAAACTTCGTTTTGAAGTTGCAACTTCATTATTTAAAAGCAAATTACCTCCACACAATTTATCAAATGCTGAAATCAAAGGTCTAACTTCTTTAAAAAGAGATAATAATATATCTATTTCTAAGTCGATAAAGGAAAGGCTATTGTAATCATGAATAAGACTGACTATGAGACAAAAGTATCCAGTCTTTTAGAAGACACATCTACCTACAAAGAGATCATGCATAATTCTACAAATTCACAGCTCAAACAATTAAATAAATTACTTGATGAGGTCAGTTGGGACCCAAATTATGTGGATAAATTACACATCTACTTTGGAAGATCTCCCCGTCTATATGGTTTCCCGAAAATGCATAAAGAAAGCTATCCAGTATGACCAATCGTGAATTGGATTGATTCTCCTACTTACCGAATTGCAAAAGTCTTGTCTTGTTCTTTAAGTGCTCTCACTGGACATTCAAGATTCTACATAAAAAATTCAACAGATTTCCTGGAAAAAATCAAGGATTTAAAAATCAACACAAACCAAAGTCTGATTTGTTAGTCACTTTTGACATTGTATCTCTGTTTACCAATATCCCATTAGCGGACACAGTCAATTTATTATATGAAGATTACCCTCCAGATATTGGAAAAATTTTCGAATTTGTTATCAATTCGGGTTATTTTAGTTGGAAAAACAAGTTCTACAAACAAGTTGAAGGTACTGCCATGGGTAGTCCTTTGTCTAACTAATTTTTGAAACAATTCGAAGAGACTATGTTTTCATCCATTCACCCTCAACCATCTCTTTGGTATTGTTATGTCGATGATGTTTTTGCCATTTGGTCACATACTGAGGATGAGCTTTCCACCTTTCTACAACAGATAAATAGCCTTCATCCTCTTATCCAATTCACAATGGAAAAGGAAAATTCTGGTACTTTATCATTTTTGGACATCCTGCTTACTCGAACTTCTTTCGGTACCTTATCTACAAGCGTCTTTCGAAAGCCCACATTTACTGGCAGATACATTCATAAAAAGTCTGCTTACCATACATCTCAAAAATTTGGCATTCTTAAATCTCTAAATTAATAGGCACATAAAGTTTGCTCTTCTCCAGAAATCTTACAACAAGAACTTTCCATCATTAAAAAGTTAATGGTATCTAATAATTACCACCCTAATCAAATCCAACAGATAATCGAATCTTATGTTCCAATAACTAAGGTTTCTTCAACAGTTTGCAGAGTTCCAATCCCCCACATTCCAGGAATCTCAGAACCTATAGGTAGAATTTTAAAAAAAGTACCAATTGATTCCCACTTATATTCCTATCAACAAAATTTCTTCCTTATTGCATTCTACAAAAGATAAACTGTCATCTCTGTCTTTGGCTGGCGTTTACCAAATTCCTTGTGAATGTGATGTTTCTTATTTTGGACAAACTGGTCATTCTGTGGAAAAAAGAATTAAAGAACATCAATATTATATTGATTACAACAATAACCCCAGAAGTCTGGTCTAGCACAACACAGTATTACCACTACCCATAATATCCAGTGGGACAAAGCTATTTTCCTTCATAGATGCAGGTTCAAATATGAACGCCTCTTTAAAGAAAGTTGTGAAGCTTTTTTACACCGACCGAATTTAAATCGAAATGATTGCCTCTCTCTCGACGATCTGGGAGACTTTTATTTTATGTAATCAATAAAAAACTAATTATCTTAAATATTAATTATTTATTAATTTCTTTCATTTACTAGCTCACGACAACATTATATTTTAATAGGTTATCCACCGAATGTTCATTACTTGTATTCTATTCCTATCTGTTTCTAACACTGAAGATGTACCATTAGTTTTAGTATGAAATATCTACCTTATTTATTGATTAAAGTTATTACTGTGGACTTACGTGTTGTTTTTAATAATTATACTAAGCCATAGGTCCCTCTAAAAATAAAATTCATGGGATGGAAAAAAGTATTCCAGTCAGCATGATCTATTTTCTATTGTCAATTGTGTATGAGAAAAGTTCCTGTGAGGACATAGTGCAAATAACAGGAAAATTATCGCTTTCATAGATGTTCTCTTTGACACCCCCTGCATGAGAAGTTGAAAAATGGCAGCGGAGCAGATGACTGCAAGATTTAGTGCCAGCCTGGCTGGCCGAGTGGTTAGCGTGTCCACTCTCCAGTCAAGAGGCTGCAGGTTCGAATCCCGCCGTGGGAATGGATGTTTGTGATTGTCTGTGGAAATACTAATGGTGGCGGTAGATGGCACTGGTGGACTGTGAGTGGTGGAAGCAGAGCTGTAGATGCCCTCTCTCGATGAGTCTTTGGACTCCCTGGAGGTGACAAATAATAATAATATGAGCAGATAGGCATATGGAAGAGGGTACTAACTCTATCATTAAGAAGAGAGAAGTCATGATTGCCAAGCATTCACTCAATGATACGACCTCATGCATTCATGTTGGCACTGCCACACAGGTTTAATGGACATAGCATATGTCCAATAAAGTCACCAATGTGAAGTATGGGATGAAGCAGTTGCAATATATGATTATCAAGTTTGATCTCCTTTAATTCACAACCTGGTGATAAATAACCTGGACATGCTGGAAAGGAATATGACTGCTCACTAAGATAGCTATTCCGGCATGAGTAGGACCATCTCCAGTTCTGTCCTTACAAAGAGTGAAATGCCTTGAATGGGATCCTTACTGGGTTTTAACTAAGCTTCCTGCAAACATAAACAGAAGATTTGTGATATCATTAATAATTTGGCAAAACAACACACCAACGCAAAAATTTTCCTTGTTTTGAATTTGTAGACTTGGCCGATTTTCAAAATTCTGAGGGCTTACCTTTGTCAGGATTATATTTATCCATTGATTTAGAGAAGTATGGATAGTCAGTGTCCCTCTCTTTCTCTGGAAAAGTGTTTAATACATCACCTGATGGATCAGGATCATTTGGTGAATTTAATTTATTTTCATTGGATACAGGTATCCATTTTTTTCTATGGGGTTGCATGGAGGTTAAAAATAATTCCATTTAATGAGAACCCATCTTGACAGATGGGTTCTCATTGAATGGAATTATTTTTGGAGTTGTTTCAGGAATGAAACCATAGCTCATGTAACTGATGTGCTACACAGAGAAGCACCCAGGATCATAAAGTTCAGGTATGGTGAAATTAACGGATGGTTGAATAGACATGTGTTTAAGTTCTTGATTCATAGTGAAGAATTTATGGAGACAAAAACACACAGGTTGGAGTAATTACTTTACTTATAATTATGAAAATAACACTCAACATTTGGACCTCTGTATTGAGTATCGAATTAGTACCCGACCACAACACATACCAGTTGGTTAACTACAATCCTACAAACTGCATCAAAAAAGAAAACAAAAGAATTAATCAAGTCAGTGATCACATGGTCAGAAGAAACCATTAAAAAGCTATTACTGCATTATGCCCATGCTTCCAAAATTTATGGCCTGCCTAAAATACACAAAACAAACACAATACAACCAATAGTTAAAGGAACTGACAACACCAATTATTACTTAGCCAAGAATCTAGCAGCTACACTAAAGGTCATTCCCCCTCCTACATGAAAAATACTAACGCTTCATAAACAAAATTAGAAACATCACACTCAACAATGAAGATTTATTAATCAGTTTTGACATAAATGTCCTTTTCACTACTGTGCTGATCAATTTATTTATTTATGCTTTGGCTACATGAAACTGGTAAGTGAAGAATACAATCACAATTTCCAGCAACAAATGATGAAAAATTTTAACATATAAAAGTTCATTACATAAAAGTCACAACCAGCTTTCTAAGTCTTTCCTTTCCTTTTTTTTTAAAATAAAGCAACAGTAACTTGTCATAATCATGCCAGGGGCAATTATCGTCCTACTCTAACAAGTATGACAAAGCTGCATGTTCTCACAACACTTCACAACATAAATGTAGCTGTATCCTAGGTTTAATTAGAGAGCAGTTGTGTCTTGTGTGAGAAAACTCGATCCATTAGAGAGGGGGGGGGGGGCATTTCACATTACATCATCATCTTCTAACATGAGGAGTTCTGTTGATACTATGACGAGGACTATGAGAATAACGTCTTCATGGTGAGACGGGACCGTGATCTTCTGTTTCCTCCATAACCACTGCCACACCAACTACAGGTCAAGATCCAGGCTGGAAAGCCAATTCAAGGCCTCATCTGTTGCTTTGTGGATGTCCTGTAGGCCACCAATGATACTATTCTTCTCATACAGAACATATTTCTGCTCAAAATCATGTCTGTTTTTGCCTACGTACTTTGCTCCAGGTATTTCGTGTGGCAAAATAATTTCTACCTTCTACCTGCAAAAAGAAGGCACTGCCATGGACTCCCCCTCATAGTTAACTGTTACATGGAAGACTTCAAGCAAATAGCTCTAGATTCAACAAGCCTAAAACCAAAAGTCTGGCTCAGCTACGTTGGTAATATTTTCGGCATTTGGCCACCACATGGCCGCGAAACATCAAATACATTCCTAAGCCACTTGAACAAATAACACAAATGCATCTAATTTACCAACTGAGATTGAAAACAATAATTCTCTTCAGTTTCTAGACACACTTGTTATACGTCTTCCCTCAGGTTGCCTCTCATTCACAATCTAATGCAAACTTATACACACAGGCCAATACGTACATAAAATTCATAGCATCATCTAACACAAAAACTAGGGGATAGCGCCCTCAAACATAGAACACTAAAATTTGCTCCAATGAACAGGCACTAAACAAAGAAAATAAAATGATTATCCAAATGTTTATAAAAAATGGCTATAAAACAGTTAATAAGATCCTCCACAATAATACCATAGTCATACCACACATTAGGCAAATATCAGAAAAAATAGATAGAAAACACTACATAAATACAACATTAAGGCAACCTTCAAACCTCCTGGAAAATTAAGAAGCATACTCAACTCGTACGAAGATTCCCTTCCCTACCTTGTCCACCCAGGGGTTTACAAAATTCAGTGCACCTGCAACCTACCCTACATAGGGGAAACAGGACACACCATCAGAATAAGAAAAGACGAACATAAACGCCATTTTTCTCCACTATGGTAAAAACGTCGAATCTTTACGTGTTCCATTATTAATTATGGTAAAACAGGTCACACCATACACTTCAAACATGTCACAGAATCAATATCAATCTCTACACCTTACAAAAACCTGGTTTGGAAGAAAGTTCAAGGAAGCTTGTGAGATTCTGAAGGGCATCATCCAAATCTAAACAAGAATGATGGATTCATAATTCCAAGAATCTGGAGGACCCATCTGCAACCTATATAGCATCCAGAACATGATGGCAGAAACCTAACACAAGAAAACCTTAATATAAGACTGTAGAGATGTGTTTAATGTAGTTCCGCTATTTGTTATCTTGTATTTTATTTAGAGATATTTTTTCTATCAAATGTATATTACTATATTGATATGTATAAAAAATTTATTTTATTTTGTTAATTAATTTATACTTTTGTATATATCTTATTTATTATTTTTAAAATATTTTATTTCGTTTTTTATATATTTTTATTTTATTATTATTATTTTCACCAGAGGCCAGGCTACGTTAAACAGTTAACAAAGCATTCAGATTTATCTTACTTTTGTGTAGTGTCATGTAGCTTGTGTCCTATTATCTTTGTCAGAAATGTTTTTTAAGTAAAAAAAATATATTCTGTTAAGCTTAAATCAGGATGTATATTTCAACCAAGACCAAGTTTAAAAAAAAAAAAAAACATATGACCATCTATTTTCATAGTTTGTCATTTATTGCTGATTTCCATAGCGAAATTATTACAGCAGTTTTATTTAAGTAAATCCAGGTATCCATTGATTAACGCGATTAATTAATCCCTTGATGTTACTGTGTATACCAAAATTGCGCCAATCGAATATAATAAT
The DNA here is from genome assembly GCF_054136105.1 of Typopeltis vanoorti. Taxonomy (NCBI): domain Eukaryota; kingdom Metazoa; phylum Arthropoda; class Arachnida; order Uropygi; family Thelyphonidae; genus Typopeltis; species Typopeltis vanoorti. The sequence continues at coordinate 109,084,982 of NC_143568.1, forward strand.
CAATGGTAGTAAAAATTACAATTCATCAATGATCGATTACTATTTTAATAATTCATTTTATATGGTACTCTTTTAGGAAAGATAAAAAATGAATGCAAAGTAAATGTTTGATAAATGCTTGTACCTACGTTAGTTACTGCAATTTTTTATCAAAAAACTTATCAAGACTTGTTTGAATGTTTTTAGTTATCAGCATAAATTCTACGTTAAACGACTCTCTAGACCTTGACAAACAAGTATTCTTCGATTAACATCTGGATCCGTATCCATTACTTGCTTCTTAAGCAATTCTAAAATGCGCGTTGTTCAATTTCAAGAAGATCGTTGTCACGGAAATTTTTTGAATTTGAATCCAATAATTCTTTAACATCTTCTGCATCAACACCATCAAAACCAAAGTCTTCACCAAATGCAACGATTTCTTCAACCACATTGTTCACAGGATTTTGAAAACCACCTAAGTCATTAGTGCATTCTAGCAAAAGGTTTTTTTCAAACAGCTCTCATGCAGCTAGCAGACACTTTCTCCCACAAGTCATGAATGTTTTCAATTGAGCGTTTAATGTTAAAATTTTTCCAAAATTCTTGGAGCATAATCGCATTTTCTTATGTTGTTGTTTCTACTGCCTTTGAGAATGTCTTTTTAAGAAAATAAGGTTAAAGTTGCAATGACACCCATGTCCATGGGTTGTAGCAATGATGTCGTATTTGGCATAAAAAATAAAACTTTCACATTCTCACACAGATCATTAAGAGAATTTGGATGACCAGGTCTGTTAACATCAATGTCATCATGCTCACGGCTTTCTTTCTCTTGGCCGGGAAACACTCCTTGAGGCTTGCATGTTTTTGGTGGTAAATTTAAACATACGTTAATTAAAACTCTTGCTGCATATATAAAGGATCGTCACAATTAATTTTGCTGCGTTAATCAAAGGATACCTGTACAACATCTCATAAAGTAAACAAAAAATAAATTTAGTATCTCCAATTCTGATAACAGTCAAGAAGTAAATCACTAATTTCAGAGATGATTTTACAGCAAACCAACTTTCTGTAATCCTTCAATTCTAACAGCTGATTTACAACATCACTGCATAATATCTGAACTACATTCTATAACTATAGGATTCTGAACAGCTTTTCTCTTGGAACTGTGTTATATGCCAATCCTAGATTCACCAACTTAAATATAGATTCTTGTTATATTTCCATGATTCCTTAACCATTTGTTAAAAGAAAAAAGCTGATTTGACCTCCCTATTTCACCTTCTTGCTGATCTTATTCCTCTATGCCAGGGGTGGACAAGTTCTTCGGTAATAAGAACCACATATAATACATTTTTGAATGTTCAAGAGCTGCAGAAAATATTATTTTAAAATTGTATTTATAAACAATATAAAATACAACTATATAGTAGTCCTACCCACCAAAGAAGAATATGTTTAATCTCTTCTCATTGAAGGCTTTGATTGATTCTTCATTTATGCAGCTAATAATTTAAAATCTGGCTGGTAGGATGTCAAAGCTGTTCTAAGAAGCTCGGTGAGGTGGCTGTTAGCGAGGATAGCACGATGTTTTGACTTGACAAATTTCATTACAGAGAAGAGAGATTCACAGCAGTAAGTTGTCCCAAACACAGAGAGTAGTTGGAAGCCAGTTTTCTGAAGATTGGGACAACTTACTGCTGTGAATCTCTCTTCTCTGTCTAGCTTCAAACTCACATCTTCCTGAAGCTCAATAAGCTCTGTCTCTATTGAAGCAACATCTGTGGTAAAATGTGCAACAATAAAACATCCATCATTGATGACATCAATCACAAAAGGATTCACAAGAAATTCAAAACATGGCTTTAACTTTTTTAATTTCTCAAATCTATTCTCAAAATCATTATAAACTGTTTCTAAGTTTCCTTTATATTGTTTCAGTTAAAATCGTCCTCCCATTGTTGGTTAAGCACTCATTTCTTGTTCGTATTTCTGTTTTATAACTTTCGCTAAAATCAATCTTAATTATTTATTAATCAGAAAAGTACTTATCTACACTAAAATTCACTAGTTATGTTCTGCTACCACCACAAGTGCATAACTTGTGTGTACTGCATGAAGAGTGATGATGCAGAGTCCAGGCAACAGAGGCGGTGGGTAATGCAGCGATCATAGTAGTCACTTTTGGAACTACTTTTGGCAGGAGTGACACAGGCCATAAAATGTTGAAATGCTTTTTACCAACCAAATACGATAATAAAATCCACATTAACAACCCTTTTGGTCGGTACCATTTAAAAGCTAAAAATGCAAAGTTTCAAAATACATGTATATGTTTTTTACTTATCTTTAAAGCATTTACGAAATAAAATATTCTAATATTGGTACATACTATACTACTATAGATTATTAATATAAAAGTTTAGAAAAAATGGCAATGAAAACCAATATTATCTCAGGAGCCGCAGTTTGCCAATCCCTGCTCTATGCCTTTCTCTTCCACAGTTTTTCTTATCCACTTCTCAAGCATGCTTATATAAATCCTATTTGGAACACTCAGCAGGAGTAATCTCTGCAATTTTCATTTATTTATTTCTCTCTTTTCCTCTCTCTTAATGAGAGAGGCAAAATTAGCAAAACAGGCATGATGACAATTAAAAGAACTTGGTAGAATGATGTTGGCAGTACTTTAGAACACGAAACCTTAAATCTGACAAATAACAAATTCATTTTAGAAGAAAATTGTTGACAGGAAGGTAGTAATAATGTAAACATATGTTGTACTACAAAAACCCTGCAGATCCTTTGTGTATAAACACCAGGAAATGAGGATAAAGTGAAGTAGATCTTTGGTCATATTCTATTCTCATGAGAAAGCCCTTTCTTGAATATACTATATACTGCTAGTTATCTAATTGCAGACAGCCTGAACATTGTGCATTAAAAAGATTGTTCTCATATGAACAGAGAAGCAATTGTAATAAAAATAATTAACACTGGGTTTATTGGTCATAACGATTTGATACTACTAATTACGCCATGTAAACTAGTCGCTTCATCTGGGTTTGGATGAACATACAAATATAAATAAACAGCAAGCTTTGATTATGAATCAATACATATTACTAAAAAATACTGAATGCGTAGGAACCATTACATAAATACAATAGAAACACGTGGAGCATGGATGCTGGCACATGGTCAGTCATTGTTTAGCAGGTGTGTCCGATAGCAGAAAAATTAAACTCTGATGTATTTAGAGATCTGATGAGTGACTTTCAAATGCCACACAGAATCACCCCTTGGTTTCTGTTTAGGATACCTTGTGAGTGAATACAACTGTAGCCTCTTTTATGTTGCAGGAGCTGTAGTCTTCTTCTTCTATGTATGGCACGGAGCTCTAATCCCATTCAATGTTGTAGTGAGTGTTGGAAAAATGGAATGCCAACTCTGAACTGTCCTCTCTGTTGTTGCTGACATTTCCAATATGTATTGATTCATAATCAAAGCCTGTTGTTTATTTATATTTGTATCATCTTTACGACAAATAAACCCACTGTTAGTTATTTTTATTACATTAGTTTTTGTGGTCAAAAATAACATACTTATCAGAGAGTAGCTATACTCAACATTGGCAATCTCAAATGGATGCAAAGGCACTACTACACTTATAATAAGCTTCTGAGTAGAATAATTGAAATTTTGTTACTTTATTACAAATTATAATTGTTCTTCAGATTAAAATCTTCATACCGAGATAGTACATGAGAAATATGCAAAATACATAGGCCTCTGGGATGCAGAAAAACCACAACCGCGATAGTTTCTAGTACTAGAAGTATGGATATTTCAATTATAATAATCTGTCATAATTATAAAACTAATACTACTAATTTAATCTTTACAAATAAAAGAGATTAACTTTTTTTTATCATTTAATATATGCATGCACATTTGGGGGAACGGATGTTCAAAATGAGGAGGGTTTTTTACGTATGTTCTTGATTTGAGATTTATTGAGAAATTATCGATGTATCTGTAGTCAAATCACCTTTCAGTCAATACCAGTTAAGTTTTAAGAACATCCATGAGATGGCAATAGTTGTTTGCTGTATCCTAACTCCCAAATCTTCAGAATCTCTTATGAGTTGTGACTAAGGACAGAGATCAGTGACCTACCAATTTTGAAAAATTAGCTATGAGTGGCTAATTTTTCAAAATTAGCCACTCAATTGATATTAACAGGGAAAAAGTGTTGAGGATTTATTTCATACAGACTGAAATATGTTATATTTTAATCAATCTAATTATTACTAAACCCTGGGTTTCAAATAAAAATACTGTTAGGATTTACCTGCTCTCCAGATTTCTCCTTCATTCCTATACTACTATTACTCTCTGGTGTCATGGCAGGACTTTGTAAAACACCTTGTTCATGAGATTCTATCTTTGTAGAGTCATCCTTGAGTGGGGGATGAGGAGATAATGTAGGCATGGCAGGATCAGATGAATTTAGTTGGCTGTTAGAACTGTCCTGAATAACTGTGACAGTATGTGGAGAACCAACTGATGATGGATGGGTGAATGATGTATGTAACTGTGGTAGTCCACCAGATGTAGCCACTCTCAATGAAGAGGAACCAAAAGGTTTATATGTATAATTACAAGGGAGAGAACTTTGCTTTGTAGGAGCTGAAGAATTTTGTAAACTAAATGCTGAAATTTGTGTTGACTCACATTCTACTGGTAATGATGATGCCTCCAAATTAAGATTTCTTTTATGAAAGGGTATTGTACCCTTTAGCTTCAGCTGAGTTTTATCAAATTTTTCCATTTTACGAAGAGAACTATTGACAGTTGCATTTACTGTTCCACTGGTTATATTATTGCACAAGTTTCCTGAAAGAGTAGCATTTGTAGTAAGAACACTATTGAGGGACCCAGCTGGAGAATTGAGGTTCGACTTGAGCAAAGACGATGCATTAGATTGGTGCATCACTCTACACCTGAAAATTAAAATATACTTTATAGTTTTTTGATGTACAGCATTAACAATACTCATCACTATACAACAGAAGTCCATAATAATTAGAATTCACAAAAATCAGAAAAATGTAGTCAACAAATGTTTATCAAAACGATAAAACAACTCCGAAACCGCTTTTTTTTTTTTTTTTTTTCTTTTTATCAGAAAATTAGGATATTACATGTTTTAGGATAATACAGCTTTTAATTTTTCAGAAATAACAACGTATACTAGAATATTAATTATAAAAAACTTTAAATAATTATTATTATTATTTAACACCTGCAGGGAGTCCAAAGAGGAATACAGCCAGGAATACTTACAGGCATAGGGGTGACCATCCTATCCTTGTACTTCAGTTACGAAATCCAAGCATGCTTGGAAGGTTGAGGGCCTTAAAGGCCTGTTAAAGCCATTGGGATAGATAGGGAGTCCAAAGACTCATTGAGGGAGGGCACCGACTCCCACTCAATCCACCTATCACAACCACACCAGCGGCAGCTACCACCCACCAACACTAGTATTTTCAAAGACAATCACAACATCAATGCCCATGGCGGGATTCGAACCCGTAGGCTTTTGGCTGGAGAGCGGATACGCTATCCACTCGGCCAACCAGGCCGACTGGTAATAATACCTTCCTATATTTCTGCAATGTTACATTGCCATCATCAGGGATCACAAAAAACAATGTGTATGCAGCATCTAACACTGGACAAATGCGGCTAAAGAAAAGCAACAGAAGTCAGGCCTAGAGTCCTAACCAGTGCCCCCTAGTGGGAAAAATTGGGTTGTCTTGGCCATTGGGATGACTATCTTAAAATGTATGCTTCCCAAATTTGGGGCAGTCTCCTGTACCCAAATTTGACGAGGTTTGGAAAGTTTTTCAGAACTGAGGCAGATTTGAGGAACAATTTTTCGTATTTGTTGCAGTGTAAGAGAGTAGCTTTCTTCCAGCATATCCTGTGGTGGGTGTCCAAAGCATGGTCAGCAAGTCATGGGTGGCTTTACTGGTGGAACTGGATGTAGTCCCCATATTCAGATATCTTGACATTGGCTGTCCTGCCTACAAGGGACCTGGTAGGTCTAGATGTGGATGGTCCTTGGTAGACCACATAAGAAACAGCAATTTCTTATGTGGTCTGTAACTGATGTAAGATCATATTTTCTTAGGATTTTTGTTAATTTTTCAGATGTACCCCAGATATATGGAATGATGATAGATTTTAAGTAATCTCTGCTTTGAAGGGGAGATAGCATTACATGGTTTTAATTTTTTTTTTTTTTTTTGAGGGTTGTATCCATTGGCTAAGAAAGGCAATGGCTACAATTCCCCCCCCCCCCCAAATACATATATATAAAAATTCATCTCATCTTCAGTTAGAGGACAAATTATGTATTAGCACGAGATCACAAGTCTGTGATTTTGCCCAAACATATTCCCTATTTAGATTTCATACACACAACATTGAAAAGAACATCAGTCATCTGTCTAATATTGAAGCTAATAGACTACATTTTGAAATAGCCGAATCTATGATGCCCAACCTTCAGAATAAAAACTCCGAATTCCCTAAAATTAAATACTAACATAGTTATCAGCAAAGCTGACAAATGTAATACCACTGGAGTCTTAAATGCCAAATCATACAATCAGAGAGTCTCAGCTTAATAATGATTCTACCAAAAGTCAGCTCAAAAAAGTCAACATTATTGGATGAAACAACATCCAATCAAGAAACCATCAAAAGACTGAAAACATACTATGCAGGACCTCCTAGAATATATGGTTCACCAAAATTACATAAAAGTACCTGTCCACTTACACCTATGGATTCTATAGGCAGTCCCACGTATAAAATATCAAGATTTCTGTCTAGCCGTCTATGTTTCCTCATTGGCCACTCACTTTCTTTGATAAAAAAATTCCACAGAATTTCAAAGAAGAATAAATGACATTAAACTGGCAGATAATGTTATCAAGTTTTGACATGTCTCACTCTTCACTAATATCCCTCATAAAGAGACAATAGAATTTTTAACTAAAAATTTCAATCGGACATAGTGGAATTATTCAAATTTGCAATTACATCATTTACGTCACATGGAAAAAACATATATATATATAAACAAGAGGAAGGAACAGCAATGGGCTCACCCTTATTACCTAACCTAGCAAATTTTTTTCTTGAACACCTAGAAGAAAGAATTTTCGCTCTTGACTCAAAACCAACAATTTAGCTACAGTACATTGATGACATCTTTGCAGTTCGGAGTCACACAGAACCAGAACCCTACTCATTTCTACTAAAAATCAACACCCTACACCCTTGTATCAAGTTTACACTAGAAACAGAATCATCAAAAGGAATTTCTTTTCTTGATGTACACATCTAGCATAAGCAAGATGGATCCATTTCCACTTCTGTCTACTGAAAACCAACCTTATTCAGGTTGTTATACCCACAATACATCAGCTCACCATCCATCTCAAAAATATGGCATCATACAATCTTTAGTATCCAGAGCACACAGATTTGTTTTTCTGAAGAATCTTTAAAACAAGTATTGGAAATTGTCAAAAAAAAAAAAAAAAAAAAAAAAAACCATCATCATCAAATTCCTGCCATGTACCCTCAAGGGGTGTACAGGATATGACAGTACTACATGAAAAAATTACATCATTACTAACTTCCTATCTACAATTTTCCTCCAAATCAGTCTGTTACTTGTCAAGACTCCAACATTATCAGATCTTATATCTCTATCGTCTAAGGCACTTTGTACCGTATCAATCCACCTATATCTTGGTCTTCCTCTGGGTCGTTTTCCTGCCAACCTGGCAGAGAACACTTGTTTTGCTAATCTTTCCTCTCCCATTCTATTTAAGTGACCATACCACCTGAGATTAGCTCTGCTAACGCATTCCTGGATGCTGACAATGTCAAGTTCTTTCCTAATATCCTCATTTTTAATATGATTTTGCCATTGATGCCATCTGTTCATGCCTCTAATCTTTCTCAGGACTCTCATATCTGCGGTCTCTAGTCTTTGGTCAAGTGTTTTACTTCTGACCCAGCTCTCAGATCCATAAGTTAAAACTGGTTTGAACACTGTCTTGTATACAGCTAATTTAGTGTTCCGACTAATTTCTTTCTTATTCCATATGAATTTATTCAATTGACTTCCCACGATACCAGCTTTGCTGATTCTGTTGTCTATTTCTATATTTAGTTTACCATCTTCAGTAAAAATTGTGCCTAAGTAGCTGAAATGTTTTACTTGTTCCACAGGTTCTCCATTCACAACACAGTTGACATTTTCAATGATTCTGCCTATTTTCATTGTCTTTGTCTTTTTATTGCTGACCTTCATACCATATCTATTACAACAGCTATTCAATTTAGTCAGGGAATCTTGCAGACTTGTAGCGGATTAAAAACCAGCCTTACTAAATGGATATAATTCAATAATAACCCAAAAAATAATCAACCCTGATTGTTTCATTTAGCAATTTTTCAAAGTAGTTACTCCATACATTAAGGATATCTTTTTCACCAGTTTTCGTGTCACTTTTATCATCTCTAATTCCTTTTCAGTGCTCTTTCCTCCACTTCTGAGCTTTTTCAACAACCTCAAGAATATTCTGCCATCTTCTTGATATTTATTTTCTATGTTCTTACCAAAGTCTTCCCATGACTTTTGTTTAGCTAGTTTTCCACAGTGTATACCACTATTTACAACAGAACAGGTTATTTTTTTGCAGTATTCACCATCTGTCAGCAACGGGAACAGAAATGTTATTGTTCAGTCAGATGATTTTTTTACTTAGAAAGAAGCATTCTAGGAGATATCAATGTTTTGACTGGGCAGTGTAGTATGTATGGCATAATATTCTATGCCATATTATGCAATATTCACCAGGATGAGATAAAATTCTGTTTATTTTTTGCTGTGAGAGATGTTTTAAATAGTTCCATCATCTTAATTCAATGCAGGGATGATTGGAGAGCAATCCTGGGCAGAGAAGGCCAACTCAAGACAGTTAACTCACATAAGGCTAATCTTTGTACTTTAGTTTCAATTGATTTTTTGGTCGTTCATCTATATGAGACTGGTGAAAAAGGAAAACTAATAGCCTTTGGCTATATGATGATATAAAAGAAGCTGAGGCTTTTTCTCTCTCTGTCATACTATCTATCTGTCTATTCTCTCTACTAATATTATCAGGGTCTCTCTTGTACCCCTATACTAACTACTCTAAGCCTATGATGAGCACCCCTTTACTTTTTCACCCCAATAAAGGTCGAAACTGGTCTGGGTAATGATACTTTCCATAATTCACAGCATTATACATGTCTGTAAGGATATGTGCTTTGCATTATGGGATACTAAGGTAAGTGATGTGAAGTCATTACTCTCTATATATGAGTTGCCACGTCGTGAAGTTACTTCACGTATAAACATTGCTTACACTTGGATAAAGAATTAAACCAAGAATAGAATATCTTGGCATCTTTAATTTACATCATAACCTTTGCCAGCAAAGGTTGGTCGACTGGTAGAGCCTCTGCTACTAATGGCTCATGCAAAAAGTTAAGCAAGTTTGAGCACGGTTAGTAGTTGGAAGGGATTCAATTGTTCGATGCTGTTGGCACACTCTCCCTCGATGAGTCTTTGGACTCCCTGGAGGTGTCACATAATAATAATAATAATAATCATTAACATCAAACATCAAGGATATGTGTATGAAGCAAATCTGAGGTGATATGGTTACTTACACAGAATGTCAAGAAAAGGTTAGTAAAATAGGTACGTCATGCCAGGAAAAAAAAGGTCAGAAGATAACAAAAATCTAAGTGGATTGATGCAATTAACAGCCTCAGAAGCACAAAATTAAAGATTTTATTTAAAAAAAAGTGACTAATTTGGGAGAAAACTTGAGAGAAAGGTAGTAGTAAAGTAAATTAATTAGGTTTGCATTTATTAAAATGTAAAATGTATACTTAATTAAAATTCACACTAACACAAGTTACAGCATTCTGTACACCACTACTTGAGATAGGTATATGTCAGGAAATGATCATAAATAAGAAACAGCTGAAAATGAAAAGCTTAACATTAACTAAGTGATAATATAAGAGAAGACCAAATGGGAATTAGGAGAGGGTGATCTACATTTGATGCAATCTATACTCTTTAAAAACTATCTTTGATGAGGGGAAAAAAAAACACTTCACTGCTACTTTATAGACTTTAAGCAAGCATTTGATTCAATAAGTCAAAAAAACAAGAGGAAAAAATACTCAGTATCATCCTCCAGTACTAATAGTTATTTTTTATCATGTAAAAAATACTATGGCAACAATAACATTTAGAGAAGATGAAATTTCTGAAATACCAGTTAAGAAAGAGATGTCATGCAGGGATTTTCACTTTCACCAAATTCGTTTAATTTTTACCTGGAGAAACTAATAAAAAAAGTCTACCCCCCCCCCCCCACAAAAGTAACTGTAATTGGACAAAATCTATATCATATAAAATAATCAGATGATACTAAAGCTAATAAGGAAGTATATGACTGAAAAGCTATATACAGCCAGAATTACACAGTGCAGATAAATTTTATTAAAACCAAAACAGTGGCAATAGGTAGAAACACATTTTCCCCAAATCACTTAAAAGCATATAGCTCAATGGTACACCCCACATTTCTTTATGGTGTAGAGATTTCATCATCATCAAATTCCTGCCATGTACCCTCGAGGGGTGTACAGGATATGATAGTACTACATGAAAAAAATTACATCATTACTAACTTCCTATCTACAATTTTCCTCCAAATCAGACTGTTACTTGTCAAGATTCCAACATTATCAGATCTTATATTTCTATCGTCTAAAGTACTTTGTACCGTATCAATCCACCTATATCTTGGTCTTCCTCTGGGTCTTTTTCCTGCCAACCTGGCAGAGAAAAGGTCTTTTTCCTGCCAACCTTGTTTCGCTAATCTTTTCTCGCCCATTCTGTTCAAGTGACCATACCACCTGAGATTAGCTCTGCTAACGCATTCCTGGATGCTGACAATGTCAAGTTCTTTCCTAATATCCTCGTTTTTAATATGATATTGCCATTGATGCCATCTGTTCACGCCTCTAATCTTTCTCAGAACTCTCATATCTGCGGTGTCTAGTCTTTGGTCAAGTGTTTTACTTCTGACCCAGCTCTCAGATCCATAAGTTAAAATTGGTTTGAACACAGTCTTGTATACAGCTAATTTAGTGTTCTGACTAATTTCTCTCTTATTCCATATGAATTTATTCAATTGACTTCCCACCATGCCAGCTTTGCTGATTCTGTTGTCTATTTCTATATTTAATTTACCATCTTCACTAAAAATCGTGCCTAAGTAGCTGAAATGTTTTACTTGTTCCACAGGTTTTCCATTCAATACACAGTTGATATTTTCAATGATTCTGCCTATTTTCATTGTCTTTGTCTTTTTAATGTTGACTTTCATACCATATCTATTACAACAGTTATTCAATTTAGTCAGAGAATCTTGCAGACTTGCAGTGAATTTATTTAGAAGTATAACATCATCTGCATAAAGTAGACAGCTGACATTAACATCTCCAATTTTGATATCATGTTTAATACCACTTTCCTTCATAATGTGATCCATATAAATAATGAATAACAGAGAGGATAATGTACATCCTTGTCTGATACCAGATTTAACATTAAACCATCTTCCTGTACTTGCTTCAATTCTAACTGCTGACTTACAACTCAAATAAAGACTAAGTATTGCTTGATATAATGCCCCATTGACACCATATAACTGTAGCGTATTGAATAGCTTCTCTCTTGGCACCTTGTCATATGCCTTTTCCAAATCGATAAAACTTAAATACAGATCTTTGTTATATTCCCATGTTTTCTCGACTATTTGTTGTAAAGTGAAGATCTGATCCTGACAGCCTCTATTTGGCCTGAATCCAGCTTGTTCTTCCACAATTCTTCTCAACCATTTCTCAAGTATACTTGCATAGATTTTGCCATCAACACTCAGTAGGGAAATACCTCTGTAATTCTCACATTCAGTTTTATTTCTCTTTTTATATATATAGGTACTATGAGAGCTCTACTCCAATCATCGGGAATTCGTCCCTCTGTCCAGGCTTTCTGAACTATGCAGTGCAGTTACTGTAAGAATTTTATACCGTCATAATTCAGCATTTCTGGTCGAATATCATCTACTCCTGCTGCCTTTCCACATTTCAAGCCTTTGATGGCTTTTTCTACTTCAAGTATGGATATGTATTCCTGCCTGCATGCCGGTCAAGTGTTTTTTACCACTGTGCTGTCATCACTGCACTGCTTGTTTCGTTTAGCAATTTTTCAAAGTAATCACTCCATACTTCAAGGATATCTTTTTTTCGCCCATTTTCATGTCACCTTCATCATCTCTAACCCCTTTTACAGCACTCTTTCCTCCATTTCTAAGCTTCTTCAACAACATCCAGAATATCTTACCACCTTCTTGATATTTATTTTCTATGTTCTTGCCGAAGTCCTCCCATAACATTTGTTTAGCTAGTTTTACACAGTGTTTCGCTTTCTTACATTTGTCTCTGTATTCTCTAAGAGCACAACCTGACTTATTTGCCAGGAACTTTTGATATGCTTTCTTCTTTTCCTTCACTGCCTCTTCCTGTGTCCACCATGGAGTTCTAATTTTTCTATCCTTGCAGACAACTTCACCATATGCCTCTCTAGCTGAATCAATCAGGGCTTTCTTCAAGGCTTGCCACTGAATCTCCAAGGTTTGATTCCTGTTCTCAAACTCTTTCATTTTTTCTTCAATAATCTTTGTGTATTTTAGTCTACAGTTCACACCTGAGAGCTGCTCAACTTTTATTCGCTTTAAAACTTTCTTACTTGCTATTCTTTTCAATATGAAATTCAATTTTATTCTGCTCAAGACTAAATAGTGATCACTTGCAATTTCAAATCCTCTGTACACTCTGGCATCCTGCACCAGGGAGAAAACATCACTATCAACAATAACATAGTCAATGAGACTTTTCTTATTCCTTGCCTCTTCTCTCCACCTGAATTTGTGCACATTTTTATGTTGGAACATGGTGTTAGTAATAACCAGTCCATGTCCTGAGCAGAAATCCAACAGATATTTGCCATCGTTATTAGCTTTGCTCTTTGCTCCAAAATTTCCCAAAATATTTCTGCATGTCTCACAATCATTTCCTACTCTGCTATTTAGATCCCCAACAAGGACCAACTTTTCCTTTTTCATTGTGTCAGTTGCTTTTTCTAAGGCCTCGAAAAATTCCTCCACTTCTGCCTTAGTAGAACCTTCTGTGAGACCATAGGGGCAAATAAGTCTCATTGTCCAGTTCTCCATTCTCATATTTGCCCACATTACTCTACTTGAGATTGCCTGCATTCAAGAAGATTAGCCTCATATTTTGTGTTGAATACTATGGCTACTCCTTCTTTTTCTTGATTGTCATTGCCTGAATATAACATTTTGTATTTATTGCTCAGAAAAATCTCACCATTTTTTGTCTTTTTTGTTTCAGTCACCCCTATTATGTCGATCTGGTACTTATCTAATTCCTCAGCTAGCTCCATTTCTTTGTCATTAAGGATTCTTATGTTGATAGTACCAATCTTTAACTCTGGTGATATTGAGTTGGTTGTGCTTTCAGATTTGTTCCAGTAGCTGACTTTTTGCTGTTTGCCCTGGTTCCCTGGCAAAAATAACGGGGGCCTGGTTTAACTAGGTGATGCCCCAGCCGGCATGTTTTTTTGTCATGTTGTACCATCATTTTGTATATTGGTTTAAGCCAATAAGAATACAATTTGGTCGGCTAAATCCCAAAATGCCAGCCCATCCTTGTTCGTTCAGTATCCAAGTAGATACCCAACGGGATGCACTACAAGGTGAGGATTGGACATTAGGTCAGAAGCCCTGGTCGGTTCTCTGCATTCCTTTGAAGGCTATGTGGAGGTCTCCTCTCAGTTATACAGCTTTAGGCTATTAAATAGATAGAAAGAAAAACAGAGACTAATAGGCTCTGAAAAGAAGTGTCTCAGGAAAACAAAACTGCATGGACTAAAATGAAAACGAAACATTGGGAAATTAAAGTTATTACTATTACCAAGGTAGCAGTCTCCATTATTTTACGAAAATGGGAACAGTCACAGTGGTATGGCCATGTGTACTGAATGTGTACCAAAAGATTTCTTTCTCCAAAACGGAAGATTGGAAGATACTTCTAGGAAGATCTAGGAAATGGATAGAAAACATCAACAGATATGATGATCTGAATGCTTAGAAATTTAATAACTTGGCTGTATATAAAATGAACTTGAAAGCTACTGTTCATGACAGACTGAACCTCTCTCTGGCAAATGGATTCTTTTTTAAAAAAATCCACAACTTATTATTAGTTAAGGTCAACAAGAAAACACATCTATAAAACTGTGTAAACTCAAAGTGAGTTTATAACATTTAACATGACCATGTTATATGGAAGATGCCATATAACATGGTTTTGAATACCACAATCAAGTATTAGTATAAGTAAAATCTATATATCATAAGTGAAATAATAACTTTTTGTTTCTATAATAAATAAAATGACAGCAAAATTAAACATACCTGAAACAAAAGCACTTTGTTTTACTTGCAGGATCACAAAAATTCCACTGACCTATCAAATCTTCATTAACTTCTTTAGAGTCATCTGTTTGTTCTTGACTACTGGGAATGGTTAAAACTTGTAAAATAGAGTGCTTGATTCTAGATGAAACTGTAGGAGGAGGATGATGGATTGTGAAAGTGGCATTAGAATACTGGGAGTTTGTATCTGCTGACACTGATACATTACTAGTTAATTTTGTATGACTGCATACCACATTGGAGGAATCACATGGGGAGCTAGGAGGAGTTAAAACATTTCCTGGAATAAGTGATTTAAAGGACGGCTGGGTGTTCGTCAAAGTGGTTAAAGAAGCAGGAAAAAGTGTATATTGATGATTACTATTTAACGTCCTATAGAGTTGTGCTTCATCACTCTCAGTTACAAATACATACACAGAGGGATAACACAACTTAACTCCTCCTAAAAAAAAAAAAAAACTAAGTAAATAGAAACATAAAGAAAACAGAGTATTATGTAAAAATCTATTTTATATAACCTAAAAATAAATGCATACATTTTGCTATTAAAATAAACTTATCAAAAGCGTTAATCCATATTTTTAAAACAAAAACTTAAAAAGAACTACAAGGGTGTTCTGAAAAGTTATGATAATCACCATGAAGGTACACTGAGGAATAACCATGTAACTTACACATTATTATACATATTCCCCATGAAGTGTTATACACTTGTTACAACGCTGCTGCATCATTTGCAATCCTCTGAGAAAAAAGTTGGGTTTCATGAGCAGTGTGAGCAAGTGTCCTGTAAAAAGCAACACGGCTCTACTCAGTTTACGGCAGCATTTTCCCTTCTTTACCTTCTTCAATTCCTTCAGCACTGTTGAATAAATTGCTGCTGTAACAGTTTCATCTTTTTTGAGATACTTGGTAAAGATTACACCATCCATATCCCAAAATACAAACTTTCTCTGCTGACTTTTGGTTTTGGAACTTCTTTAGCAATGGAGAACATTTGTGTCTCCACTCCCATTGAATTTTGTTTGGTCTCTGGGTCATAGTGATGAAGCCATGTTTCATCAACAGTCACAATACAAGCCAAAAAATTTGCACCTGATCTCTAAAAATGATCTAAAATCCCTTGATATGACAGCACACGTTCTCTCTTTTGGTCAGCATTCAAACATTTGAGGACCTACTTCACTAAGAGCTTCTGCATGTCAGATGTTGGTGATAAAGAACCCCAATTCATTCCTTGAATATCCCCCAGAGTCTTTGCAATGTTTTTGGCTGGTATCTGTCTATCCTCAAGGATCATGACATGCACTGCATCAATGTTTTCAGGTGCAATCGCAATGGAAGATCTTCCTGACCTGGGGGGGGGGGGGGGAATCTGTTGTTTCAGGATGCCCAGTTTTATACTTGGCCACCCATCTGGCAACTGTTCAGTATGCTGGAGCACAGTCCCCTAAAATCTCACACAAAGTTTGGTTAATCTCAGTTGCGGATTTTTCTTGCAGCATGAAAAACTTGATGATCTGTGTCTTCGAATTTCTTCAAAACTCTGACTTCTCATATATCCTAAAAGAAAAAGAACAAATTATTAGTTTGATGAAACATGGGAATTAAAGGGTTTTAAGATATGTTATTTTTTTGAGGTTATGTCAGTTGCTTTAATATAATTTTTTTTTTGTTTGTTATAGGTGTTTATCAGCACTTTTCAGTCCCCTCTTGTAGAAACTTCTCGTGATCGGATATCTACTGAATGGGGAACCATACAATGAGACTTATTTGTGCCTGTGGTCACACAAAAGTTTTACTAAGGAAGAAGTGGAGGAATTTTTTTGAGGCATTAGAAAAGACAGTTGACACAAAGAAAAAGTTGGCCTTTGTTGGAGATCTCAACAGCAGAGTAGGAAATGATTACCAGATGTATAGAAATGTTTTGGAAATTTTTGGAGAAAAGAGAAAAGTACATAATGATGATACGTATCTGCTGGATTTCTTTTCAGGAAAAGAAATTCAAAACAAAAATGTTTTGTTTTGGATTTCTTTTTAAACAAAAAATAAAAGTCTCACTGACAATATTATTGTGGGTAGTGATGATTTCACACTGGTTCAGGACAATAGTATACAGAGGATTTGAAATTGGAAGTGATCACCATTTAAGCAGCATAAAATTGAATTTTATATTGAAAACAAGAACTGAATCTCGGATATTCAGTGGAAAAACCCTGCAGAAAACATTGACTGACTCAGCAAGAGAAGTTAGAAAAATCAAAATTCCATGGTGGACTCTGAAAGTTAAAGAGGCAGTCAAAGAAAGCATATTGAAAGTTCCTGGCAAGTAATTCAGCTTGTGCTCTCAGAAAATATAGTGAGAAAGCAAAGCACTGTAAAACTAACTAGACAAAAGTCACAGGAAGACTTTGGTAAAAGCACAGAAAACAAATAACAGGAAGGTGGCCAAATATTCAGCAGGCTACTGAAAAAGCTTAGAAATGGAGGGAGTACTGTAAAAGGAATCAGAGAGGATAAAGGTTATATGAAAACTGAAGATAAAAATATTCTAGATGTTAGGAGTAAATGCTATGAAAGATTGCTGAAACAAGAGGTGACAGCATCCTGGTAGTAACTGAATTTTTAAACCTGTTCCCGACTGCATGAATCATTAACTATTTAAGTCTAAAGGACTAATTATCCACGAACAGTTCCTATTTTGTAATGAACCAACCATATTGCATATTTACATTAATCAACTTCATTTTCCTATAATGTATTATGCCTAATGGTTTATTATAGCCAAGTAATTAGATTCTTTTAATGGAATTTTTAGTAGGATAAGACAGAGTTATGAATTCATGTTAAGTTTTTTAAATTTGTGTTATCCTCGCTAAGACCACCTAGTCTTTTTTTTGAAAAGGGCCACACGCACACAGTTGACCCTAATTTAATATCACTAATTCGACTGGAAAAAGTGACATTAAGCAAAATACACGTTCAATGGAATTTTAGGTAATCCATTTCGAGACTCAGAAGCAAAAATTTATTGCCACCAAAGCTATTAATTTCAGGCTTTGTAAATGGTTTTAAGTTCATAATTAATGTTTCATACATATTAATTAACATGTATTACACATACAAACTGAATAATAAACAAATAACAATAAAAAAGCTCTATTTATCTTGGTATTGTACATGCTAAGGTTGAGGTGATGGAGAGAAGGATTAGTGTTGGGAAGAAGAAGAGTCGTCTTCCACAAGTGTCAGGGAGCTCTTCTACACACTATACCTCTTCTTATACAGGAGGAATCTCTGGAGGTGATGATACTTCCTTCTGTTGAGGATGAAGGAGAATCTCTTGCCAGAGGTTTGAAGAAATTGTGTAGGATGTTGTGTTTTTTTCCCCTTCTCATTCAACAGCTTTTTAAAATAGGCCACAGTGCTGTCTTCAGAGGAGCAATCTCCTTAACTCCTTCCCAACATTCCAGGAAATCTTTTATTTGTGCAGTAGAGACAGTCTCTTACTCTTCCTCTGGCTCCTCTTCACAACTGTCAGATTCAGATTCCTTTGCCATCTCTTGGAGATCTGTTGCATTTAACTCTCTCTCTCTATCTCTCCTATGCTCATCCTGCACATCATCAGCATCGACTTTCAATCTCACTGCCAGTGCAAGGTGGAGAATTTTGGCTTCTTGGTTGCTTTGTTCCTCAAAATCATGGCTCACAGAGGGCCATAATTTTTTCTTCCACAAAGAGTTCATACTGGTTGCGGTTACCGCTTTCCATGCCTTTACAACAATTTTAACAGCCTCAAGGATGTTGTACTCCTTCCAATATTCACTGAGGGCAGAGGCATTCAGAGCTGATGTGTGATCTTGAAGTAGCAATTATCTGCTGGACCATGGGCTGGAGGAGAGGAGCGGTGTTAGGTGAGAAGAAAGGAAATGTTGATAAAAGGAATCCTCACACCGATGAGGGATGCCAGTTCAGTGTCATGAGCAGAGGCATTGACCAATAATAGTAATACTTTGAGAGGGAATGTGTTGGATTTGAGGTAGTTCTGCACAGTTGGACAGAAAACTTCTGCCATCCAATCATTGAAGTGTTGTCTGGTAACCCATGCTCTTTTGTTGCTCTTGATTTTAAGGTCTCCAGAGATATTCCCACAACAGAGCAGAGTGAAACGGTCCTTCATGGGCATTGTAGATGAAACAGAAGATATTAGTTTTTATCTACAATGAAGACCTGCTGTGGAAGAAAGCTCTCCTCTTCTTCAAGTTCTGCAAACTCCTCTGTTGCTTCTTGGTTGGCAATGGCAGCTTCCCCATGCCTCACAACACTTTTAATACCAGACCTCTTTTTGAACCTTTCGAACTAGCCATAAGAGGCAGTAAACTCAGTGTATCAAGCATTTGATGAAGGTGATTCACTAACTAGTTCATTAGGTTCAATTGTCTTTTCACAAATAAAGATCTGAGAAACACAATTACCTCTCATTTGGTTTTCTGTAATCCACATTTCTAGCATACTTTCCGTTTCAACAATTGTTTCTCTCCCTTTAAAAAGTCTAGTTGAGGAATCTGTCACTTTCATTTTTTCCAAACCTCTTTATTCTTAATTATTGCATTTGCAGTGGTCCTAGCCATGCTACATTTTTCACAAATTAACTTAACACTTAACCCCTTGAATATGATCTTTTTTTATTGCTTGTTATGTGGCTAAACTGACCTTTCATGATGCTTTACCTGCAGAACGAGCTTCAGAAGACTGAGATCTCTTAGCATCAATGGGTTTAATTTTATGAGTTGCTCTTAATGACATAAAATTAAATGCACTTACAGCGCAATAAACATGAGTCACACGATACTACTCCTGCCACCCAAAAATTATAAAAATGAAATCAGAGGTCACAAACAATCAACAACATGCCTGGAGAACAACTGACTGGACAGCACTGTTCCATGCCTACCTCAATCAGTCATCATACAGGTCTCAAAGGAGCATCACGTGAGTGATGTGTGATGGTAAACAAAGTAGGTGACGAAGAACGAAAGCATGTAGGCCAATGGAAGCTTTGATGCTAAATGAGGTTCAATTGTATGTGTACACACACACACACACACACACAGCTGAAAGTTCTTCTTTCTGAAGAACTTAACTATGAACTCAACCTCCTAACTACATTTGAACTAAATGGCTACTTAATGAAGAATATCGCATTTTTAAAGGGAACTTTCTATTCCTTACATCAGCTCTGTCACAACAAAACTGGCGAAGATTCTAAAAAAATATAACACACGGATTTTCTTCATGACACTACCAAAGCTACATTCTCTTTTAAGTCGACCGAAGACTAGACATAACAATCTCTAATATCCCGGCGTCTACCAGACTTTCTGAAATTTTGGTAAACCATACTTTGGCCAGACAGAAAAATCAATTGAACTCCGCATAGAGGAACAGCAAAGAGATATAAATTACAAGAGAACACGAGCCAGTGCTTTATCTAGTCATGTTTTGTTTTCCACAAATTCCAATGAAGAAGGGCTCCCAGATCCAGTTCTCTGGGAAAAGTCAAATAACATTCATCGTTGTTACAATGAATGTTATAAATAGAAAGGAAAATAATAGAATCAAAAGAAATAATCCTTAACCCTGTACATATCAACCTTATGCACCTTAATTACAACTTGTCAGATTGTCACTGTTCTGCTATCCAATATTGGCGTACTCGAGATCTTAAATGCACGCATATGCCTAATAATACAGTTAGAGAGAGTTAATTTTTAAACTCATCAAGGCTTGAACCTTAACAGTTATTTGCTAACGCTTTTTTGTGCTGTAGAGCCAGTTCCTGTATGGTTATCTTGCTGGTTATTTCTAGGTTTTTTGAACCTGAAGAAGTCTGTGAAAGACGAAACTAGTCGTGTGAATAAAATCTGCTTTTATTTTTTAATTCCCAGTGTTCTAGTCATTAAATACTAATAAAATGTACTCAAACCAAGTAAATCAATGTATGTATGTGTGTGTGTGTATATACACGAGGTGGTATCAAAAAGTTGAGACTAGGTTTGTAACACACCAACGGATGGCAGCACAAGGCTGCATGCACAGTCACAGAGAGCACCTACCTTCAATAAGTCAGTGTGCCAAAAGACGTCATCCTGTGTACATCGGGAGCTATGCAACAGATGCTAATCTGACCACCTGCGTTACCACATCAGCGATTTCATCATGGACAACAAGTTAGAACAAAGAACAGATGTGAAATTCTGCATGAAACTGGGCAAATCTGTCACAGGATCATTACCAGTGATGAAACTTGGGTGTATGGGTACGACCCTGAGACGAAGCAACAGTCTTCACAGTGGAAGAGCCCATCATCTCCACAACCGAAAAAGGCGAGGGAGGTCTGCAGCTTGACCAAGTGTATGCTCATCGTCTTTTTCGACATTCGTGGCATTGTGCATAGAGAATTCGTCATCAGGGGCCAGACCGTCAATAGCGGGTTCTACTGCCAGGTTTTAAGGTGTCTGATGGAAGACATTCGGTGAAAGCGACCGGATCTGTGGCGCGCAAAAAACTGGATGCTCCACGACGACAATGCACCCTTTCACCGAGATCTCCCCACACGTGCGTTTCTTGCCAGAAACAACATGATCTCACTTCCGCACCCACCCTACTTGCCAGATTTGGCTCCTGCAGACTTCGCCCTCTTCCCGAAAATGAAGATCCAGCTCAAAGATCACCGTTTTGGCACCATTGCGAAATCCAGAGCAAATCGCAGAAGGCGCTTGACATGCTTCAAAAATAAAACTTTCAGGACACATTCAAGAAGTGGCAGGAACACTGGAAGCGCTGTATTGCTTTGCAAGGGGACTATTTTGAAGGTTATAGTGTGTAAACGTAGATAAATAAAGTAATTTCTCATAAACAGAGCTAGTCTCGAAAGTTTTTGATACCACCTCGTATATCATAAATTAATCATGGTAGACATTGGATTATTTCTTTATATTTTTTATTACTAAACAAAAGACTTACAGTGAAAGCTTACTTTATCTATTTTTCAAAGAAAAAAATAAGCTAAATAACACTGACGGTTAATGTGAAAATGAAAGGGAAGGTCCATTATCGAAGAGATTTTTTTTGACACGATATCTAACATTCACCTGATTCAGAAAGTTTTTGACAAGAATTATTGGATAAACAGATGATATAAATTAGCATGTGAGGGCTTTGTGCACTTGATTTATAATACAATTTGAATTATCAAATGGGACAATTAATTAACATTTGTGCAGTAATATGTATGCTAGTCATTATTTATTCATTTTTTAAAATGAAAATCTCATTCACGAGAAGTTAGAAACTTACGGTATTACATACTGCGAGTACACTACAAGTTATATTATCTGAGAACCTTACTCTAGGATTAAACCATGGGAGTCCCCCCCCACACACACCCAATGCCTCTTCAATAAGGAGGATATGGTTTCACAATGAAAATTATTTTACCACCTAAAGACATTCACAAACATCCATAATATCATGAAAGCAGAATGCCAAGCAATCAAATGTAAAAAATGCACCTAATTAATTCAAAATAAAAGTCCAATATTAAAACTAAGATTGACAGCAACTGCTACAGTATATGAAACATTCAATTCAGAAATCGCATATAAACAGAAAACCACTTACCTACAAGTACTTCTAGTGCACCTGGCAGTTCATCACTTCCAACAGTAATATGGTCCCTAGTAGGCAGTGGATAAAACTGGTTCCATTCATTTAATATCCTCTGGGTAACAGGATCACTTTCCTTATATCCTTGCCCATTTACTACACCAGCCAAACCATATGGTCCCAAAATAACTATATATTAAATATCAAAAACAGTAAGAATTATAATAGCAATTTTACAAAACAAATGAGAACTGACTCACTAAACTTTGGGAAGTACAAATAGGTTCATTTAAAAAAAAACATTCACATATTTCTTTCATTTATTTAAAAGGAATTTCTAATGATATAAAATTAGTTTCATTATATTGGTCGATTATAGAGCCTCTGCTACTAATGGCTCACAAAAAGTTAAGCAAGTTTGAGCACAGTTAGTGGTTGGAAGGGATTCAATTTTTTAATGCTGTTGGAACACTCTCCCTCAATAAGTCTTTGGAATCCCTGGAGGTGTCACATAATAATATATTAATGTAATGACACTTAAATATTCTGGATAGTAATATTTGATTGGAAAAACCCAAGTTCAATTCTCGTTGTGACGGGAGGAATCCTAATATGGTTTTTTCATCCCACATACAGACAAATTGGCCTTCAAAAGATACGCAATTTATAGGCAAAAAATATAGTTGTGGTAGGAAGTAGGCACTGGTGTAGATGATGATGGTAGTGGCAATTTGGCATAGTTAGTGGATTAAGTGGTGGACACAGAGAGTTGTAGAGTAGGTGCCTTCTCTCGATGAGTCTTTGAACTCCTTGGAGGTGTCATCACGAAATAATAATAATAATGAATGGGTAAAAACTTCAACTGATATCTTTACTAGTCTACAACAACTGGGGTCTAAAGCAGACTGAAAATATTCTCAAAACAACTGGGACAGAACACATGATTTACAGACTAAAAGGTAAATCTTAAAAATGCTGATGGAACTGATGCTCAGGAACACTATTCTGTATGTGTGTCCAGAAATTCAGTCTATGGCAATTAAATGCTCTGCTTGCCTACCAATTATTTGACTTATCAGTAACTCTGGATATATATCCTAGCCAACAGGGATTAAAACATCAGACTAGAATAAACTATCTAGGTATGAGGCAATGCAGGCAGGATTTGAAGAGTGACATCCACATCCTTCTGAGGAAGAATCAAGCCTCTGTTGTATTCTGACAGTCAATAGATGACTTTCACTGCTACATGTAATAGAAACATCTTGAGTATTAGAGACACAAAGTGGTCAGATATCCTGTTTGTGTTCCAGAAATATGAAAGAGCAAACACCAGTTTGTAATAGCAACATCTTGCATACTGGCTACATGAAGTGACCAAATATCCTGTTTGGACTCAAGAAATTGGAAGGAGTAAACTAGATCTCAATCTTCCAGGGCACAATTTGCAGAGAAGCTGGGCAAAATTCTTTATGGAATATTTCATGTTAACTTAAACAACAACCATGAAAAGTCATGCAAAGAGAAATAGATTACATGTGGACAAAGGCAAATACCAGAAAACTTCCACGGCCAGGACCACTCAGCAAATACAAGTGGTCTCAGTTCCAATTTTAATGATGTTTATTTTCATCTTTGGTTTGGTGGAGATGTTTTGGTAGACCAAACCATCATCATCATCATAATGCTACATACAGATATAAACCATATTCCAACACCTACTTAGCCTTATTCCAGGATCCCACAGGGCATACACATAATAAAACTAATGACAAAAACAGTTACCTAATTGGCTAGAAGAATTTAAATCTTTATCATTGAAACATCCATTAGTCCCATGAATTTATGGAACTCCAAAAATACACAAAAAAGATATTATGGCCAACTGTAGACAGGAGAGATTCCCCAACTTAAAACTTGGGAAAGTATCTGTCAAACCTGGTCCAACACATAGGAAAGACAGAATCGTATGTGAAGAAACAAGCTTGTATTGAAAAGGTTAAAGATTTAAACATGGAGCCTTCAGAAATCCTAGCAAGTTTAGATGTACAGGAATACCTTGTATAGCGCAGTCAATTGGTTCCAAGAAGCATCCGCGCTATGCAAAACGCGTTGTTTGAGGTCTATTTATAAAGGTTTTCAATTTAATTTGTTTATTACAAAATTTAGGATAATGAAAATGTTATTTTTATTAACTAAATACAAATAAAATCCTTTTAAACTGATATAAAAGTTGTAGAAAACAAAACAAATATTGCTTCAATTTTAGCATACAGTAATTTACTTTTTACTAAAGTAGTCTTTTGGTGTTAGTTGAACCATCCTTGTCTTCTCTGTCTCTTCAAGTACTAGATCTCTGTAGCATTTGATGGCATTATTGAGACTTTGTCTCACTTTGATGCTGCTTCTTTCCAAATTCAGGTCGGCATTTATGAGAAAGTCAGAAGCTTCGTCGATTTTTCTCACAAAAGTTGAAAGGTCAGAAAAGGAAAATTCTTCAACTATGACATCAGTGGGGTCATCTTTGTCTTCTTCTGCTTCATAGGCTCATTGTTGTTCCAACTCCAAAAGGGTTTCATCATCCAGATCATTTGAATGAGAATCAATACATTCGTTCACATTTTTACAATCGAAACTTGTAAAACCAAGATCTTTGCCAGTCTGCACAATTTCTGTTGAGATTTCCTCTTTCTGTGTTGCAAAGGCAACAAAGTCCTTTGAACAATGCGGCAGGATATTATGCCATACGGCTCTCATGTTGCTTTGAGTCACCTCTTGCCAAGATTCATAAATATTTTGAATGGCATTTTTCATGTTAAATTTCTTCCAAAATTCACTCAAAGTCCAAGAATCTTCTTCTGCTGCAGCTTTAATAGCGTGAGCAAAAGTTTGTCTTAAATAGTAAGCCTTGAAAGTGGAGATAACGCCTTGATCCATCGGCTGCAGAATTGATGTTGTGTTTGAAGGGGAAAAAATGAATCTTGACATTTTCATCTAAGTCAGTCAATAGAGTTGGATGGTCTGGCGCATTGTCTAATAAAAGAAAAATTTTGAAAGGAATATCATTCTTTTTACAATAGCTTTTAACTTCAGGGCAAAAACAAGTTTTAAACCAGTCTTCGAAAATGGAACGAGTCACCCACGCTTTTTTATTCGACGCCAATGAACAGGTAAATTGTTCTTTGTAAAGCCTTTAAGAACTCTTGGGTTTTCCGCTCTGTACACTAACAGTGGCTTCAATTTTAAATCACCTGATGCATTACCTCTTAGTAAAAGTGTCAATCGGTCTTTTGACACTTTATACCCAGCTTGTGTTTTTTCCTTCTCTGCTAGAAATGTGCGCGATGGCATTCTTTTTCAGAACAAGCCAGTCTCGTCAGCGTTAAAAATTTGATCACCTGTGTATCCTTCCTTCTCAATAAGCTCCTTCAATTCATTGGAAAATAATTCTGCAGTTTTAGTGTCAGCACTTGCACTTTCACCTTGGATTCTTACGTTATGGAATCCCATACGCTTTTTGAAACTGTAGAACCACCCGTGACTTGCTATAAAAGTTTCACTGGTTGTACCTCCTTCATTTTCGCTTTCATTTTGTCATATAGACTTGTTACTTTTGCCTGGATTATCATTTGATTCAAAGGAATCTTTTTCTGATTACAATCTTCAATCCAGATCATTAGAAGGCATTCCATATTTTGCATGGTAGAAGATTGATTTCTGGTGATCACTTTTGACATATAAGAAGCGGTTCTCATTCCATGTTGTTTAATCTTTTTGAATTCTCACGTGCTATTTTAGCAAACGAAGCGCCATTCTTGTGACACTTTATAATTTCAAGTTTCTTCTCTAATGTCAACCACTTGCGTTTTTTTGTTAATCCAACAGTGTCTTCTTTGTTTTGTCTCTTTCCACTCATACTTAAATAATAAAAAAATATTAAATACTAATATTAACGTAAATAATAAAATGCCACGGGGAAAGAATGTGTCTACGTGAGAGCCAATCGAATAACTACTGCATAAACGTGGCTCTCGACTGTCACTAGCGGCGCCCGGGAGTCGCCAGTCAGTGTTGACAATGTTAGTGTAATAATGATAAGTGTAATAATAAAAACCGCGTTAGACCAAAACCCGCATTGTTCAAAAGTGCGCTATACAAGGTATTCCTGTAGTCAGTTTTTTTACCACTGTGCCTAGGGATGACAGTGGACCTGTTTCTAAACCTTTTCCCACCAAACAAGACAGACTAGTCAAACACTGAATGAAAAACAATTGATTATCCAAACAGCTTGTTGATTGACATTAAACTTAATACAACTGGAAGATGTTTCCATGCTGCTTCACACCATCTTCCATTACAAAAGAGAGGCATGATTCAAACATTATGAGATGGAGCATTTAATGTCCAGTATGTCAATTAACAAAAATGAAGAACTGTGCTATCTGAGGCATAACCTCGTTCTCAATAGTTATCAACCCAAGATGATCAACAAAATTCTTATCAAACCTCATATTGTTCCTTTACTTAAATAAGATTTTAAGAATGCAATCATGCTACCTTACATCAAGAATGTTATAAACAAGGTGGCAATATTGCTTCCTGAGTAGAATATTAAAGTAACTTTTTTACTACTGCATAAAATCTCCAGGTTCTTACATCCACCAAAACCTCCAACATAATCTGATGAAAAAAACCAGGCATTTATAAGATTCATTGCACTTCTGGCATTTGCTATGTAAACAGGAAGGTTGGGAGAGATCTGCATGTCTGAACATGCAAAAGACATTAAAAAACAGAATATAAACCAAGTTTGGTATTCCATATAACTAACACTATCAAATAGTTTGCCAGCAAACAAAATGCCTTACATTGAACATAATTGTTTTACAAGAACGTTTGCATGGACCTCATGCAGAATACTGTTCTGCATGAGGTCCCATTTACAACATATATAGCTTAAACTTAAGTCTTAAAATAATAGTTATAATTGAAAGATACCTACTGAGAAGGATGGTTCAATGTAAAATCAGGTGTAAGATAAGGGTATGTGTTATTTCAACTGTTACTGATTATCTACATAGATAATCTCTGATTTTGATATCAGAATTAAACTCTTAAATAAAATCCAATACAAATGTTCATTAGAATGAAGTAATTGCTGTGACAAATTCAGAGTGCAAATTTGCAATATAAAGACGAAGACTAAAAAAATAGGCAAGAACATGGAAAACATCAACTGAAGTCTTAAGTTATTTTAGTTATTAATGCACAGATTTGGTAAAGATGGCATATCATCATCAAATTCCTGTTATGTACCCACAAAGGGTGTAGAGGATATTATGAAAAAGTTACATCATTACTAACTTCTTATCAATAATTTTCCTCCTAATTAATCCGTTATCAGATCTTACATATAATCAGTCATCCAAGGCTTCTCTTACTCCATCAATCCATCTAGATTGTGGTCTGTCTGTAGATCTTTTCCCTGCTATTCTGACAAAATACAATTGTTATGCTAAATTTTTCTATCCCACCACATATTTCCCGAATATCCCAATATCCTGGTTTTAATGTGGTTCTGCCAATGATGCCATCTGTTCACTCCCTAAATCTTTCCCTGAACTCTCATTATGGTCTCCAGTCATTAATCAAGTGTTTTATATTTCAAACCCAGCGCTGAGATCCATAAATGAAAACTTGTTTCAAAACTGTGTTGTGTAGAGGTAGTCTAGTGTTTTTACTACTTTCTTTCTCATTCCATATTTATTCCGACTTCATGACTAATCATGCATGAGGAACACAGAAGATATGAGATTAATCTTAGAAGGGAATTTTACATAGGCACATGGAATGTTCGGGGTCTACAGATGGGAACACTTGAGATCGTCAGTAAAGAGATGGATAGGTATAAAAATTACATCCTGGGAATTAAAGAGACCAGATGGAATGGAGAAGGTCACTTCAAAAGACAGGATACTTTCTATTAGATTTAAGGTTCAGCCTACCAATGTATCAATCGTGATAGTCTATGCAACCCACAGATAGGCCTGAAGAAGAGAGTGAGGAATTCTATGAAAACTAACAGACTGTTCTGGACTGCCTATTAAGGAAAAACATACTTTACATCTTAGGGGACTTAAATGCAAAAGTGGAAAAGAGTATGAGAGTCAGGCCGGAGTGTGGCATGTTTGGTCTGAGTGAACATAACACATGTGGTGAAAGGCTGTTAGAATTTTCTCATGCTAACAGATTAGTTATTACCAATACCTGCTTTAAGAAACACCCACAATGGACTTATACTTGGATATCTAACATTGATAGGTCAAGGCACCAGAATGATCACATCCTGGCTCCACAGGGGCGAAGAACCAAAGACTAAGACTCCGAAAACTTCCAAGTCAGGCACATTCCACTAGATTGGATGTTAGAGAAATTCCTAGTGGATTCACAGAAGAAACATCAACTCAGTTGGATGATTTTTCAGAGATCAGAAATGCTTTGGGAAGGAGTCAAGGTGATAATAGAGAATACAACAAAGAAGTATCTCGGCCCAATAAGAAGACCAAGAGACCCATGGATATCAGATTGAACATGGGAACTAATCAAAAGAAGGTGGTTGGAAAAACAGAGATGCAGGGACTGAAGAATATAAGCGATTACATAGAGAAGTCAGAAGAGCCATCAAGGAAAAGTTCTATACTAATAAATGTGAAGAGATAGAGTTCTAGATGAGGAGACACAATTATAAAAGGATGTTTTATTTCATTTGTGACCTAAAGCACGAGTTTAAACCCAAATTGAATTTCATCAAAAAAAAAAAAAAAAAAAAAAAGGAATGGCGTATTACTAACAGAAGAATTGGAAATCAAAAACAGATGGAAAGAATTCTGTGAGGAATTGTACAATACAGTGGATAAAGAAAATTTGGAGGAGCCCTCTCACCAGGAAAATTCTGATTTGGAACCTCCTCAACATGAAATTGAAAGAGCAGTTAAGCAGCTTAACAGCAATAAGGCCCTAGGTGCAGATGGAATCTCAGCAGAGTTAATTAAGGCCACAGGGGATGGAGGGATAAGTGTTTCATAGATTGATTACAAAGATATGGGAGACAGGATGGCCTAGAGATTGGAAGAAGTTGGTTTTCATACCACCACATACGAAGAGAGATATGAAGGCTTGCAAGAACTATAGAACTATTAGTTTAATATCTCTTGCAAGCAAAATTTTATTGAAGATCATGCTAAATAGGATTGAAGCCAAAGTTGAGACAGAGATGCCTGAGGAACAAGCAGGTTTTAGGAAAGGTAAGGGTACCAGAGAGCAGATCCTTTGCATTAGACAGATCACAGAAAAGTATAAAGAATTTAGACATCCTATGGTAATGTGTTTCATAGAAACTCTAAAGCTTTTGACTGTGTTTAGCATGTGAAACTGTGGGAAGTAATGAAAAGAATGGGTTTTCTTCAATACACTATCAGGTTGATAGCCAACTTGTATAAGGTGCAAGAAGCCACAGTAAGAACTATTCCTTTTACAGTACTCTTTCCCCATTTCTAAACTTTTTCAATAGCTTCCAGAATATTTTGCCACCTTCCTGATATTTATGTTCTATGTTCTTACCAAAGGTTTCTCATGACTTTTGTTTAGCTAATTTTACAGTCTGCTTCACTTTTTACATTTTTCCCCCCCTGTATTCTCTCAGAACATAAACTGATATAATTGCTGGTATGCTTTCTTCTTTTCCTTGACAACCCATTTAATTTCCTGAGTCCAGCTTCAAGTTATGATTTTTCAATGCATGCAGATAATCTCACCACATGCCTCTCTAGCTTAATCAAGCAATATTTTCTTCAGTGCCTGCCAATGGATCTCCAAGTTTTGGTTTTTATTTTCAAGCTCTCATTTAATCTTGAATAATATTTGTGTATTTGAGTCTACAGTTCATTGCTGATAGCTGCTCAACTTTGTGTTACTTTAAAACTTTCTTATGCACCTTTCTTCTTAATATGATATCCAATTTTATCATGCCTAAAACTAAATAGTGATTACTTCCAATTTAAACGAGATCTTTCTTCTTTTTTTCTTGTGACTTCTACAAAGTAATCTTCCAACCATTTGTAACTTATGGGTGTGTGAGTTGGGTTAGAAATAAAACATCTGATCACTATAAACTATTGATTAACATAGATATAAATGGAGATAACACTTTTAAGAACTCTCTTGAAATATAAATTGTAAATAATTATGATCACTGAAACATAGACATAGTACATCAGCAAAATAACTTGATTAACACATACTTTGATCTTAATCTATGAGATCATCTTCAGTGCA
Source organism: Typopeltis vanoorti (assembly GCF_054136105.1). NCBI lineage: Eukaryota > Metazoa > Arthropoda > Arachnida > Uropygi > Thelyphonidae > Typopeltis > Typopeltis vanoorti. The sequence goes on from NC_143568.1 coordinate 109,115,710, forward strand.
CTGACAATTCAAACAAGGTGTAAAATGGATATAAAAAACGACACATGCAGTGTGCATTATGGTACAGTGGACAGCAAGATATGATTAAAAAAAAAATTTAAAAAAATCTACTACTTCTTTTGATCAATAAGAGTTATTATATAATTATACTTTCCCAAAAATTTCTGGTAAGGAAAGGCAGTTGTTATGATTCAAATTTGGATGGTGTGGTAACACTCCAGTACACTCTCCTGGAGCAAGCATTCAAATTTGTAGTGGAAATTATGAATTAAGCAAGTTCTTGATCAGAAGGTTCTGTGGTCAGTGTCTACTCCATGTTGTGTTTAACCAGACTTCTCAGGTTTATTATAGATGATATATGATTGGTGTTCATGTAGTCTTTTTTCAATAGAACTTCCCGTCAGTTTGAAGTAAAAAAGATGGTGATCACAGGAAAGTTGGTAGTACACACCAGGGAAAGAAGAAATCATTTATCCTTATTGAAAATGATAAACTTATGCAGATACTAGACTGCATTTCTTAGAGATTGGATTGGATTGGAGATGCCAGAAACATGTGGAACTGGAACTATGTACCAGTTCCGAATTGTTATGAGAAGGCTTATAGGAGTCAAAAATGTGCTGTAGAGAGAAGCCATTCTGTTGCATAATGCAACGGATATTGTTCAGTTCTAGTCTGAGATCCTGAGGGTTGGAGAAGACATGAAAGGTTTTGATGATGCCCATTTTTATTGCAAATGACGTGTAGAATCTTGCCAGTGAAGGCTTGATTGTAATAAATAGAAGTAGTCAGTACAACAAAAGGAGCAGGATGTACAAAAAGAACAACCTGCTCTTCTGTTCCTGGCATCTCCAAACAAATCTCAAAGATCCTTGATAAATACAATCTAGTACCTATGTTTTCCCAACAAACTCTCCTCCTGGTTATGTTCCATCAAGGATATACAATCTTCTCTTTCCTTCGGTGTGTATCAAGTTCTGTGAGATTGTTCATCTCTTTTACTTTGGACAAGATGATATGTTCTGTTGAAAAAAAAAAAAAAAAAAGACTACAGCAAACACCAATCGTATATTCCCTATAATAAACATGAAAAGGTCTATTTTAGCACAACATGGAGTCAACTAACTACATCTTCTAGTCAATTCGCTTAAATCATCACTGTTGCTACAAATTTAAATGCTTGTCTATGTGCTTCAGTTATCACTTCACCATGCACATTGTACTAAAATCACAACTGTCTAATCAACAAAAGCTACAACATGCACACAATAAATTAACTCACCTTTCAGACCAGAATGGCAACTCTGAGCAGCAGAAAGATGATTTTTGTTTAACCGAAAAACAGGTGAACGTTGTCGGATATCTACGCTGGCACATACAGTACTTTCTCCATGTACAAAGAAATTGAAGGCAAAAGCAAACTGTGGACTGAAAATAATACAGTTCATTGAAATGATCATATCTTGGTAGTATACATTTTGAACAGTTTCATATGCAGTAAGGAAGAAAATGCTTTTAGTATAAAAATTACAATGAATTCTCTGTCTTTGCACATTATCACAATTAAGTTCATTTTTGAATGAGTTACAATAAGAATGTAAAATCAATTAAATTATGACAACTTATTAATATGTCTTGCACAGAATCATGATTGTTACAGAAGTTAGTGGAAATAACCATATACAAACCTAGTATTATAATCTAGCTGCCAGCACATGTGGACTAAAACAATATACTGCGCGCGCATGCACCGTATACTGTTTTAACAAATTGATAGAAGACATTTATCTAATTACCAAATTTTGTCTTTGACAAACGTTTCCAGTATCTTAACCACACTTCTGTGATAATCAGTCTATAATTAGCTACCTCTTTCTTCAAGCTTCCTTCATGCAACAGAATATTTTGTCACGGTTCCATTCTACTTGGTCCTTGCAGAGCTGAGACTTAAAGAGCTGGGTCGGAGACAATGTTAATTCCCTTGCACATTTTCATCATATATGACAAAAATTCCATCCCAGTAAATTTCACTATGGTGCAACAGTGAGATTTTGTAATATCCTAAATACTTACAATTCATCTACCTCTATTTTATTATCAGTCTGTAACAGTAATATCTCCAGATGAATGGCATATCCATGCAAAGTGATCATAATTCAGCTTCTTTCTGCTCTTCTATCTCTTTACTATCAGCATCTATTATAGTTATTGCTATGATAATAATTTTTACTTAATCTCATAATCTGGTTTTGCCTTCCACACCATGCTGTTACCTTCTTACCAATGTATAATATAATAAATTTAGTTTAATCCTTTACCCAAGTGTAGGCAAACAAAGTTTGCACCTGAAGTATCTTCAGGACTGAGGCAACTCGTAGTAAAGGTGGACCAAGCTCTCACCACTCCTTGTCTCAGTATCTCCCATAATGCAAAGCACATCTCCTGTGGACATGTATCATGCTATGCATTAAGGGAAGGGCCACAACCCAGACTGGTTTTGACCTCTTCTAACTGCTGACTTGCAACTCAAATACCACCTTATTATTAATTTACTCTGGATTTAGAGAAAGATGTTGGAAGTTTATTTTCTACAAGGAGATGTGCTTTACATTATGGGAGATACTGAGACAAGGAGTGATGAGAGCTTGGTCCACCTTTACTATGAGTTGCCTCAGTCCGGAAGATACTTCAGGCGCAAACTTTGTTTGCCTACACTTGGGTAAAGGATTAAACTAAATTTATTATAGTCTAACCAAGTGGAAAATAAACTTAGAGCATCTTACCAATATTTTATGCTGATTATGGGCTTACTGTTCATCAATCTATTTATATAGTTGAGATGTTATAAGAAACCCTTAGCAAACTTTGTTTCCCTACACTTGGGTAAAGGATTAAACTAAATTTATTATAGTTTATTTCCAAGTGGAAAATAAACTTAGAGCATCTTACCAGTGTTTTATGCTGATTATGGGCTTACTGTTCATCAATCTATTTATATAGTTGAGATGTTATAAGAAACCCTTAGGACAGTGGTTCCCAACCTTTTTTCGTTAGTGTACCCCTTTTAAACCCATTTCTATAAATTGTACCCCTTGTTTTTAAAATAGCTATTTTTAAATACTAACACTTTTGTTCAGTGCCTATCTTAATATAAAATAGTGGAAATGAGGTTTTTCCACTATTACTGATTATTTTTCGTGTACCCCAGAACGGTCCAGCACGTACCCCCAGGGGTACAAGTACCACTGGTTGGGAACTGATGTCTTAGGAGAAAGAGAAATAATTTGTTAAAGATTGACTATGAATTCATGGAAAAAAGAGTGATCTGACCCCCACTCCATTCCCATGAAATAAAGGAAATGGTGGGAAAGAGAGCATGAACAATAATGGAAAACATAAGGAATATCCAGAAAAATATGAAATATAAACAGGAAGAATTAATGTTTAAATTTCAAAATATTATGTTAGCTTAATGCTATTTACCTGAAAACCATTACAAATATGTGTGGTCTGTACCATTAAAATCAAAAATAACCAGAAAATTTCAGCAAATATTCAACTTTATGATTGGCTACCTTCAATTATAAAGCGGGATGAACATTAGACCACATTATTCAGTCTGAAAGGGAAGGAGAAAAGTGATTCACAAAGCTATTGTGAACGAATCAGTTTCCTAGTTGGACAGGGGACCAAATGATGGGCAGCTGGCATAAATTGCTACTGTTCTCTTAGGAAATAAAGCACAATATGCTAGGTAAATCACCAATATATATATGTGTGTGTGTGTGTGTGTGTGTGTGTATATATCAGGAAGGTGGAAAATGTTCTGGAGAAGAGGAATTAGAGATGTTAAAGATATAATTAAATATTTCTATGAAGAACTGATTTAGAAATAGGAGAAGCACAATAGATGCAAGTTTCATATGAAACAGATTAGCAGATTATTAAACAGATTATTTTGTCTCCTATGAGAGACAAAAATAAAAAACTACACTGCTGTTTTATTGACTTCAAACAAGCTTTTGACTCAATGAACAGAAGCAAACTCATTACAATTCTAGAAAACAGAGTTCAACAAATGTCTATTAAATTGTATCAAGAATTACTATTCAGAAACACAAGCAGAAGTGAAATACAAAAACATAGAAACAGATCAAATAGCAATTAAAAAAAGAGTTATGCAAGGCTGCCCACTGCCATCATATTTATTCAACCTGTACCTAAAAGAAGAGATTTTCGTAGACATTCAGGGATTAGAGAATGGCAGGTAACTGCTGATATTTTGTGATCCCTAACTAACATTATGTATTATTGTTGAAAGAGTGCGGGTGTGAGGATCAAATTTTTTTTTTAAGGATTAAAAAATTTATAAGTTATGGGAGAAAAACACTCTGCTTGCACGTGCTGACTCAGTAAAATGGCTGAAATAAGATCCAGAAAAAGTTCTGGTTTTCAACTAAAACCATACTTATAATGGTTTCAAATTGGACAAGCAATGTACAGTTTATATTCAAGTTGGAAGTCAGCAGTATTTGATGTAAAATCAGATGTAAGACAAGGGTCACATTATCACAGTGTTATATGTCATCTATATGGAACACATTATGGATTATTAAAGTGTCTTTTTCTTCCTTTTTTCTTTTTTTGTTGGCCCTGCCAATGAAAGGTTATTTGTAAACCTATTTATATATATGTGAACCATTCTACCTAATATCAAAAATTGGAGATATTAATTTAGCATATTACTATATGCAAATGATGATGATGTACTCCAAAATAAATCCAGCGCAATTCATCAAGATTCTTTAAATTAAAATTAAATAAATAACGTAAAAAAATTTGGGAAAAATCCGCGGCAAAAAGGCAGAACAGGATACATCATCCATAATGAATGGAGAACCTATAGGGAAAAAACATTTCAACTATTTAGAACAATTTTAATGAAATTAGTGTTTGTTCATACCTCGCAACGTTTCATGCTGTTTACGTGTGCAGGAGCTCAATTGGTAATAACAACCATTACCCTTGCAAAGCCCTTCCTAAGTGCCTCAATGTTGGAGGGAGGAGGAGGGGGGGAAGCCATGCTCCATAGGATTAAGGTCAAGAGACCTGGCTTGAGACAGTCTCTTCTTGATAGATTGGTCCATAAGCTTCGTTTGATAAGGACGAGCATTATCGCTTTGTAGGATAAACGTTTTCCTTATTGCAACAACGTACAGATGAATAGAGATGTCCAGGACCTCTTCTCTATAAGTTGCAGCATTCATTGTTCTGATAGGAAGCACATACAAGTTAGCATGTCTATGTGATGAGACGCTTCCCCATCACACTACCTCCATGATGTGTCCCTTTCACAGATATTATACAGATGATCAGATCATCCCTCTAATATCTGAAAAATTTTTTGTCCAAATCAGAGCATGCCAGGCATCGCTTTGTAGAGCAAATCAGGACTCATGTGTAAACAATACTGACCCTGATTAGTCTTGGATCCAGTTGACATGAAGACTGGCCTATTTCAAATGCTCTCTCCTGTGATATCAGAATAGAGGCATGCAGAACTACTGGTGCCAAGTATACACACCATCGTTGTGAAGCATTCTGTGCACAGTGGAAGCACATAAAAATGTTTCTGTAGCCAACGCGAGGTCAGATCTCAGCTGATTTGGAGTAGCACTTCTGTCTTGGTGAACATATAATTAGAGATATCAATCACTTTGCAATTGTAGCCCATGTCTTTCCTTCACTGTATCTACAGGATGCTGTGTTTGGTGGAATTGGTTCCACAGTCAAAACCACGAAGTGACTCACATGCAACCATTCGGCTACCTCTAGTCTTACAATAGCTCACAGCCAGCAGCCACATCCAAGAATTTTGCTATCCCAAAATGTCTCATTCTCACTCCAGACACAAAACTGAAAGCAAATTAACAAAATATCTTCTTCATCATCAAATTACTGACATGTATCCAGAAGGGGTGTACAGGATATGATAGTACTACATGAAAAATCTACATCATTACTAACTTCCTATCTATAATTTCCCTCCAAATCAGTGTGTTACTTGTCAAGACTCCAATATTATCAGATCTTATATTTCTATCGTCTAAGGCACTTTGTACCGTATCAATCCACCTATATCTTGGTCTTCCTCTGGATCGTTTTCCTGACAACCTGGTAGAGACTACTTCTTTTGCTAATCTCTCCTCGCTCATTCTGTTTAAGCGACCATACCACCTGAGATTAGCTCTGCTAACGCATTCCTGGATGCCGACAATGTCAAGTTCTTTCCGAATATCCTCGTTTTTAATATGGTATTGCCATTGATGCCATCTGTTCATGCTCCTAATCTTTCTCAGGACTCATATCTGCAGTCTCTAGTCTTTGGTCAAGTGTTTTACTTCTGACCCAGCTCTCAGATCCAGAAGTTAAACCTGGTTTGAACACTGTCTTGTATACAGCTAATTTAGTGTTCTGACTAATTTCTCTCTTATTCCATATGAATTTATTCAATTGACTTCCTACCATACCAGCTTTGTTGATTCTGTTGTTTATTTCCATATTTAGTTTACCATCTTCACTAAAAATCATGGCTAAGTAGCTGAAATGTTTTACTTGTTCTCTAAGTTATCCATTCACAAGGAAGTTGATATTTTCAATGTTTTTGCCTATTTCATTGTCTTTGTCTTTTTAATGCTGACCTTCATACCATATCTATTACAACAGTTATTCAATTTGCTCAGGGAATCTTGCAGACTTGTAGCTGATTTATTTAGAAGTATAACATCATCTGCATAAAGCAAAGAGCCGACATTAACATCTCCAATTTTGATATCAGGCTTAATACCATTTTCCTTCACAATGCGATCCATATAGATAATGAATAACAGAGGGGATAATGTACATCCTTGTCTTACACCAGATTTAACATTAAACCATCTTCCTGTACTTCCTTCAATTCTAACTGCTGACTTACAACTCAAATAAAGACTAAGTATTGCTTGATATAATACCCCATTGACACCATATAACTGTAGCGTATTGAATAGCTTCTCTCTTGGCATCTTATCATATGCCTTTTGCAGATTGACAAAACTTAAATACAGATCTTTGTTATATTCCCATGCTTTCTCGACTATTTGTCGTAAAGTGAAGATCTGATCCTGACAGCCTCTATTTGGCCTGAATTCAGCTTGTTCTTCACACCAAGCTTTTCTTCCGCAATTCTTCTCAACCGTTTCTCAAGTATACTTGGATAGATCTTCCCAGGAACACTCAGTAGAGAAATATAACTCTGTAATTCCCACATTCGATTTTATCTCCCTTTTTATATATGAGTACTATTAGAGGTCTACTCCAATCATCGGGAATTCGTCCCTCTGTCCAGGCTTTCTGAACTATGCAGTGCAGCCACTGTAAGAATTTCATACCGTCATACTTCAGCATTTCTGGTTGAATATCATCTACTCCTGCTGCCTTTCCACATTTCAAGCCTTTGATGGCTTTTTCTACTTCAAGTATGGATATGTATTCCTGCCTGCATGCCGGTCAAGTGTTTTTTAACACTGTGCTGTCATCACTGCTTGTTTCGTTTAGCAATTTTTCAAAGTAATCACTCCATACTTCAAGGATATCTTTTTTTCGCCCATTTTCATGTCACCTTCATCATCTCTAACTCCTTTTACAGCACTTTTTCCTCTATTTCTAAGCTTCTTCAACAACATCCAGAATATCTTACCACCTTCTTGATATTTATTTTCTATGTTCTTGCCGAAGTCCTCCCATAATACTATGTGTTGAATACTATGGCTACTCCTTCTTTTCCTTGATTGTCATTGCCTGAATATAACAATTTGTATTTATTGCTCAGAAAGATCTCACCAGTTTTTGTCTTTTTTGTTTCAGTCACCTCAATTATGTCGATCTGGTACTTATCTAATTCCTCAGCTAGTTCCATTTCTTTTCCATTCAGGCTTCTTATGTTGATAGTACTGATCTTTAACTCTGGTGATGTTGAGTTGGGATGTGCTTTCAGATTTGTTCCAGTAGCTGACATTTCGCTGTTTGCCCTGGTTCCCTGGCGAAAACAACGGGGACCTTGTTTAACTGGGCAACGCCCCAGCCAGCATGAAATTTTGTCATGTTGTACTATCATTTTTATTTTGGTTTAACCAATAAGAATACAATTTGTTCGGCTAAATCCCAAATTGCCAGCACATTCTCGTTCGTTCAGTATCCAGGTAGATATCCAACAGGGGGCACCATGAAAAGGTGAGGACTGGACGTTAGGGCAGAAGTCCTGGTCGGTTCTCCGTATTCCTTTAAAGGCTATGTGGAAGTCTCCTCTCGGTTATACAGCTTTGACCCTTAAGCACCGCAATGTAAAATGTAAAATCTAGTAGCGTAAAATCAAAGTTTCATTATGTTTCTCCTGGTTTGATCCTTTCTCTCCCTCACAGTCTCTTTGTGATAAGGTTCATTAATGGTATAGTATGATACCTGATTCAAAATAATCTGATTTTTACCTTTTCCTTCCTATGTCAGCATCATCATAAGGCTGAAGAAACCATCGACCTAATCTTGCAAATCCTCTAGACAATAAACATCTGTTAAAAAGGGAAAAATGAATTAGTATTATTAATCAATGAGATCAAAACATTTTATAAAGTAACATATTGTTCACAACAAATATTAATTATTTATTTAAATATAAAGAGCAAACAGTCTTCATTTCGGCGATAGAAACATTAATTAAGATCCCACACTGTTTCCCATCCTTGTTTCCTCTCTGATTCCAACCCCTGAGTTTCTTATTCAGTTTTAAAACAATGTGGGCTCTAATATCCCCTTAATTTAATTAAGGTTTATATCGCTGAAATGAAGCTTGTTGGCTCTTTATATTTAAGTGACTTAATGGGTGCACCTTTTTGGACAACTCATATAGCAGAGTATATAAGTTCTTTTCGCTATACCCTTTGGTATTAAATTGGTCTAGCTACTCACTGATGAAGCTTAAAAAAAGGCTGATACCGGTCTGGGTAGTGACCTCCCTACCATAATGTAATAACAGCATACATTTCTTAGGAAATGTGTTTTTAACATTATGGAAAATACCAAGATTAGCGATCCGAACTTTCACCACCTTTGCAACGAATTGCCCGTGTTTGTACTACGTTCTAGGACTACTTGCATTTAGCTCACGCTAGTATTCGCCGATACTTTTATAGTTTTTTTTATACTATATTCGGCATGAAACTCTCTGATTCCAATCCTTGAGTTTCTTATTCGGTTTTAAAACAATGTGGGATCTAATATCCCCTTAATTTAATTAATGAATTATTTATATTATTTTAATCGAATAAAGACTTCTTAGGAGGAATGTTATTCTTAATATTTTATTTACATAATATTTCTTTATTCTTATAAACAGGTTTTCTCAAATGCATTAAAAATCAACGAGTTTTTACTTAGAGCTATAGCTTTTGAAATTGTTATTTGGCAAAGTATAGTTTATTTTTAGTTGTCAGAAGCAGAATTACTACCTTTGATACTTGTTATTCTAATGAGCAAAATGAATTTGTAAACAGAAATATAATTAATCATCATCAATTTCCTGATATGTAACCCCAAGGGGCATTTAGGTTACTATGAGACCACACATGATTAAGTTTGCATTATTATTAATCTCCTATTCACAATTTTCTTCCAAATCAATCTATTACTTATGAGCACTTCAATATTATCATATCTAACATATTGTGCTTCTAAGGCACTTTTGACTGAATCAAACCACCTAGATCTTGGTCTTCCTCTGGATCTCTTACCTGCCATCTTGGCATCAAACAACTGTTTTGATAACCTTTCCTCACCCATTCTATTTAAGTGGCCATACTACCTTAGATTAGCTCTGCTGAAACATTCTTGCATGCTAATAATGTCAAGTTTCTTTCTAATATCTTCATTTTCAATATGATTCTGCAATTGATGCCATCGGTTCACTCTACACTAGGTAAACATATACTTATATTCTCCTCTGTGAAGAAGAAGACATTTACAAAGAACTTCAATTTCTTCTGACAACCTTTCAGCAAAACAGTTATTCAAAACAAACAGTTACTAAGCTAATATTCAGTCCACCTCCTTGCCATATTGAAGACAGAAATAGTGAAAAAGGCTACATATCCCTACTATATATATCATTTCCGTATCGCAAAAATTCTTAAAAAATATAACATCTGGACCTTTTTCACTCCTCTACTTAAACTCCATTCCTTGCTCAATATGCCCAAGCAAAAGCATAACAACCTGAAATATCTCAGCATTTACCATATTTGGTGCAACCGCATTTACCATATTTGGCCAAAATAAGGCCAGATGGAAAAATCCATTGAATTATGTCTAGAGGAAAATAAAAGACATCACATATGGCAGAACCAGAGCAAGTATTCTGTCAAACCACGTCCTGAATTTTGCTGATGCTAATGACAAAAACTCTATCAGTCATAAAGTCATAAGGGAAAAATCGGAAAATATCTTTCGATGCTATGATGAACTGGAAAGAATTGTCCTCCATCCAGTGCATCTAAACAATAACTTCAGCTATAATCTATCAGACTGTCTTTGCGCTGCTACCTAACCTTTGGTGTTCACGAGACCGTGAATGCGTGCACCTGCCCAACAATGAAAGGGATAGCTCCAAGCATTAATACGTTAATGCTTTAATGTAAAAATGTTTTCTCTTGAAATGTCTATTGGCAGTTCCCTCATGTCATGCACCAAAAGAAGTCTTCTAAGAAGAAGAAATTAGCTGTGCAATTTATTTAAATTAAAATAGTGGTTCTATTTATTATCTCTTGGCTTATATTCATTTAATCTGTTTCTCACTCACACACACACACACACACACACACACACACACACACACACACACACACACACACACACACACACACACACGCGCACACACACGCGCACACACACGCGCACACGCACATGAAGGGGGCTGGAGTGTTTTCTGATAAACACCATCTAGAACAAAAATGATATTAAAGCAACTGATAAGATTAAAACAGAACATATTTTAAAACCATTTAAACCTACATGTTTCATCAAATTGTAATAATTTATTCTTTTTCTTTTAGGATAGATAAGAAGACATAATTTTTGTTCAAGGTGTTTATCATAACTTTTCAGCTCCCCTCCCTCCTGTGAGTGAATATATATATATATATATATATATATATTTTTTTTTTTGAGAAACTGCTTCACATTTCCAACATTATTTATTTACTTGACTTGATTGCATTAGTTAGTTTTTAGCTCTGAACATGTGTTTGTTTTTATCATCATCATCATCAAATTCCTGCGATGTACCTTCATGGGACGTACAGGGCATGATACTACTATATGAAAAATTTACATCATTACTAACTTCCATTCCACAATTTTCCTCCAAATCAGTCTGTTACTTGTCAAGATTCCAACATTATCAGATCTTATATTTCTATCGTCTAAGGCACTTTGTACCGTATCAATCCACCTATATCTTGGTCTTCCTCTGGGTCGTTTTCCTGCCAACACTTGTTTTGCTAATCTTTCCTCGCCCATTCTGTTTAAGTGACCATACCACCTGAGATTAGTTGTGCTAACACATTCCTGAATACTGGCAATATCAAGTTCTTTCCTAATATCCTCATTTTTTAATATGATATTGCCATTGATGCCATCTGTTCACACCTATAATCTTTCTCAGGATCTCTCATATCTGCGGTCTCTAGTCTTTGGTCAAGTGTTTTACTTCTGACCCAGCTCTCAGATCCATAAGTTAAAACTGGTTTGAACACTGTCTTGTATGCAGCTAATTTAGTGTTCCGACTAATTTCTCTCTTATTCCATATGAATTTATTCAATTGACTTCCTACCACACCAGCTTTGTTGATTCTGTTGTCTATTTCCATATTTAATTTACCATCTTCACTAAAAATCGTGCCTAAGTAACTGAAATGTTTTACTTGTTCCACAGGTTCCCCGTTCACAACACAGTTGACATTTTCAACAATTCTCCCTATTTTTATTGTCTTTGTTTTTTTAATGCTGACCTTCATACCATATCTATTACAACAGTTATTCAATTTAGTCAGGGAATATTGCAGATTTTTAGCGGATTTATTTAGAAGTATAACATCGTCCGCATAAAGCAAATAGCTGACATTAACATCTCAAATTTTGATATCATGTTTAATACCACTTTCATTCGTAATGTGATTCATATAGATAATGAATAACAGCAGGGATAATGTGCATCCTTGTCTCACACCAGAATCAACATTAAACCATCTTCCTGTACTTCTTTCAATTCTAACTGCTGACTTACAACTCAAATAAAAGCTAAGTATTGCTTGATATAATGCTCCATTGACACCATATAACTGTAGCATATTGAATAGTTTCTCTCTTGGCACCTTGTCATATGCCTTTTACAGATTGACAAAACTTAAATACAGATCTTTGTTATATTCCCATGATTTCTCAACTCTTTGTCGTAAAGTGAAGATCTAATCCTGACAGCCTCTATTTGGAATGAATCCAGCTTGTTCTTCCACAATTCTTTTCAACCGTTTCTCAAGTATACTTGCATAAATCTTATCAGGAACACTCAGTAGGGAAATACCTCTGTAATTCTCAGATTCAGTTTTATTACCCCTTTTATATATGGGTACTATGAGAGCTCTACTCTAATCATCAGGAATTCGTCCCTCTGTTCAGGGAATTATGCAGTGCAGCCAATGTAAGACTTTTATACCACCATACTTTAGCATTTCAAGCCTTTGATAGCTTTTTCTACTTCAAGTATGGATATGTATTCCTGACTGTATGCCTGTTGAGTGTTTCTTATCACTGTGCTATCACTGTTTTTTTCATTTAACAATTTTTCAAAGTAATTACTCCATACTTCAAGGATATCTTTTTATCCCGTTTTCATGTCACCTTTATCATCTCTAACTCCTTTCAGGCTTCTGGGCCTGTCTCCCACTGAAGAGACCTCAATAAGATCGAAACTAGTCTGGGTAGTGGCCCTTCCCTTAATACATAGCAGTATACATATCCGCAAGGAGATGTGTTTTGCATTATGAGAGATACTGAGATAGGAGTGATGTTAGCTTGGTCGACCTTTGCTATGAGTTGCCCGGTGTTGTACTACCTTACCCCAGTCCTGAAGATATTTTCAGGTGCAAACTTTGTTTGCTCACACTTGGATAAAGGATTAAACTAAATTTATTATAGTCTAACCAAGTGAAAAATAAACTTTCTACATTTGTCTATGTATTCTCTAAAAGCACAAGCTCACTTATTTGACAAGAACTTTTGATGTGCTTTCTTCTTTTTCTTCACTGCCTCTTTAACTAACTGTTTCCACCATGCAGTTCTGATTTTTCTATCCTTGCAGACAATCTCACCACATGCCTCTCTCGCTGAATCAGTCAGTGTTTTCTTCAGGGCTTGCCATCTCCAAGGTTTGGTTCCTTTTCTCAAACTCTTTCAATTTTTCTTGAATAATGTTTGTGTATTTTCTACAGTTGACGTCTGAGAGCTTCTCAACTTTTATTCACTTTAAAACTTCTTTACATGTTCTTCTTTTCAATATGAAATTTAATTTTATTCTGCTCAAGACTAAATGGTGATCACTTCCAATTTCAAATTCTCTGTACACTCTGGTGCTGCACCAGGGAGAATACATCACTATCGACAATAACATAGTCAATGAGAATTTTATTATTCCTTGCCTCTTCTTTCAATGTGAATTTGTGCACATTTTTATGTTGGAACATGGTGTTAGTAATAACCTGTCCATGTCCTGAGCATTAATCCAACAGGTATTCGCCATTATTATTAGCTTTGCTCTTTTCTCCAAATTTCCCCAAAATAATTTTGCATGTCTGACAATCATTTCCTACTCTGCTATTTAGATCCCCAACAAGAAGTAACTTTTCCTTTTTCATTGTGTCAGTTGCTTTCTCTAAAGCCTCAAAAAATTCCTCCACTTCTATCTTAGTAGAACCTTCTGTGACTATACGCAGAAATAATTCTTATTGTCCAGTTCCCCATTCTGATATCTGGACACATCACTCTACTTGATATTGCTTGCCCATCAAGATTTGCCTCATATTTTGTGTTGAATACTATAGCTACACCACCTTTTCCATGATCGTCATTGTCTGAATATAACATTTTGTATTTAGCCGGCATGAAATTCTGTTATGTTGTACCATCATTCTATATTTTGGTTTAAGCCAATAAAAATAAAATTTGGTTGGTTAAATCCCATATTGCCAGCCCATCCATTTCCATTCAGTATTCAGGTAGATACCCAAGAGGGTGCACCACGAGAAGGTGAGGATTGGACATTAGGTCAGAAGCTCTGGTCGGTTCTCCGCATTCCTTTAAACACTATGTGGAGGTCTCCTCTCGGTTATACAGCCTTGACCCTTAATCACCCATCTCGTTTTTAAAGAATTTCAAATAATTAAATTTTGTTACAACGATGTCTTAAACAATAACATGAGTCTAAATGGTATGATCATTCAAAGATGGTGATCAGAGATGCAGTACTGTTATTCATGTATTCTTATGGCAGAGTTCAGCAATAGTTCAATGGCCAATGTTGAAAGTCATTCTAGAGTCTACTTGGACACTTGTTGTATCTCCTGGAGGTCACTATGGAAATGGCAAAGGAGGCAGTCACTGATGATATGTTGGATAGTCTGTAGAATATAGGCGCAGTCAAAGTAAGGGCTATTTGCCATATTCCATTAATGTAGGAGGTAGCTACATCTGTCCTGATTCTGTTGATAACTGTCCATAGCCTTCGAGGAAGGATGAAGCTAAGCTGGTGGCTGCAGGAGTCTTTCACAAGAGAGCCATTTGCTGGTTCAACACGGTGTGAGTTGAAGGTGCTAGACCAGAAAAGGCTCTGGTTAGGTCCCAAAATGGGTACCGTGATTTCAGCTGGGTTCTGGGGGGGGGGGGGATTTATAGGTGTTGAGAGTGGAGAGGCAGTAGGGAGTTAATTGTGATTTTCTCCAGTTCTTTTAATGAAGCCTGTCTGCCTTTGTATATTTGGTGGGGCTATGTTGGAAAGCACTGGAAGCCATGGCAGAGGGGTGGATTTTAGGGTCCCGTTAATCGTGTGCATGGTTATGTTCAGTTGGGAGTGGATAATGTTTGTGTGAACACTTCTTTCCCAGACTAGTATGCAGTACTCTGCAGCGGAGCAAACAAGAGCCAGGCCTGAAATCCTAAGTACCTCGGCTCTAAGTACAGTTATCAATCAACAGCAATGGCTAAATGATATTATATTTAGAGTGAAATGAATCATTAATATAAATTATCTAATTACTTTGATATCTGCAGTCATAGATGTATATCTCAAACCACAATGTTTAAGTAATGGAAAGTTACATATATATATTTCATTCTGTGTTTTCAAAATACATAGAAACAAAGTAAAAAAAGAAAATCTTACTTTTCAATTAAGTTATGAAGTGCCTTGAAAAGCAATGTTCTACACTCATAGGATAATCCATTTTCCCAGGAGCCTTGTTCAGTATCACCTGCAAACAAAACATGCATTCACATATTATAGTTCACTATTAAAAACAAATAAAATGATTTCATACACACACTTAGATATTCAAAAATGCACTAAGTTAATTATATATCAATACAGACAACAGGTAAAGAATGAAAAATGCAGAAGGATGTAGAACAAAATGCATAATACCTAAATGCACATATACATGAAATAAGTGGTTTTAAACTTAGGAAGAAAGAAAGAAATCAGATGATATCTGATTTCTTCCCTCAGACTTATAAATCCATCATTGTCAATAATTATTTCCTCTTTTTCACTAAAAACAAGTAATATCTTAAATCTCTAAGATTCTGTTTCACCTCATCAGGCATCTTCGTGTTCCTGCAAGAATAAAGGACTCATATGTGCTCAATGGTGCTTTTGGAAGATTTTGGAAGAGAGGTAAAGCAAAAAAAAATCTCTTGCAGGAAAGATGATAGGACTGGGTCATCTCAAACACATGAGAAAAATTTCCTTTTCAAATATCTGTTTATGATATATGAAGTATTAAACATGGCTTAGTTATATTTAGAAATAATGATGATGTAGTTCAAACCCCTAATGCACATTAACTTTTTTTTAATTGTGCCTTAATAAATATTTATGTGTTCAGTAGCTTGTTTGTTTGTTCTAAAATAAATAAATAAATAAATAAAAAGTGGATGGGAAGGGTAAAAAAAAAAAAAAAAAAAAAAAAAGCAACTACCTTTCATGCCAATGTCGTTTCATTAAGCAAGGCAGGTGAAAGCAGGATTATTAACTTGTTTCACATGAAATAATTGGATAGTGGCTTTGAATAATTCATTTTTTCTTTTTTGCTATCTTTATCTGATATGCACATGGTGATGATGCTGTTTAGGATCATGTTCAAGCAAAGTTAAGCTATGAGACAAGTATATGCTGGCTGATAATTGTTTATATACTATTGATGTAGGCAATGATACAGATGTTCGCAGGAGAGAAAACCATGCAATCCTCCATATATGATTAACTAACTCACCTAAGATGAAAAGATTTTATAAATATTCCTCACATCCTAGACTGGATTCCAAACCTACACCTTTCCAATAAAATGATACGTTTGTTCTTTTGATTATGATATAGAGATACCTAGATGAAACCACAAAGAAGTTGCTTAATAATGAATAACAACTTTGCATGTGTTATTCCATGAGTGTCGACTTATGTGATGAATCTGAAATTTATCAACAAAAATGTAGTCATAAATAGCAGACCTGCAAAGTAGTCATTCAGAGGACTCAACAAATATAAGGAAAGGGGGTGGGGCTAAAATTGTTAGCGCATAATTTACTACCATGCTGAAGTATATCTGGGTATCATATTTTTACTTACAACACCCTATCCACAATTTTGCTGATGACTAAACTCCATTCCTCCTCTTCAATCAACAATCTCCATAGTGCTGAAACATTTCAAGCTTCAACAATTTACATAACTAACATCTAACACAGTGATCTACTTTCCAGTGGGATAAAGACAACCTCAGCAAATGCTACCAAAATTCAGTCCTGTCATCTTTCTTGCAAGAAAGATTTTGTTTTACTTCCCTCTTATCTTTGATAATACTGAAATCTCCAACTGATACTTGATTTCTTCTCTCAGACCTATACATCCACAGTCTCAGCCACAAAATCCAACAAAACTTAGTATTCTTTTCAGCTCAAGACATGCTTCTCATCTGTACAGCTGATAATAATGTACAAATTTCAAATTCACCAAACTTAGAACACTATTTTTTAGTCTGCTGGTGTACCATAAACCTCTCTAAAAATTTTTGATGCCATACAAAAGAAGGTAATCAACTTAAATAAATAAACCTCTGTCAGAAACTACCTCTTTAAATTTTGCAAAGATTCTCTATTCCTTCAATTATGTCTTATCATGTACCCAAGCAATAATAATCTCCAACTCCAGAGCTCTAGACAAATAATCTCAGAATCTCAATAGTATCTTGGACAGAAGTACCTTACAAGTTATAATATTTAGAACTGATCGCAATGGAAAACTTGTTAGAAGATTTATTTGCATAATTTTTTTTTTTGTCTAATCTAAAATAATTCTTATAAGGTAACTTTTCTGTTGTAATTATTTTTAAAGATTCCGAAGATGCCCTTGACACCTGGGAGTATTTACAGAAATAAATTTTCTTAATGTCTTACCTATTGAGGTAAAAACTAAGAAAATATTACAAAGAATTAAAGTTGAACAACTTTTACAGGTGAACTGTAGAATCAAACTATTTCAATATTATTCAAAAATGTTGAAAGTTTTCCACTCAGTTATACTATAAATTAAAGATACCAAGAAATTATATACTTGGTTTAATCTTTTATCCAAGTGTAAGCAAACAAGTTTGCACCTGAACTATTTCCAGAACTGGGGCAACTTGTATATAGAAGCTTATGACTTCACAACACTTGCCTTAGTATACATACCCATAAGGTTATGTGCTTTGCATTATGGGATACTAAGGCAAGTGATGTGAAATCATAAGCTTCTATATACGAGTTGCCCCATTCCTGAAAATAGTTCAGGTGCAAACTTGTTTGCTTACACTTGGATAAAGGATATTAAACCAAATATATAATTTCTTGGTATCTTTAATTTATATTATTCAAAAATAAATGAAGCAGTTTGAAATCAAGAACCAAACCTTGGAGTTTCAGTGACAAACTCTGAAGAAAACATTACTGATTAACCTAGAAACGCATATGGTGGAATTTGCAAGGATAGAAAAACCTGAACTCCATGGTGGATGCAAGAAGTTAAGAAGCAGTACTGGAAAAGAAGAAAGCATATTGATATTTTTGATATTTAGGGATAATTTTTAGTGAAGATGGAGAATTATATATGAAAATAGATATCAAAATAAGCAAAAGTTGGCATTGTGGGGAACCAGCTTAACAAATTTAAATGGAATAAGAGAAAAATTAGCAAAAAAGTAAACTAGCACACTTTTCAAACCATTTTTAGTTAATATTGATGAGAGATGCTTAAGGGTCAAAGCTGCACAACTGGGAAGAGACTTCGATGTTGCCTTTTAAGGAATGTGGAGAACTGCTAGGGCTTCTGGCCTAATGTCCAATCCTCATCTTCTATTGGTACATCCTGTTAGATATTTATCTAACTGGATACTGTACAAATGAGGATGAGATAGCAATTTGGACTTTAGCCATTCAAACTGTATTCTTATCGGCTTAAACCACAACGTAAAATGTTGGTATAACATGGCAGAATTTCATGCCACCTGGTTAAACAAAGTCCTTGTTGTTTTCGTGAGGGAACAAAGGTAAGCAGTGCAAAGTCAGTGACTGAAACAAATCCTAGAACATCCCAACACAGCATCAGCAGAGTTCAAGATTAGTAATATCAACATAAGAGGCATCAAAGGAAAAGAAATGAAACTAGCAAAAGAATTTGAAAAGTACCAGATTGACATAATAGGCATGATATAAACAAAGGAGACCAAAAAGGCGAGATCTTTCTAAGCAACAAATACAAAATATTATATTCAGGCAATAACAATCAAGCAAAAGAAGATGCATGTGTAGTATTAAAAACTAAATACGAAGATAATCTTCTAGAAGGGCAGGCAAGATGTGGGCAAAAATTAGAATGGGGAACTGGACAATGATACTTCTTGGTGCCCATAGTCTAACAGTAGTTCGACAATGGAATAATGTTTTGAGGCATTAGAGAAGGCAGCTGACACAACAAAAGTAGGAGTAGGAAACAGAGTGGGAAATGATTATAAGACAGAAATGTTTTGGGGAAAATTTGGAGAAAAGAGCAAAACTAATCATAATGGTAAGTATCTGCTGGATTTCTATTCGGGACAAGGACTAGGTTATTATGAACAATATGTTCTGGCATAAAAATGTGCACAAATTCACATAGAGAGAGAGAAGATGCAAGAAATGAGAAACGTCTCGTTACAGTTGATAGCGATGTTTTCCCACTGGTTCAGGACACTAGCGTGTACAGAGGATTTGAAATAGGAAGCGATCACTATTTAGTTTTGAGCAGGATAAAACTGAATTTCATATTGAAAAGAAGAGTGTGTATGAAAGTTTTAAAACAAATTAAAGTTGAGCAGCTTTCAGAGGTGAACTGTGGACTCAAATACACAAACATCATTCAAGAAAAAATGAAACAGTTTGAAAACAAAAACCAAAGCTTGGAGATTCAATGGCAAATCCTGAAAAAAATACTGACTGAGTAAGCAAGAGAGGAATGTGTTGAAGTTATCTGTAAGGATAGAAAAATCAGAACTCCATGTTGGACTCAGAAAGTTAAAGAGGCAATCAAGGAAGCATATCAAAAGTTCCTGGTAAATAAGTCAGCTTGTGCTCTTACAGAATACAGAGAAAAATGTAAGAAAGCAAAGCACTGTGTAAAATTACCTAAACAAAAGTCATGGGAAGACTTTAGTAAAAACATACAAAAAGCATCAAAGTGGTAAAATATTCTGGAGACTATCTAAAAAGCTTAGTATTGGAGGAAAGAGGTGACATATTGAAGATAAAGATATTCTACATGTCTGGAATAATTACCTTGAAAGATTGCTAAATGGAACAAGCAGTGTCAGCATGGTGATAGAAAATTCCCAACAGGAATGCAGTCAGGAATACATATCCATATTTGAAGTAGAAAAAGGCATTAAAAAATTGAAACGTGGAAAGGCAACTGGAATGAAATTCAACTATAAATGCTAAAATATGAAGATATAAAAGTTTTACAGTGGCTGCATGGCGTAACTCAGAAGTCCTGGTCATTGGGTCGAATGCTAGATGATTGGAGTAGAGCTCTAATAGTACCCATCTGTAAAAAGGGAAATAAAACTGAAAGTGAGAATTAAGAGGTGTTTTTCTACTTCGTGTTCCAAGTAAGCAATCATACTTGGAGAAGAATAAACTGAATTAGGCCAAACAGAGGCTGTCAAGATCAGATTTTACTTTAAGAAAAATAATTGAGAAACGTAAAGTTAAGTTAAAAGGAGATGGCAAATCCCATTTTATTTTATAGCTGGGTACGAAACTCGGATCGAAATCCATCGAATCCATAGAGTTTCATGTCGAAAAAACTATTGGCGAGCCCAAGTGTAAGTAATCACTTGGGTAGTACAACACCAGGGCAACTCCAATAGGTAAATATGACCTCTCCTATTGCTTCTGCCTTAGTATTTCCACGTTTGGGTCTGCCTCCCTAACGAGACCTCAATAAAGGTTGAAACTGGTCTGGGTAGTGGCCCTTCCCTTAATGCATAGCAGTATACATGTCCACAAGGAGATGTGCTTTGCATTATGGGAGATACTGAGACAAGGAGTTGGGAGCTTGATCCACCTTTGCTGCGAGTTTCCCGGTGTTGTACTACCTTACCCCAGTGCTGAAGATATTTTCAGGTGCAAACTTTGTTTTGCTCACACTTGGATAAAGGATTAAACAAAATTTATTATAAAAGATATATTTTGGTGATTACACCACATTTTTTATTATTCAGTTATACAAAATACTGAAATAATAGTTCCAGACAAGTTTCGTAAATCGTAGGATTTACATCTTCAGAGGGTAAATAGTATAACTTAAAGTTTAAACAAGAGAATTAATAAATACAAATCATAACCATCTGGCCAGACGGTCCTGATCTTTTGAACCAATTAGCCACAGAAGTCTACGCCTGCAATAAATTTATTATGGTCTAACCAAGTGAAAAATGAACTTTCAAATGTTATGTTTTTATGATAAACACATGCCGTTAAATTGCATTGCTCTTTATGTATAGAAAGGTTTAGGTGTTGCTGAGTATTCATAATAATATGAATGAATGGTAATATACGAGAATGGTCTGAAAAGTTCTCGGCCTCGACCATAGATGGCAACACAATTGGCAAGAATTTTTTTTTTCCTAAGTTGGTACATCTGTCATAAACATCCATGTGAAATTGCAAGTCGTATTCTATCAAGTAGTTTTTTTTATAGAGCTATCTGAAGCAAAAGTGTTGTCTGTATCCCTTGAAATGGATAAAATTGAGTAAAATGCGGTTATAAAATTCTTTGTAAAAGAAGATTTAACGCCAAAAGAAATTCATTCAAAGTTAATAAAAGTTTATGTGCACTCTTCTCCTTCGTTTTCAACAATTAAGAAATGGGTTGCCGAGTTTAAACATGGCCATACCAGCCTTGAAGATGATCCCTGTAAAGTGTAACAACATCAGAAATCATTGATCAAGTGCATATGTATTGGATGGCCGGCGAGTCAAAGTGCGTAATTACTGAGACTACAGGTATTTCTAAAGAACATGTAGAATATATTTTGCATGAAGACTTGCAAATGAAAAAGCTTTGAGCATGATGGGTGCTGAGCTTGCTCACAGCAGATCAAAAACGCACTCGCATGAAAACTGAACAGTACTTGGAGCTTTTTAACAAGAATAAACCTGATTTTGTGCGTCGATTTATTATTATGGATGAGACTTGGATTCACCATTACATACCAGAATCCAAACACCAGTCAAAACAGTGGACAGAAGCCAGTTGTTCAGTGCCAAAGAAGACAAAGTCAGTTCCTTCAGCAGGAACGGTCATGTTTAGGGATGCTAAAGGCATTTTGTTTATTAATTATCTTGAAAAGGGTAAACAATAACCGGGGAATATTATTCCGATCTTTTAACCAGACTAGTCGAAAAAATTTGTGAGAAAAGACATGGTTTGCAGAAGAAAAAAAATAATTTTTCATCAGGACAATGCACCTGCCCACAAATGTGTTTTGGCAATGGAAAAATTAAGGGATCTGCACTATGAATTGTTGGAACATCCACTGTATTCCCCAGATTTGGCTCCCTCTGATTTCTATCTCTTCCCAAAACTAAAACTCTTTGAATCAAGAGGTGACTGCATCTGTAGAGGGGTATTATGCAGATCTTACTGAGAACCACTACAGGGACGGGATAATTGCGCTGGAGCATCGCTGGAATAAATGTATTAGTCTTAAGGGAGATTATGTTGAAAAATAAAAATAATTTTGAAATTATATATTCGTTTTTTCATTGTTAGGCTGAGAACTTTTCAGACCACTCTCGTAGATGAATGCATTTTTGCCTCATAATATGAATAATAATATAACATGAATGGTAAAAATAACATCAGAGAGGATAAAATAAATTTATTAAGCTCACTAATATTTCACTGGTTTTCAACCTGCATCATCAAAACACAATTATAACTGTGACAGGCATATAGCACCAAACTAAGTAATTGTGGAAAACAATTTAAACTGTAAAAGACAACAGAACTAATGTCCTGACATGGTGCCCTCAATGGGTCAGATAGCCATAAAGTCAATTTAGCGAAGTCAGTTTATCAGGTCTAAAAATAATAGTCTCCCAGATCTTTGGTAAATTAATGCAACAACACTTGTTGAGGTTAGGAGAGTTCTTCATAGCTAATGCTGATTCTAATAATAGTTCTCAGACCTATAACAACTTCTATGTAATATAAATGTTTTCCTCCATCTGATCCTATATGAGGGAATACCCAGAGCCTGCCAATCCTGACTTGCCATACAGATCATCACAAATGTAATTTTTGTGTTCTTCAAGATAGATGTTAAATGATCTATCTAATCTGTCCAAAGTAGGCTAAACTGTAGGCAAAAGGAAATTTATATACACTGGTATGTTCAAGAGGATGCACTGATCCTTGGGAGAATATATTTAGGTAGATGAATAAAAGGTTTGAAAGTGAAACAGAGATCATATTTTCAGGGAAATTTGGGAATGTTTATCTGATGTATTTTCAGTATATTGGATGGGATGGGATGGGAATGCTTTTGCTGTGATCCTGTGTGTTTGGTGCCAGAAGCGGGGGAGGTGCATGCAATCTTTTATCTATTTCATATGAGCTGTAGTCACTGGCTAAAAAGATGTTGCAAAGGGGTGCCTGATCTCATATTTAAGGTCTGTGTCATTTCAACAAATATCCCTAGCTTAGTTAAGTGTTTTGAGGATGCCATGCTCTTGGGAAGAGTGGTGATGCAATTGTTTATGTAAATGGAGAAGGATAATGAGCTATTAGGAAGTCATATCTAATGTGAAAAATGTATCTAATGTGTCTGGACCATGAGGCTAAACAGCAAATGCATCATCACAGTAAAGTCAACCTATTGGTTTAAGTTCAGCTGTGTTGGGTGCTTGGTTTTCACAATGTTCCATACAGATAGCTTTTTTTTTGGGGGGGGGGGGGGGGACAGCAGACCCAACAAGCTGTTTGTATATTTTTCCTTTCCATTGGAAATAACCTGCATATATGGTGAATCTGAATAATTGAATTATGTCAGGTAGTGAATAGTGAAGTAATACTGAAACTGACCATGATGACAGAATCTGTCAACACAATTTTTTTAATTTTTTTATTAATGTTTTAAAGTGCAAAGGGTTTTTAATAGATGAGAGAGAGTTGCCTGCAAGGGAAGAAAGTGATGTGGATAAATGTTTAGCCAGTTTGTAGATGGGGCTATACATACTGTCTACTATTGGATGAAGGTTTGTGAATTTTAGGCCTCCCTATACAGGGCTCCAGAAATCCATTTGCCACAAGCAAGTGAATTTTTGAACTCGTTCTATAGATATTCAAATCCTCACCCCTCTCATAATTTACACTTTTTTTTTTTTTTCTTTCTTAAAACATGTCACTGACTGTCATGGTCTTTGATCATAGATGGCTGCCAACGAATTCATTAGAAAGTTTTATTTCTAGTGAGTTGGGAATAAAACTTCTGAATCTGAAATCCTTAATTCAAACACTACAATATTCTATTTTAAAGAATCACTGAAACAGTTGCAATTTTAGTTACCGGTTTTCTACAAAAGCCATAATGTATGCCAATCTTCACTTTCTTCAACCTTTTATCTCCTTTAAGGTTCAGAATGTTATTTTTCTTTCTATATGAAAGACTGTTTATTTTTTCGTAGTAATTATAAACTCCACGCCCAGTACCCCCCCCTCTTCTGTCACTGTTGTAACAAAACTGATAACTGTTAGACGTTTTTGTTTCTATATGATTTTTAATCAAATCAATGCATTCATTTAGTTCAATATTAAATTTACAAATACATGCATAACATATGTAACAGAACATCTATCATATTAAAATAATAAGATAATTGTACTTTTACTCTAAATATGATTTCATTAACAAAATAAACTGGTCATTATTAACATGACAATTAAGTCTGGAACAATCTAATTATATACTGTGGTAGATCAATACATCTAATCTTTATCAAGTAGGTGCACAGTTGTAATATAGTTTATTTTCACAGCTCACAACATTAATTAGCTTAGTGCAGAGTTTCTCAACCTGTGGCTCGCAGGTAGACTTAAATTAAATAAATTTTAATTATTTTTTCATTTTTTATTTTTTAAATTATTTTTTAATTATCCAAACAAAACCAATTAAAATTAAATAAGTGAAAATTATTGAAATAAAATGGATACTTAAAAAAAAAAGCAACAGAATGTTCATGGAATGAATATTCTGTTGCTTTTGTTAGTCTATTATTGTCTATTATTATTTTATTATTGTAGCAGCAGAATGACGAAAAGCAAACGAAGCAGGTGATGCTAACCCTAATTGTGATGCATGTATTGTAACGGTGAGTAAATCTGATACTATTCAAGTAGAAGAAACAAGCAGTTCAAAGAAAAAATACAGTAGGAAATATAACAGTTCATATGAGATGAAAGTGAACAGAAACCTCAATGTGTTTTGTGTCATGAAGTGTTGTTGAACGAGTGCATGAAGCCTGCGAAACTCTGACGACATTTAAAAACTAAGCATTGCGATGTGAAAAATAAGCCAATTGAATTTTTTTCAGCGACGTTTAGGGACATTAAACCATGTGGAAGATATAGTTTCGGCCATGGGTTCGATTAATAGCAAGGCACTGGAAGCATCCTATCTCTTAATTTTGCAAATAGCGAAAACAGGGAGACCTCATTCTATCGGGAGAATTTAGTACTTCCAGCTATAGAAGATGTAAAAACCATGTTTGTCAACCAGTTATTAAAAGATGTTGATTTGATTCCTCTATCAAATGATACTGTCGGTCGCAGAAGTAATGATATGGCAGGTGACGTAGAATCTCAGTTAATTGAAAGAGCCCTTAATATGCTACTTAAGATATGCGCATGATAACAATATTCATGACGATATTCTGTTTTGTAGAACTTTGTCATCCCAAACAACCGGAGAAGAAATATTTCACACTCTCAATAATTACATAATGAACAAAGGGATCCAGTGAGAAAATTGTATGGGCTTCTGTTCGGATGGAGCTCGTCCATTTACAGGCAGGCATAGTGGCGTTGTTTCTAAGGTCGAGGAAGAAGCTCTAGATATGAATTGAGTACATTGTTTCATACATTGGGAAGCGTTAGCCTCCAAAGGAATGTCACCAGAATTTAAAACTGTGCTATACAACACCGTAAAGCTAGTTAATTTTATTAAGGCTCGACTGTTAAATAACAGGTTATTTCAGTACTCTGTGATGAAACGGGCAGTGAATATATATAACTTTTGCATCATTCTGAAATTCGCTGGCTTTCCAGGGGCAAAGTACTAACAAGGTTATTTAAATTAAGGCATGAAGTTTTATTGTTTGTAAATGAACGTAATTCTGATTTTGCATCACTCCTTGTTGACGAAGCATGGTTATCAACACTATCCTATCTTTTGAAATGAAATCTCTCCCTTCAGGGAAATTCTTCAACTGTTCTTGATGCCTATTACAAAATAAAGACATTCAAGAAAAAACTGGTGTTATGGATTAGTTATGTAAAAGACAGACAATTTGTACCTTTTCCAACATTGGAACCCTTTTTAGTGGAAAATGATATTTTTTTTAATTCTGAGTTTCTGGAAAGGGTTTGTGACCACCTTAAAACTCTGAAACAGAATTATGAAACATATTTTCCGAATAACTTTTATAAGAAATTTCTGTGGCTTCACGATCCATTTCAAGCTTACAATCACAAAAACGACCTTTCGTTATCAAAAAACTAAGTTAATTGAGCTTTCAAGTGACAGTGGGCTTAAAATGCAATTCCATGATCTTCATTTGGCTCGATTTGCCTTCAGTGAGAAGTGAATTTCACAAATTATCTGAAGAAGCGTTGAAAATCGTCATGCAGTTTAATACAACCTATCTTTGTGAGAAAGGATTTTCATCGCTCCTTCAAATAAAAACAAAATACAGAAATTGTCTTAGTGTGTGTTTGTGCCCATCTCTGAATGAAGTTGACCAATATTGAGTCAAATATCCAGCAACTCTGCAAGGGCCGAGAAGCTCAACCATCTCATTAAAAGTAAGTAGTAACATAATTACATCATATTATTTATTTGTTTAATAAAAATTAAAACTTTGTTCAATGATGATACACTTTTAATTGTTTACTTCCAATTTAATTATGTTTACATATTCAAAACATGCTTTCAGATTTATTATGTTATAAATGGCACAGTTTTATCCAAAATGTTGGTAATCCCCACATAAATTTTTAAAAAAATTACCTAATAGTGGTCCGTATAATTGTTTTAGGCATAATGATAAGGCTTTTTAATACTGTTATTTAAAAAATGTTACTCAAAACCTTGTGCCCAGTTGTCGGTCCAGTTCGAGAAGTATATTACATTCTCCAACGAAAGTCAGTGATATTGCGAACGAGGAATAAAGAAAGTATAGGATTAATCTTAGAGGGGAATCTTGTGTGGGCACATGGAATGTTTGGGATCTACAGATGAGTATAGCTTTTTGTCTCCAAAATACTTTGGAGATGGAGAGGTATAAAATTTACATCCTGGGAATTACAGAGACCAGACGGAATGGAGGTCCCTTCAAAAGGCAGGATGGTAAATTAGTTGTTTACTCAGGTGACTCAAAGCATCATGGGGGTAGCCGTGATACTGGAGACAGTTAAGGCAAGAACCTTTCTTGGTTATAACCTTGTTAATGAGAGGATACTTTGTATTAGACTTAAGGCTCATCTTACAAACGTGTCAACTGTGGTAGTTTATGCAAATCCAATGGACAGGCCTGATGAAGATCATGAGGAATTCTATTAAAACTTGCACTGTTTTGGACTGCCTACCAAGGAGAGTAGTACTTTACATCTTAGGAGATTTCAATGTAAAAGTGAAAAAGAATAGAGAGTCAGGCCTGAGCGTGGCATGTTTAGTCTGGGTGAACGTAATACCCATGGTGAAAGACTGCCAGAATTTAAACATGCTAAAAGATTAATTATTAACGACACCTGTTTCCAGAAACACCCACGACGGACCTATACTTGGACATCTAATATTGATAGGTCAAAGTACCAGATTGATTACACCCTGGCTCTACAGCAGTGGAAGATGAGCATTTCTGATGTGCATACTTGTATTGGAGCAGACTGTGGCATAGACCATCAGCTAGTAAGAGCGAAAGTAATACTAAGACTTCAAAAACTTCCAAGTCAGGCACACATCAAACTAGACTGGATGTTAGGGTAATTCCTAGTGGGTTTACAGAAGAAACATTAACTCGGCTGGATGATTTTTTGGGCACCAGTGAAGAGAACTCAACAGAAATGCTTTAGGAAGGAGTCAAGCCTTCAAACAGGCTTCAGCCAAGAAGTATCTCAGCTCAATAAGAAGACCAAAAGATTCATGGATATCAGATTGAACATGGGGACTAATCAAAAGAAGGTGGTTGGAAAAACAAAGAGACACAGGGACTGAAAAATATAAGAGATTACATAGAGAAGTCAGAAGAGCCATCAAGCAGGACAAGGAAAATTTTATACTAATAAATGTGAACAGATAGAATTTCAGATGAGGAGGCACAATTATAAAAAGGATGTTTCATTTAGTTTGTGACCTAAAGCACAAGTTTAAGCCTAAATTCAATGTCATCAAAGACAGGAATGGAGCATGGAACAGAAGAATTGGAAATCAAAAACAGATGGAAAGAATACTGTGAGGAATTGTATAATACAGTGGATAAAGAAAATTTGGAGGAGCCCTCTCACCAAGAAAATTCTGATTTGGAACCTCCTCCACTTAGGCATGAAGTTGAAAGAGCAGTTAAGCAGCTTAACAGCAATAAGGCCCCAGGTGCAGATGGAATCCCAGCAGAGTTAATTAAGGCCATGGGGGATGGAGGTGTAAAAATAATCATAATTTAAAATTATGAATATTTTAAAAAATTGTTTATGTTAGTAGATAACACGTATTGTCGGCACTTGTGATGTGCCCATTACTGATATTATTACTATGTCAAGATGAAATGTAAAGCATTTAAATGGCTACAGGAGATAGTAAGTCTAGTTGGGAAGTTTCTTCAATTAAGGATTTGGAATTTTTTAAGTTAATTAACCCAACTTTGGTAATACCTTCATTCTCAGGTGATACTCATGAAAGCATAGAAATTTTTTTTTTTAGATATGCAGGAAAAATTAGAGATTTGGGAAAATGGTTAGATTTCCATTTGTTAGTTATACTTTGTAATAAATTATTAGGCAAAGCCAAAACATTCTTAAACATATCTCCTTTATTGACTCCTTCATGCATAACTCTGGCAGTTATGCATGATTTACAAGTTTTCTAATATCAGAATATTCAAATGTGGGAGAATTAGGACTACATTTGGAAAATTCATCAGTGCATTCAAGGTAATAGGGAGTCTGTTTCAGAGTATTACCACAGACTTTGGAGCATTGCTCATAAATGAAATGTTTCATCTGAAGAGAAATCTTCTTTAGAATGGATGCAGTTTAATCTGTTTAGGCATGGCCTTAAAGATAATTTGAAAGAAATGGCATACAAGAAAAGGGTGAAAAGTTTTGAACAATGTTTTCAACTTGTTAGGGAAAAGAAGAGAGACTTAGGGATATATTTCATTCCACAATCAATAAACAGGTCAACTCTTTTCAGTATAATGAAACTTATTCACCTAACACAGCAGAAGCAGATAAAGTGAGAGAAGGGAAGGGAAAATTAAAAAGTGCTAAGAAAAAGAAACAGTCTAAGAAAATTTCTGTGAATTTAACAGAAAATGTTCCAGAATCTGAGTCCAAGGTACAATTGTAAAATATCGTGAGAAATAGGTTTTGTTTATAGAAGTTTTGCTAAATATTTTACAATAAATTTTGTCTGTAATAATAAAATAATGTACTTAGATGCAATGATATAAAATTGTAAAAGCATAAATGCTGTTAAAGTGCACCTGCACTCTAGAACTGTTATTAAGAGCTTAAAAAAAAGAAATAAGCCGGATTAGCACCGAAAGCCACGAGAATCGTAAGATCAAGCGGCCAGTGATGACGTAGGTTCATTCATTGCTTGTGGCTAATCCTGGAATGTTCCAAATTTAGAACAAAGGACTGAGAATAGAATAAAAGGGCAATACAGCACGTGGTTCAGGGCTTTTCGACCTGTGGCTGATTTTTTCTTGGACCTTGGCTCCTCACCTAAGAGGGCTCCTTCCCAAGTAGAAGGATGATCGTTATTCCCGTCACCAATGCCAGATGTATTCCTATCGCCCACTCACTCTAGGCTGTGGATAGCTACGGCAGAACTCCAGTGTATATGTCGAAGGAAAATTATCGAGGATTGACCTGTTGAAAGTATCTACGTGTATCACTAAAGAAATCGAACCTTTCTCTCGAAATTTGTTAACAAGTAAGCCTTTATTTTGTTTGCAGTATGTAATACGATTGTAACTAGAAATCGTAACAGAAAGAAAGAGGTTATTTGTTAACTGGTGGTTATATGCAGTGGTGTGTTGGTAAATTTTTAACAACTGGCTCGCTTTATGAAAAATTTGATTCTTCACAAAGTTCTATTGTATCTTCAGATGTCTTTGTTTCTGCTTCTTCAAATTTTGTCCTTTTAATGTTTAAGAAGTTTCGTTCTATTTCAATTTTTCAACTAACAGTTATCCGCTTTTTCGACCGCAAAACTCTAACTCTGATTAAAATTATTTTAATTGTTTAAAAAAAAAAAAAAGACAAAACTGAAATAAAAACATATATTAAAGAAAATTTTCCTATATTACCTACAACTTGCCTATTATCAAATGAAATCCTGAACAAAAAAAATGTAACACTAATATTACCACTCGTAGCTAATCAAATGACCAGAGACTAGCCGTCGCGACGAATTTTTGTATTTATCGATAGTGCAACAATGTTGCATTTCCAAGAACTTAATGTCGCAAGTTCTTGGAAATTCGCCAAAAAATAAGGCATTATTGTTTATTCAAATACCTAGTTCGGGAGTTTTGATAAAGTGTTTGTGTGTTTTAATGAATACAGACATTGTTTAGTAAATAAAATCGTTTCCAAATTCCCGTTCGTAAATTGAGTTTGTGTTTTGTGAATTCTCCTTTATGCATTTATTTTTGATAATAATAATATATCTTCTTCTTCTTCCTATCATGGAATATAGGCCATGTGGCCTGTTCCGGTCTCATGCCATCTCTTTCTTGGTCTTCCGATTCTTCTTTTTCCACTTATTTTGTACCTGTATAATATTTTTGGTAGTCTGCTGTTGTCCATTCGATTTAAATGTTCTAGCCATTTTTGTTTATACTGTCTTATGTAGTAATTAATTGGTTTGATTTTTAGGGATTGTAAGATTTCTTCATTTGTTTTGTGGTCCCACTTGGTATATCCAGCTGTTTTTCTGAGAAACTTCATTTCTGCTGCTTGAATTCGTTTTTCATCTTTCCTTTTCATGGTCCATGTTTCGCTTCCGTATAGTAGAGTTGGTTTTGACAAGACATTATATAGTCTGATTCTAGTGTGTTTTTGTACCAGGTATGGCTTAAATATACTATTTATTATGCCATTTACTTTGACAAAGTTTGATATTTTAGTGTCTATGTCTTTTTCTTCTTCGTATGATAGATCACATCCCAAGTATCTGAAAGTGTTTACTTGTTCTAGTATTTTATTATCTATCACTATTTTACTTCTTATTGGGTTTTCTCCTTTGAATGCCATTATTTTTGTTTTTTTCTGGATATTGTCATATTATATTGCTTTGAGATATCATTTAATGATTTTAATGATCTTTGTAAGTCATCTTCTGATGTAGCTAATACTATTTGATCATCTGCAAATAGTAGTGTATCTATCTTCATTTGCAGGGTCATTTGTATACCAAATGGGTTATGCTGTTTCCAGATTGTTAATATTTCATTTATATATATATTGAAAAGCAGAGGTGAGAGGGTACATCCTTGTCGTACTCCTCTTGATATATCTTTCCATTCTGAGGTGTGTTCTAATTTAACTGCTATTTTATTTCCTGTATATATTTCTTGAATAGATTGTAAAAGTTGGTTTGGTATGTTTAAATCGGTTAATATTTTAAACAATTTTTGTCGACTAATTTTGTCAAACGCTTTTTCATAATCAATAAACGCCACATGTGTTTCTTTTTGAAATTCTCTTCTCTTTTCTATTAATAATTTTAAAGTAAAAATTGGATCTATGCAGGATCGGCCTTTTCGGAAGCCATTTTGTTCTTCTAGTAATTTGTTTTCTACAATGCTGCTTAGTTTCTCTTTTAATATTCCTGCATATATTTTATATCCTGTATTCAGCAGGCTAATTCCCCTATAATTATTGCAATTGTCTTTATTTCCTTTTTTATAGATTGGGATGACCAGTGCTTTTTTCCAAGAGTTAGGGGTTTTTCCGGACATCCAAACCATATTAAAAAATTTCAAAAGTCTTTCATTAAATTTTTCACCTGCATTTTTGTATAGTTCTATATTTATATTGTCTTCTCCTGGCATTTTCCTATTTTTCATCTTCTTTATTATATTTTTCAGTTCTAACATTGTGATATTTTCTATTAGGTCATTCTTTGTCTTATAAAATTTTAATTCATTGTTCTCATCTGTCCAGAGATTTTGGAAATAGGTCACCCATTTTTCTAAATCTATTGTTTGTATTTTTATCTTTTCTTTTATTTCTTTATAGGTTTTGGGTTGTGGCTTAAATAAATTCTTTTCTAGTTCTGTTACGAAATTGTTCCATCTTTCTCTATGTTTTTTCCTTACTTCTCGTTTTGCAATTGCACTATTTCTTTTATACTCTATTTCTGCTTCTATTGTTTTGGAATTTAGCCATTTCTGGTAACTGTCCTTTTTGGTTTTTATTATATTTTCTATTTCTTTGTTCCAGTTTCATAGTCCTCTTTTTCTAATCCATTTGTGCTTTATTCCTAAGGTTTCTGTTGCTGCTTTTGTGAGAATTTGTTCAAATTTTCCCATTCATCTTCAATGTCACTTGATTCATGTGTTGTTTCTGTTTTTAAGTTTGTGCATTTTTGATATTGTAGCTTGGCTGGTAAGAGTTTTCAATTCTATGTGTTTTTAGCCACTTTGGTTTAAAACGAATTTTTGCTGATACCATATAATGATCAGAGTTTAAGTGTTTATTATACAATTTCAAAGTATTTATGAGAAAAAGTATATACCACCATTCATCATCTATCCTTTCATAAAGAATTTTAATAACAGGCTAACTAAATTTGAAAAATTTTAACAACCGGCTCGCACAACACTGGTAATATGTAAACATTTTAATAAGGGAAGAAGTTGTTTTGTTAAGGTTGTCTAATTCATAAGATGCTTGAAATAATGTCTGAAATAGACTTATATAAGTAGTTAGTGTTGAAAGAGAATTTAGTGTAATATCCTTCCTAGAATAATTGTGCGTGCTTATGAGCTAAATTGTGCCATAGAAGATACTATTATGTCAAGCAAGATTAAGTCATTCTGTTAATGAAAGCATTATAGTTTATGTTGTTCAGATAGCGAGTTAATTTGTGATTTAAAGTGCATTTTGTTTAAGTTAATATTTAATCAATTTTTTTATGCTCTGTATTATATCTTTGGCTTGAAAAATAAACATGTTTTGTTTTTATAATTACTTGGTTCTCCTTCCTAAGCCAATGCACTATCCCGAAAAATATTAACGAACCTGCGGGAGTAAATTATAATAGTGAACCACGACTTGCATTTTTGGAAATTGTATAGAAGTGTTAGATTAAATTTTGTCTTCTCACCCTGAATTTCGAACAAAATTAGATCAATTAAGTGGTGCAGTTGTTAACATAAATAAATTTCTTAATTGATATTGTGCGATTGCTCAGGGACTGTCACGTTAGATAGATCTTCAAAATGAGGTCTAACTAGCAGCAGAAAAAAAAAAAGGGGGGGGACAAGAAATAATGTTAGGTAAGGAAATAGATAGACAGATAAAAGAAAAGATAAGAGTTAAAGGATAACAAATAAGAATAAGAATAAATATAAACAAAAGGTAAAATGAAGAAGAACAAAGAAAATTACACAATCACATGATTTGGGATAGAGGAACTGAAAATATTTCTAAGTGAAGAAATAGAAAGACAGCAGAGACCAATAGTGAAGGGACAGGAACTTCTGTTTAAGATGATATCTGATTTAACAATATCCAAGAATCCTACAGATAATCAATCTTCCTCCTGCACATCTAATGGTATTGACAGGAATAAAAGATCTCAAAGGAGATATGTTCTAAGATGTTAGATGCAATAAACCTGGTCATTTTACTAAAGACTGTTATGTTAGGGATAAATTTTGTTTTCATCATAAGAAATC
This sequence comes from Typopeltis vanoorti, assembly GCF_054136105.1. Lineage (NCBI taxonomy): Eukaryota > Metazoa > Arthropoda > Arachnida > Uropygi > Thelyphonidae > Typopeltis > Typopeltis vanoorti. Next base: position 109,150,054 of record NC_143568.1, read on the forward strand.
TGAGAATATAGGATTTGGAAATAATTATTATTCCAATATCATATCGGTGAGGACAGAAATGTCAAACTACTCATTAGACATGGGTAAAGCTAAAGGCAGCTCAAACTCTGAAAGAGAGTTTGATGTATCATTAGCTCCATATGCTAATGGAGATAATCCTTTGAGAGTTCTACAAGGATTTATTGAAAATGTGCCTTGTGAAATCTTACTTGACACAGGTGTACATATTTCACTCATTTCTTATAGTTTGTTTAACTAATTCAAAATGACATTTCAGTTTTAAGTTATCCAATTAAGCTGAAGGACATATTTGAATCAGAAATTTCAGCTGATAAACAAATCAATGTTTTTATTTCAATTCCTTGTTTTTCCTTTGAAAGTTTGTCATCCATTAATAGTTGTTCCAGAATCCAAATGTACAAGTAATATTTGGAATTTATTTTCTGAAATGTCATGCTTTTGTATGCAATTTTATTGATGGGTGTCCTTGTGTGGACTAGAATACTGTTTGGACAAGACATCAGGTGACAAAGAAAATTAGAGCAGCAGTCTCCTGAAGTTTTTAAACACACTGGTGATAATGATCAAGTGTTTAATATTGAGACTCTAAAGAAAGATGAGAGGAGAAAACATTGAGGAAATAAAAGAGAACTTAGTGCAGAATTCAATGAAATCAGCAAATATTAGTGAAGAAAGAAATAGAATTCTAAAATTCTTTAAATCAGCATTTGAATTTTTCTCTGGTGTTTTCACAGAGGATATTGTAAAATCTCTTGCAGTGAAAAATAGAAATATTTTTCACCTATATCGATTTTACATGGGCCATAAAATACTTATAATTAAGAGTACATATAACCTAATGTAATGTAATAATTTTGTAATATAAGGTTAAAATAACTGAATGTAGAACCACAAGCAATTGTAACTAAACAGCTCAGACAGGATTAGGCTAGAGGACTGAAGGTAACAACCGTCTCAAAAGTTACCGGACCATGAATTTTGCTGCTAAAACCTACTGTAAGCATGGGTGATAAGGTTGTGGGGGATTCCCAGATTTACTACCAGCAAATCTGGGAATTTTTTTTCTTTATGATATAAAAGGTGGAGATTGAGGCCCAGAGATTCTCTCTTAATTTTTTGTTCCTATGGCAAGTTTTCGAGGACAGGAAGATCGCGATCCTGCGAGCAGTAGTTTCTGGAGATCACGAGAAGTTCGTTGGCAGTATTACAAGATATCCTTCTGTGAAATTCATCAACGAACGTATCGATCCACGTGCATGCTGATTTGTAGCAGCCGACGAAGTTCCTAACATCGATGAAAAAATGCAAAAAGTTACAAGGAAGGAATCTGCAAGACGACAACTGCCGGACAGTGCCTGTTCACAGCCGTTGAGCAAGAAAAAGAAAGGAGCCAGCGAAATTCACCCTTAACCTTTTTGGATTCAGGACTGTATGATGATATAGTGAGCTTGTAAGTAGATTGCTTTATGTTAATAACCGATTGTGTGTACTGACGATAGATGTTGATTCTGTTTAACTAATGGTATAATGTGTTTGAAGAGGTCAGAAAGCCAAATGTCAGTTTGAATGTGTATAATAGAATATTGTAATCTTGAATAGTGGTTGTGTTATATAATGCTTAAAATGTGTATAGTATAATTTTTACCTTATATTACTTGTAATGAGAGTAAGGTAATGTGTGCTAAAATCCATCCAAGTGTTTAATAAATTGAGTTAAATAATTTCTTGGCCTAATGCTTTAAGTGAATTGTTTTAATGAATGTGTGGAGAATCAGGCATGTGATATGTCCTAATCACTTTTGCATATAAATTGTCTTAGAATAAACATGTTTGGTTTTGTTAATAACTTGCCTGATCTTTGTTAGCCAATGCACTGTCTCATAAAAACAATTTGAATCTGTGTGACCTAAGTAAAGTTACAGCCACGACCGAGTAATTCGGAGTTGCTTGAGATAGAATTGATTTAAGAGTTATTCCACGTGCTTACTTAAAATATTCTCTTGTATGTAAAGGAAAGATAGAAAATTCTTTTACACTGTCCTTAGTGGTGCAGTCGTTAACAAAAATAAATTTTTAAGGATTAATACATTTGAATTATAGCAACGTAGATTAAGGATTTGGTCAAAGAGGCTTTTTCCTAAGTCTACGATACTAGCACGTGTGAGACTATACTTTACGGCCTTAAAAGGGGGGAGGGGAGTAAAACTAATTAGATTACGGAAGGAATAAAGTCAACTAATAGTATTATACGTGAGTTAGAGATTGGAGAATATTGGCATTTAGTGCAAGCTCAAGTAACCATGAAAAATAACCAAGTAAGAGGGGAAACACATTGAGAAAAAAAAGTAACATAATAAAAAACAAAATATTACAATTGGCACAGTTCAACATGAAGTCAAATTCTCAGTGGAACAGTCCATTCATCTTAACTAAAAAACCAAATGGAAGCCTAATGTTTGTCTTACACTTGAGAGCCATCAATAAGGTTACAAAGCCTATTGATTTCCCACTGTGTAAAATTGAGGAATTAATAATCTGTTTGGAAGGAGCACAATATTTTACAAAATTGGATTTGAATTCTGGCTACTTTCAGATCCTTTTGAAGAAAGAAGACAGAAAATACTCTGCATTTACTACTAGATGGCAAAAATATCAGCAATGTAGATTACCACAAAGTGCAAGAAATTCTGCTATGTCATTCCAGTCTAATGAATTCTGTCTTATCAGATATGTTGGGAAATGGAGTCATCTGTTTTCACGATGATCTTCTAATTTATTCAAAGGATCCAGATAGCAATTGTAAAATCTTGTGGAATGTTTTAAAGAGATTAGATGAAGCAAATCTATCTTCGAAGTGCTTTAAATGCCAATTTTTCATAAAAGAAGTTGAGTATTTAGGTCATAAAATCAGCAACAAAGGAATTATGCCAACTCAGTCTAATATAGAAGCCATATTATCAGCTAAACCTCCAAAACCAGTTAGGCAAGTTCATAGATTCATTGGTATGTTAAATTTTGATAGAAAATTTATTCCTAATTGTTCGCAGCTATTGAGACCCATAGTGTACTTGACAAGGAAAGGTGTTAGATTCAATTGGGGTAAAGCTCAACAAGAAGCATTTGACAAACTGAAACTGGCATTAACCAAAGCTCCAGTTCTCATTTATCCTAAATTTGGTGAATTTTTTTTATCTTTCTGCTGATGCTTCAAATGACTGCATTGCTGCTGTATTAGAACAGAAAGAAGGAGAAGATTTTAAGCCAGTAGCTTTTATTAGTAGGAAATTATCAGGTCCAGAATTGAACTATTCAACCTTAGAGAAGGAAGCACTAGCAATAATTTTTTCCTTGAGAAAATTTAGATACTTATTGTTAGGACAAATTATTAAAATAAGTGCTAATCACCTGTCATTCCTAAGTACCATGAAGGATAAAAATCAACATACAAATAGGTGGGCACTGGAACAGCAGGAATATAATATTGATGTGGCCTATATTCCAAGAAAAAGAAATATAGTAGCTGATTACTTATCTAGATCTCTAGGATCTGATGATGATAAATCATTTAGGGATAACCTTTTGAATCAAGATGATGAAAAGTCCAAAGTTCGTGTCATTTATAAGATGAATAAAGAACCAAGTTCACAGAAAACCAGACAGCATATTAATAATTTCAGAAAGTATGAGTCTTTTGCATCAGGAGATTTAGTATTGTTAGATGTTAAATCTAGTATAAAATGGATTGGAAAATTAGGAAGGAAAGCTTCAGGTCCATATAGAATTTTACAAAAATCTTCTGTGAATTTTAGGATTCAAGATGTCAGAAATCCTAGTCGTCTTCTTCTTCCCTTCACGTATTAGGCCTAGTGGCCCGTTACAGAGCTATCCTTAGTCCTTCTAAGCTGTACCCATCACGAGGATAAGATGGCTAGTCCTATGCCTCCCAGTGTGTTATATGTCTGTAAATGCATGTATTCATGGGGCCGGTTTGCCTGCTTATGGGAGGAAAACCCCCAGATAAACTGGGGAGAAAAACACTGCAGTCCACGCCCATTACCAGCTAACTTGGCTATGCCTAAGAAAGATCCTTAAGTTCCTCATGTCGTCGACGGGAATCGAACCTAGGACACTCCTTTCCCACAGGCATATGGTTGCAAAGCGCACAGCCACTTGGCTAACCGCATGGAGAAATCCTAGTAAAATTATAAATGTACACTCTGATAGGTTAAAAAGATACTTTTTAGGGAGTAGAAATTTAATTACAGTGAATAAAATATTGAAAGATGAGGGTTGTTTTCCTGATACTAATTGTGCATCTCATTCACAATCAGATAGTACGAAAGGGAATAGTTTCAAACCTCATATTTCAAATACACAGCAAAGAAAATGAAATTCTGATAGAACAAAACCTAATAATGCAAGATTTCCAGAAACCTCAGGTTACATAATTCAATTAATGTACAACACAGGAGTGATGATAATCAAACAGACTCTAACATGGATGAAATAATAGCAGAGTATCATACGTTAGTTAATTTACAGTTAAATAAACCAGAGGAATGTAAAAATACTTCTAATTTAATTAGTGAAGATAAAGAATCTCAGAAATCTGTAGAATTTGATTCTGATAGTGATGATTCTGTAGACTTAGAACATAATTCAAGTAGTTTAATTGAAATATTTGAAAAATACAGAAATGACTTTTGTAAATATGAGTATTCGTATAATGAATTGGAAGATGTAAATTTCGAATTATCTCTACCATCAGATGATTCTGAAACTAGTACCCATTCAAGGATTGTAATAATGATCAAAAAGAACCCCCTCATTATTTAAGATCTAGGAATAAGAATTTGTATTTTGTTTTTTCTAGTGAAGATGGTAAATTCAATATGGAAATAGACAACAGAATCAACAAAGCTGGTAAGGTAGGAAGGAAGTCAACTGAATAAATTCATATGGAATAAGAGAGAAATTAGTTGGAACACTAAATTAGCTGTATACAAGACAGTATTCAAACCAGTTTTAACTTATGGTTCTGAGAGCTGGGTCAGAAGTAAAACACTTGACCAAAGACTAGAGACTGCAGATATGAGAGTCCTGAGAAAGATTGGGGCCTGAACAGATAGCATCAATGACAATATCATATTAAAAACGAGAATATTAGGAAAGAACTTGACATTGTCAGCATCCAGGAATGCATTAGCAGAGCTAATCTGAAGTGGTATGGTCACTTAAACAGAATGGGCAAAGACAGATTAGCAAAACAAGTGTTCTCTGCGAAGTTGGCAGGAAAACGACCCAGAGGAAGACAAAGATATAGGTGGATTAATACGGTACAAAGTGCCTTAGACGATAGAAATATAAGATCTGGTAATGTTGGAGTCTTGACAAGTAACAGACTGATTTGGAGGAAAATTGTAGATAGGAAGTTAGTAATGATGTAAATTTTTCGTGTAGTACTATCATATCCTGTACACCCCTTGAGGGTATATGGCAGGAATTTGATGATGTTGATGATGATGAATAAGCATTAAAAGTTTCGTTAGATGTAAGATAAATATTTAAAAAAAGAGAGAAGGATGAAACTGATGTAGAAATATTCATAATTTAAAATTATGAATATTTTTACAAAATGTTTGTTAGTACATTATTAGTTTTGGTTTCATAACATGTATTGTCGGCACTTGTGATGTGCCCGATATTCATATTATTACTATTGTCAAAATGAAATGTAAAGCATTTAAAAAAATTATGTACTTACTGGATTTGAATAGTTGTGTCACTTTCAGAAATTTTATTCTACAATATGTAGATTTACTAATGTAGATCATTAGTTTAAAAATATTAATTGTTGTGTTTTTTAAAGACATTCTCATTACGTTAACAGAGACAACACATCAGTCACTATACCTAACTTCTTGCTTGCCACTTTCATGGAGTGTGAATGCTCGCCAAGGAGTTTGATGGGTGATTGACAGCTGACACAGAGAGAGAGCATTCGGTATCGAGAAAAACAACAGAGCTAATGGAAGTTTAAGAACGCAGGCCGAAGGAATTTCGTTCCCATGAACTTTATTTAGTTTTATGTGACAGTCAGAAGAATATTGATAGTCAAATCTGAAAAGGAATTGTAAAACTGTGAGTCTTTAAACTGGAGGAGTTGAGACTGTCAACAAGTAATTAGTAAATAAAAGAAGATATTGCAGTCGATGTTCTAAAGGAATATTCGAGAAAATGCTGATTGGAAAGTTTCATCTGTCTTAAGCACATCGGATATATTTGTTATTTCTACTGGAAAGGGCGACAGAATTAGCTCAACTTAGATATGTTATTTATAAAGTAGTAGAAGAAACTTTTTCTCCCTGAATTACAAAAATTAGTAATTTGTGCATCAAACTGAACTGCAAGAGGTAAGAGTATTTATACTTCAGTGAGTTAATGGGGAATAATATTGTATACTACATAAGGGTGATAAGAAAGGATCCCATGGAAAAGAAGAAAAAATGTTTATATTTTCAGAAAAGGCCCTAACAAAGAAACTGACTATGAACATTTTGTTGTTGTGAAAACAAGGTGTGTAGTCTGGTAGACGTGATTAAGTATATGTTAAATAATCCAGTAACAGAATGAGTCAGAGAATGGGCGATTTTAATATTTCTCTCATCTTCCTTTTTCCTCTTTTACTTTGCAGTGTTGAGGGTTTATTAATCATTGGACCTCAAGCCCTTCACAGGATAAGGTGGTCCACCCTATGCCCCTGTGTATCCTATATCTGTAGTGTTGAGTCTCAAGGCCGGTTTGCCTGCTTTGCGGGATGAAAAACACCAGGATAAACTGGGGAAAAAAACACTACTGTCCACACCCAAGATCGACTAACTTGGCTATGGCTGAGGAAGATCCTTCAGCTCCTCACGTCACCAATCGAACCTAGGACACTCCTTCCCAAGGCATATGGTTGCGAAGCGCACAGCCACTAGGCTAACCGCGCGGACTCTTTAATATTTTTTGGATAAGAAAATCTCTAAAGTGTAGATTTATTTTAGAAGGCCTTGGATTCAGTATTTTTAGTATTGTAATTTTAATTAAAGTATATATATTGTTTTTGTTTTATTAAATGGGTGTATATTATATATCTGGTTTTGAGTCAGTGATTCTCTGGATTCTAAAAGAAACAGTTAAAAGTCATTGCACCAATCTGAATTGAACCCTTGTGTACATAATAATAAACACTTGGCATAAAAAAATATCTTAATAGAGATAATCTCATAACAAATGGAGACTAATACTCTTCTCTAAACAGAGGGATAAGAGTGTTTCATACAAGGATATGGGAGAAAAAAATCATGGCCTAGAAATTGAAAGAAGTAGGTTTTCACACCATTACATAAGAAGAGAGATATGAAGGCTTGCAAGAACTATTAGTTTAATATCTCATGCAAGCAAAATTTTATTGAAGATCATGCTAAATAGAATTGAGGCCAAAGTTGAGGCAGAGATGCCTGAGGAACAAGCAGGTTTTAGGAACGGTAAGGGTAGCAGAGATCAGATCCTTTGCCTTAGAACAGGGGTTCCCAACCTTTTTGTTTCCTAGAGCACATTCTAAAATACCGATTGGGTGATGGGCACCATCTATTTTTTGAAGCAATTTTTTTAATTCTTTTGTTAAATTAATACATACAAAGTTTACATCATAATCAAATGTTTTAGAAGGCATTATATAAAAATTTAAAAATATATATATGTAAGTTAGTGTGATCTTTGGCATTGCATTTCATCGGCCAGTGCTTCACAATTAGGAGAATATGATGATATTCTAGTTCTTAAACTGGAATGAACAACTTTGAATGCACGTCTACTTTACACTGTATGCGTTTAATACTCGTCATGTGTCATTAACGCATGCATCATACAGCATGCCATGAATTGTTGCGTGATTATTTCAAACTATACGGCACATGGTTGAAAGCGGCAGACACACACAAATTGGTCGGCGGGCGCCATGGTTCCCGCGGGCATAGGGTTGGGAACCCCTGCCTTAGAAAGATCACAGAAAAGTATAAAGAATTTTGACTCCCTATGGTAATGTGTTTCTTAAACTACTCTAAAGCTTTTGACTGTGTTCAGCATGTGAAACTGCAGGAAGTAATGAAAAGAATGGGTTTTTTCCCTCAACACACACACTATCAGGTTGATAGTTAACTTGTACAGGGAGCAAGAAGCCACGGTAAGAACAGGTGTTGGATTAACTGATTGGTTTCAACTTGGAAAGGGAGTGAAGCAAGGATGTTTACTTTCTCCTCACTTGCTTAGTAGCTATGCTGAGGACATCATATGTGAAGCAATAGATGAGTTCAAGACAGGAATTAGAATAGGTGGTAGATTGATCAGTAATCTGAGGTATGCTGATGATACCATACTCTTCTGTAATGACAAGGAAGAACTAGGACAAATTTTTGACCTAGTTAACAAGATCAGTAATAATAGACGACTTCAGTTCGATCCTAGCAAAAATTATGGTTCTTAAAGGAAATACAGACAGGGAAGCTCCTGATAAACAAGTGTACCTTAATGGAGAAAGAATTGAGAAATTCAGCAAGTTTGAGCACCTGGGATCCATTATTAATGTGAAGAATTGCTGTTCAAAGGACATCAGAAGAAGATTAGGAATGGCTAAAACAACAGTCAGAGACTTGCCTAAAATCAGGAAGGATGGATCTATCTCCACAGGACAAACTTGAGAATTTTGGATGCAATTATTATTCCAACAGCGACTTATGGATGTGAAACTTGGAACCTAAAGAATTCAGATAAGAAAAGGATAGTTGCTTTTGAGATGTGGTGTTACAGAAGGCTGTTGAGGATATTATATACCGAAAGGCATGAAAAGGAATGGGTGTTAGAAAGGATCAATAGAACTTTAAGTCTCTTTAAGGATATTGACAGAAGATAGTTAATATACTTTGGACACATTGAAAGGATGGAAGGAGGACTTCTCAGAAAAGTAACAGACGGTCAAGTTCTGGAAAAAAGAGGAATGGACACACCGTCAATGGGATGGATGGATGGATGGTGTGTGTGTACGTGTGTGGAGGGACTGATCTTCAGAGAGTTGATGCCTCCAGAAAAGCATACAACAGAACTATATGGCGAGGACTGGTGTGGCACATCACCGAGCATCAGAGTGACCATATGGCATCTGTGGATGTCCAATGAACAGATTGATGGATGACTTTAAAAAGACAATTATCTTGCAAAGACAAATTAAAGGCTGGATCATGAGAAAAGTATGCCTGGCTACACATTGAGTGCTGCCTACTTTCTAATTTTTGTAAATTTTATTCTTTGTCTTGTTAAATTATTGTTCATGGATAATTTGTATAAATTCACCCTTCATTACGAACAATAAATGAAAGAAAACACAACTGAGTTACGATGAGCTATGCTGTGGCATACATTTTAAACCGAACTTAAAAGAAAAGTCTTCCTGTAGATTTACATATAATTATAGTGAGAATTATAAAATGTATTACTAACAACCTGGCAGAGAATAGATAGGAAAACACTTGTTTTCCTATCTGTTATCAACATAACATTTTTTTTAAACATCATGTATAACAATATTGATATAAAGTAGACCGATATAGCTTGGGGAACTAACTTTATTTCTGGCTAGTAGATTTAAGTTGTATTTCTGGAGCCCTGCTCTCATACCTGGGGTGGTTCGAAATGATAAGGTTTAAGTTTTTTGGTTGTTTGGACCAAGATGTATCTTTATTTTTTTAATAATTTATGCAATTTTTTCTTTTGGGTTTTGTAAGATCCCAATCTATGATTTGATAAGTAGAGGAGTCTTTAATAAGATGATTAATTTTTCTATTGTAATCTGCTTGGTTCATAATATCAGTAGTATTTCCCTTATCAGCTTTAGTTACAATAATTTGTTTATTCCTATATAACTGCTTTTATTTATTCATGTGGAGTTCTCCCCCCCCGCTCCTCAACCACCCGTTAGAACTGGTTGAGCCCTCCTAGTGAGGGATTAAGTATGTATTTTATGACAGTATATTGTATTAAAAGAAACACACGTATTAACCACAGTGAAAATTATTTAATTGTAAATATTTCATCCTAAGTATCTTAGGACATCATCAGTACAGTAGTTTAAAACAATAATAGGAATAACATACAGTTAGGGCGCATGATTACAATAGAATCTCATTAAACGTGCGTATCGTGTTACAGAAGTTAAAAAAAAATTATTTAACACAATTTTTTATGACAATTTCACATTTGTATGATAATTAGGAATAGTAAGAACGTCGTTGCAGTTTAAGTTTGGTCTGTGTAGTAAGGCTTCAGAACTTTCTTTGTATAAACGTTCATGTTTATATAAAGATCTATGTAAAAGTTTAGATTTTTCCCAATGGATCCTATGGTTTGGATTTTCAATTCTGTGTTGAGAGAGGCCAGATTTCTGCGGTTTAAAAAGACGAATGTGGTCTTGATGTTCCGAGATGTGTTTCTGAACAGACCTACCTGTTTGTCCAAAGTAAGACAATTTGCATGAGCATGGAATCTCATAAACGCCAGGCAACATCAAAGGTGAGAGTCTGTCTTCAGGAGAAGGTAACAAGTTGTAAATTTGGCTGGTAGGTTTGTAAGTAGTGGCAAAATTGTATTTCTTCATAATTTTAGAAAGAGTTTCGGAGATGCCTTTGACGGAACTAGAAACACACTTGTCAAATACGTTAAATCAAGAATTGCTAC